>NC_037537.1:23596433-23631275 GCF_001531365.2 Cynara cardunculus var. scolymus | reverse complement strand
AAATCGAGTTCCATGGTTGTAAATCGAGTTCCATGGTTGTAGAAATCGTACCTGGAGAAGAACACGATTTTGGAGAAGACGTACCTGGAGATCTGATCGATTTTGGAGAAGACGTGATCAATTAGGGGGTGTTTAGACAGGGTTAAAATGGTAAATCGGTAATAAGTCAATTTTCATAAGTCMCTATGGATTAACTTATCAAAAACGACTTATTACCGGTTTGGTACCGGTATAAGCAGTTTTTTTTTTTTACCCAAACACTCCAAAATGGCTTATCTCCGGTGCCAGACTGAAATAAGTCAATAAGTCGTTTTGATAAGCAATCCCAAACACCCCCTTATTCTATGAACATAACAAAGACCGATAATTTCATCTGGTAAGATGCAAGACATAGATCGAGAGTTTTTTCTCGGTAAGCGGTGATGGTGACTCTTACTGGTGATGCTTACCAACAATTCATTTTGATGGCTGAGAATGTTACCTAATAGAATAAGTGAGAGTGATGACGCCAATTTGGTAAAGTGTTTGATAAACGATCATTTAATTTCACTAAGGATAAATAAATAATATATTTAACGTACAAAATCCGATTTGCAAGTAAATAATTGTGATTAAACATGATACAAAATTGATTACTGTAATTTCATCATAACAAATTAGTTAACAAGATATTGTAATATCTAATGGACATGATTATGATTCTAGCTTTTTATCTTCACAAATATAAGTAAATATGTCTATGTTAGCTTGTATACAACTCTTTCATATGATAATACAATGCATAGATTACTTGTACATTTATGTACAAGTGGTCAAAGCACAAAAACATGTATATAAAATAGTTAAACCTAAACTTCCAAATAAGAAAATAGTTTCCTTTTATAGCAAGTCAAACAACCTAGCATTGAATTTATGTCTCTTATTTATAGTATGTTACAACATCAAACTATACCAAGATTTCTAGCACTAGGGTACTCTTACCACAACGTAACCCATAACCATCTATAGCAAAAGTACAACCTCACAAGTAGAGACATATCAGCTAGGGATACTTGACAGTTAAACTACTGAAACTATATGTACTTTCAAGGCTTCGTCTCATTCTTATTATCATCTCCGCTGGAGCCACCATTATTGAAATCTTGCCTTGGAATGTAATGGTGGTTCATCGGGTTTGCATTGTTGGTGGAGCCACCACCACCACCGTTGCGATACTCCGGTAAGGAAATGTGGTGGTGGTTGCCTATGGTGTTGTCTATAGGTTCTTCGAGCTTTCGCTGGTGGATATCATGAAACATTTCATCCTTCAAAGTTTTTCGATGGTGGTCATTGGCCAAGCAAGAAGTGGCTGCCACCACCAGCAACACCACCAGGAGAGTAACCATGGTGAACCTCATTTATTGTAGAGAGTTAATGTTGAATCAATAAGCAAAGATTGAAGTTGGTTTTATAGAGAGATTGATGGTTGATGGTGCAAGATTAAGTGGAGAAACTATGCTTCACAATAATACAAGTTTTCAGTGGTGTTCTATAAATAGAAACTATCCACCATGAAAGTGGAAGATAAAGATAAATTAATTAAGAAAAGTCAAATCATGGAGCTACCATTAAAACAACAACAGATCGAACATCATGATTACATGAGTAGTGAATTAGATTCGTTGTTACAGAAAGAGTCAACATGGTTATCATATCATCATGTCAGTATAGAAAGTGAAACATTCATTTGATCAGCCGAAATGAAATGTTATCCCAACATGCGCTCTTAGTGTGGATATTTATATATGTATGTTTCATATACGTGCTAAGTAACACAGTTGTAAAATAGTAAAGTATACACAAAAACTGATAACTTATTTAATGCATATGCAAATGTATATATCTAAAAGAGGTAAGTGTGATGCAAGAAATATATGCATGTGTATTAGTGCATACATAAGAATTAACATGTATGTATGTATGTATGTATGTATGTATGTATGTATGTATGTATGTAGTGTTTGCATGTATGTATGTATGTATGTATGTTTTTGAATTAATTGAAGGAATGTCTACAACATTAAATAGTAATGTGGTATGTCAATTTTGATGTAATTCTTTGTGTTTTACTATTGATATCAAACAAATATAATGTCGTTATTTTGGACCACTAAATAATATGAATAATTAATGGCATTTTTCATATAATTATCAATTTATACAATAGTCAGAAATCTCAATCTAAAAAAATGCTTTAAATCTCGATTATTTATTGAGCAACTCACATAAACTAAAACGAAAATTAAAATACTCTTAAATGTTTTCTGAATTTATAGAAATTAAAATAATTTAATACCTTGTGTATTTTCATATTTCCAGAATCTTAAACATACTGAAATATTACACAATTTGCAGTTTAATTGACAGGGAAAGGTTTAGAAAAACTCAATCATTTTTTTTGAATGGTTTAGTCTCTAAACTTTCTTTGAATGAAAAAATCATTAAACTTTTTCATTTTGAATGATTAAGTTTCTAAAGTATAATTTTAAATAAATAAAAACCATTAAAACTTTTCATTTTGAATGATTACATCCCTGAACATTTTTTTAATAAATAAATCATCGCACTTTAAAAATTGATTACCTACGTTCTTTTACCCAAAAAAAAAGTTACATATAACCAAGTAAAAAAAGTTCGATGGTTTATTTATTAAAAAATAAATTCAGGGTATTAATTATTAAAAAATAGAAAATTTAATGGTTTTTCATTCAAAATGAAAAAGATTAATGGTTTTTTCATTAAAAAAATAGTTCAGAGACTTGATAATTTAAAATGAGAAAGTTTAATTCAAAAAAAGAGTTTAAGGACTAAACCATTCAAAATGAAAAGCTAGTTGGGTTTTTTTTTTTAAACTTTTCTCTAATTAAAGGATATATTAGTGAGTTTTATAAAACATGTATCCAGATTAAAATTTCCCAAGAGCACCGGAATTCATTAAATCAGCAATTAGGTAAATCATTTAGAGGTCGTTTATCTATTGAGTGTCACTTACTAACAATGTGAGCATTACAGAGATTGAGAATCTTACTGGTAAGAGGCGTAGTAAGGATCGATAATCTTACCCGGTAAGTGTTTCACCAAGTAAAAATGTTTATCAACAATCCGTTTTCATGGCCGAGAATATTACCTAGACATGGCAACAGGGTGGGGAATGCAATTACCAGCACCGACCCCAGTACGTTCACGGTCATTATCCTCGTCCCCTTTCCTTGGCGGGTACGAACAATAGGATCCCCTCTCCAGTGCTTAATACGCCTAACCCCAGTCCAACACCATCCCAAACCACGTGCCAATCCCATTTCAAGTATTGTTCCAGACCACATTCCAACACCCTTTCAGGCCATGTTCCAGCCCCAAAAAAGCAAATAGAAGAACGACTAAAACTGAATAAAAACCTAAAGAAAACTAACTCTATCAGTAACAAGATAAGGTAATTTACATATACAATAATAATTAAACTAATAATTAATATATTAATTGATACAGAGCGAGTCGGGAAATGTGTTTACCCAGCCCCGTCCATTGTTTTAGTCTAGCGAGGATCCCCAACTCAGGCCCGAGATCTAATTTAGCAGGGATCTTCGGCCCCCAATCGAGGTGGGTGAACTGGGTTCCCCACCGGAATCGAGGCAAATCACCATGCCTATTGTTATCCAATGAGATAAGTAACAAAATGGTGACTATTACAAGTAACTTAATTACATAATAAACTTTTGGTTGTTCCTAAGGGAGGGCGCACCCCTAAGGCCCGAAAAAATAAAACAATTATTAAATAAAAAGGAAAAAAATATGATCCAAAAATAATTTAGTATTATATTAAGGGTCCAAATATTTATTAATTAATTACATTGGAATATAAAATATTTAAAAAACTAAAAAATTAATTATTCATCTTATAGTATTTTCTATTATCTCTTCAAGTTTTTTTTTTTTATCTAGTACCATATTCTAAAATTACTTGTCGAGAAAACCTTGTTATATTCTCTATCATTCATCTCTAACTTAGAGGTTGTTTACTAAGCACTTACCCAGTAAGCATTTACCGATAAATTTAACACTATCATTTACTTACCAGATAAGATTTTAGTCCACCAAAACGGTATCGTATGCAACAATTTACCCGGTAAGTGCTTACCGTGGTAAGAGTCGTCGCCCTCACTTACCGGGTAAGACTCTTGGTCACTGTCTTGCTCTTACCGGTAAATTTTTTGATTCTTACCATATTCATCCAGTAAGGTAAAATGACTCGGTGTTCACTTACCCAAGTAAGCGTTTGGTAAACGGCCCCTAACTCTTTTGATTTTTCTATCCACATGAATTTTATTATTGTATTAGTGTGTAACAGATTTCTAGCTTGTTGTTAACTATGAAAACTCTTATATTTTGAAAGAAATGATCAACCATATGAGACGGTCCACCTCACCTTATATCTATATTTAGAATTTCAAAACTATTCTTGTTTTTTAATACATTATTGACTTTTTATTGCCTAATATTTAATACATGAATTTTAAGAACTTCCTATCTCGAGAACAAGAATATAATCTCAAGTTATAACCAACATGAGCTTTTGATTTTAAGATTGACAGTTTCGAAAAAGTTTGTTTTAACACTAAAATTTAAAATGGTGATGAAAAACATTAACCTGACGTGAGATGATAACTCAACTGATTTATATTGATTTACATAGAATGTTACTCATAATAGTCAACTTTGTGACCATAATTAATGTCAATCTATATCTTAAAGGTATATCATAGGATGTTTGATGCTATGTAAAAATGATATTGTAAATAATACTCTCTCCATCCCAACACAATTTTTAAAATTTGTAATTATTACACATTTTAAATAACTAAATGACATATTTACCCTTGATAATAGAATGAGAAACTTTCACCATATCAAAGTCGAGGCTAAAATTGGAAAGTGCAAACTTACTTTTGAAAGTGAACTCTTATTTTATTACAAATTAAAATATAAATTTGAATGTTTAATTTGGGATGGAGGGAGTATTAAGTTAAAAGTAATTATCGGTTGAATTTATGTCTACAAATATTCGAAAAAAATAGTTTTATATGTGTTATTAATATATTTTTTTTTCTTGAATTCAATGTTATTTTTAATAATAAAAACGATATTTTAAAGATTTCCTCGTACTTATCGAGAACCTTTTTTTATATCTTGTCCAGAGCCTATAAAATCTCAGGAACGAACTCCTTAGTAATTTGCTTAATAATTAAACCAATAATAATAATTAATAAAATCATATTTTAATAAATTAATTAACACAAATTAAAATGGAAGAAAACCCCCCACTTCGCTATCACTTGGGCTTTTTTTTAAGAATTAGAAAACATCAATCCAAAAATAGAAAAACAATGCCCAGATTAATAAATCAGCAACCCAACGGAAGCCCAAAAGCAGACGGTGACGACCACCTACTAAGTAAATAGTTCATAGTCATCGTATTTGAACCTCTGTGACCACAATAAGATTTTTATTCATTCTTGGATTTGAACATGAGACTTCTAGGTACTTTTGACCTTTGGAGCCAAACTCAAACCAAACCATGCATCATCCTTGTGGTTTGTTTTTTATATTATATATTATTAATAAAAATAATTTAATGATTTATTCTATTTTGTTTGTGTCTATGTGTATATATACATACAAGTATATATATTATATTTTAATAATAACCAAAAATTATATATTTATAGTAGAACACCGGAAGTATGGTACAAGTAAGTAAAAGATACACATATATGACCTCTACTCTAGAGGGTAAAAGGGTTGTTTCGTAGAGAATTTCAATTAGTGAAAAAGTGTGTGAAAACGAAATAAATGAAAAAGATAAAATAAGATTTGAAAAGGTAAATATAAGTAAACAATAACAATAGAAACATAAGGAGAGAGAGCTATACTAAGGGGTCGTTTACCAAACACTTATCCGGTAAGTGTTTACCGGTAAAATTTAACAATATTATTTACTTACCGGATAAGATTTAGTCCACCAAAACGACATCGTATGCAACAATTTACCCGGTAAACGCTTACCCAGTAAGAGTCGTCGCCCTCACTTACCAGGTAAGACTCTTGATCCTTGTCTCGCTCTTACCGGGTAAGATTCTTGGTCTTTACCATATTCATGCGATGAGGTAATGTTACTTGGTAAACGCTTACCTGAGTAAGCGTTTGGTAACGGCCCCTAAAATTTGAAACACTAACATCAAGTGTTCTCGAATTCGAAGAAAAAAGAAAAGAAAGTGAAGATGTTTTTTTGTATTTCTGTTCTTAAGAACGGAGAAAAAGAAAAAAAAAAGGAATTATTTTCATGTTTTACAGGAAATTATTTTCATGTTTTTGAACATAAGAGAAAGAAAAAGAAAAAAATGACATTTTTACAAATATACCCTTTAAATTTAGAGAAAATTGCACCAAAATGGAACCAACTTTCACCTGATTCTTATTTTAGGGAACCAACTTTCAAAATCGTCATTTTGAGTAACCAACTTGTACCTGATTCCTATTTTGGGGAACCAAAACTTGCACATGATTCCTATTTTGGGGAACCAACTTGCAAAATAATTATAGAAAAATAACTAAAATTCGTTTTTTTTTTAAATTAATGCAATAAAATCTATTTTTTATTTCAAATCTCGTTTTTTTTTTTAAATTCAGATATCAAATTGAAGATTTAAAAAAAAAATCCAAATTACCACTATAAAATTGTTTTTTACCAATGCAAAAAAAATCAATTTAATAGAAAAAAATTAATTGATGCAATAAAAAATAAATATTAAATGTCACATTCAAGATTTTTATATTTAATCAATCCGCATCAATATTAAAGTTTAAATCAAATTTTGCAAATCAAACAAAAAGTTTGATAGAGACGGATTGGTTAGATATAAAAATCTTGAATTGATATTTAATATTTATTTTTTATTGTATCAATTAATTATTTTTTTCTATTAAATTGACTTTTTTTTGCATTAGTAAAAAATAATTTTTATTGTGGTAATTTGGATTTTTTTTTTAAAAAAAATTCTTCAATTTGATATCTGAATTTTAAAAAAACGATATTTGAAATGAAAAATAGATTTTATTGCATTAATTTTTGAAAAAAAACGAATTTTTGTTATATTTATATAATTATTTTGCAAGTTGGTTCCTCAAAATAGGAATATGTGTAAGTTGGTTCCTCAAAATGACGATTTTGAAAGTTGGTTCCCTAAAATAGGAATCAGGTGCAAGTTGGTTTCCCAAAATGACGATTTTGAAAGTTGGTTCCCCAAAATAAAAATCAGGTGTAAGTTGGTTCTATTTTGGTGCAATTTTCCCTAAATTTATATTCTTTAAAATGAAAGGTTGAGTAATTTTGTAATTATAATAATTTTCTTAAAGAGTTTTAGTTTATGTTTTTTTTTTCATTTTCTTTTCTTTCTTCTCAAATTTGGGAGGAAAGTTTTGAAAGAAAATTTATCATTATTTTTCTTCACTTACTTTTCCTTCTTTTGTAAAAGTTTTAGAGAAAACCATAAGGGTGGTGTTTGATTGGTTTGAGCTTGACTCCAAAAGTCAAAAGTACCAAGAGATTCCAGGTTCAAATCCAAGGAGAAATAAAATCCCCTTGTGGACACAATTCAAATGCGGTGACTCCGGGCTATCTGCAAAACAGGTAGTCACCCTAGTATTACTCGGCTTGCATAGAAGATTGGATATCCAGGTTAATAAAAAAAAGTTTCAAAGAACACGAGTTTTTTTACTTTTATTCTCTTTTCCTTCCTTTCCACTTTTTTGTTCGTAAAATAGGTTTAAGAAACACAACGTAAATATACGATATCAAAATTAAATGATATTATATTGGTTAACATTTAATAAATACTAAATCGTCAAAATTTGGAAAATAAATCCACATGAAATATGTTGTAGCAGAAGATTCCAAATTCAACATAACAAGCAAAATTTTATTTGAACTATAATTTGGAATTGTAGACATGTAACTAGTCGAGACAATTAATTAATTTTTTAAAAAATTATTTGTTTAATAAAATATCAAAATAATTAAGAAAAAAAAATAAGGATTATAATAAATATTTAATAAAAATAATTAATAATTAAATTATTAAGCATCTGCTCGTGATCCACAAATAATTACCGACCGTATTCTTTATTTTTTTGCCACTATTTAATACTGGTCATATGTAATCTATCGACGACTTTTTAGTTATCGACGGATCACGAACGAACTATAAAGTTGTCTCTTGCTACACAAAATTCTCGATAATCCTTTGGAAATCATCGATGGATATTAGTCATCGATGATTTTCGTTGATAATAATCTATTTTTTAGTAGTACGACGATTATAGTCAAACAAATTTATGCGGAATTTTTTATGGTTTAAGATTAATGGGTGTATGATAAATACCATCAAATTAAATAGTGGAACTGTTATTTTTTATTATTCAACTATCAATTTAATCACTAATTTATAAATTTGAAATTGTAACCAGAGAGGTGGTGTTTTATTGGTTTGAACTTGACTCCAAATGTTAAAAGTGCCTGAAGGTCATATGTTCAAATCTAAGGAAGAATAAAATTCTCATTATAGACACAGAGGTTTAGATACGGTAACTCCGAGCTACCAGCAAAACAAGTGATCGACTTAGAATTAGTTGGCTTGCATGCCGGGTTAAATATCCAGGTTAATAAAAAATATTGGAATTATCATAATCTCTGACACCAAATATCCATTATCTTTTTATTATCAATTCAAAATGGGTATAAAAAATAATGACAACGATAACTTCACAAGTTCATATTTTTTATTTTCAATTCAAAATTGGTATAAAAATCAATTATAACCACAAAGGTGGTACCTGACTGTTTTGAGCTTGCCTCTAAAGGTTGCCTCTAAAGGTCAAAAGTACTAGGAGGTCCCAGATTCAAATCCAAGGAGGAATAAAAATCCCCTTGTAGATACGGAGATTCAAATGCGGTGACTCCGGGCTATCTGCAAAGGAGCTGGTCGTTCTGGGATTAGTCGGCTCACATAGCAGGTTGAATATCCAGGTTAATCAAAAAAAAAAAAAAAAAAGATAGTTGTCTGACTACTTGACTATTAAACTAGTTGTTACCTGAAATCTTAGCTGATAGTTAATGAATTAACCGTCATCTGATAAGATAGCTTATGTAATACTGATTGATAAATAATCCTTTCTGGTTCTTTGAATGCAAAGTTCCTTATGATTTTGTGGGGTATTTGGAATCCAATAAATGAAATATCGTGGAACAACAACACAAGATCAACGACCCAAATTGTACGTGGAGCTCTAGAGTTGCATGGGGATTGGGTGAAGGTAAATAGTTTACGAGATCATACGGGGACCCAAGAGAGTTCAAGGAGTTGCAATTTGTGGCACAAAAACCTCCTTTAGATTTTCTGAAGTGCAACACCGATGCGGCTACTTTTGAGAACAACTCGTCTATCGGTCTGCCTCTATCTTTCAAGACGCTAACGGAATCTTTGTAGCTGCCCGAACATCTACTCTAGTTGGGATGCCATTTGTCAAGGAATGCTTTCTATGTTAGAAGCAATATCCCGGGCAAGATTGATTGGATTCCAAAAAAAGTGATATTTGAGTCGGACACAAAGCTTGTTGTTTCTGCGATCAATTCTCTCAAAGAAGATGGTATGGAATTCGGTGATATTATTTCAAGATGTTGTATGCTTCTCCACACTACAACAAAATCGGTTTTTAGGACACTCTCAAATTCTAAATGTCCAAATAGACCTCTTTATAGGACTTAGTTTATATGACCAAAAAAATAAAGTGTCATGTCTAAAGGTATTGTAATAAGTTTATACGACGTTTTTTGATGTCGTAATAAGTCTTTTAAGATAAATCATCCCATTATCAACTTTATAGGATACTATTTGAAAAACTGTCATATAAAAACAAATGTCCTATAAAAAATTGAGTTTATAAGACACTTTCTCAAAAGTGTACTATAAAATTGATAATGAGACCTTTATATTAAAAGTGTCACAAAAACTTATTACGACATAAAAAAAACGTCATATAAACTTATTACAATACATTTAGATAGAACACTTTATTTTTTGGTCCTATAAACTAAGTCCTATAAAGAGGTCTATTAGGACACTTAGGATTTGGGAGTATCCTATAAAACCGATTTCGTTGTAGTGCCACCAACATGACTTCTACTTTGTCTATTTCACGAGGTGACAAGCTAACGAGGTTGCTCACGTACTAGCGTAGGTTTCTCGTTATGCGTCTTGTCCCACTTCCTACTTTGAATTACCCGGTTTTCTTTCTAATTCTATAAACATTGTATATAAGTTTCCGCTTTGTTTAAAATAAAATAAAGTAAAATAAGTATAACTGGCAAAAAAATCTCTTAAAGGTTATTGAGACATTATTTATAACTAGAAGAGTACTCACACAATATAACGAGATATATCTCGATTTTAATGTCTCGTTTTATTAATTGTCTCTATCGATGTTATAATACGATTTTATCATACAAATTTAAAAATATACATCGTTATTTGTATCTTATTAACTATTTAAAGGTTCTTTTTTTTTTGTATAATTTCTTTGATTCAATTTTTTATTATAATTTAATTTAAGATCAATAACGAAATAATTTATTTTTGATTTAATATATAATTTTTTATAAAAGATAACAATTAAGTATTCTGTTAGAACTTAATAATTATTTTAATTACTTTTTTAGATTTTTTGCATTTGAAATGAGATGTTTATCATGTATTTAGCTATATTTATATATAGTTAGTTACACGAATTCAAACATTGAGCTTTAATATAGTGGTATTTATGCATAATTTATTCGTAATATTAAATTTTAATTAAGTAATATACATCAATAAACAATACTTTATGCATAAAAAAAATTTAAAAGTTTTCGTCAAATATTTTCTAATATAATATAAATAAATCATTTCTAAGACGGCAAACAAATTTAATAGTTATAAATGTTCAAAATTTTGAACTATTCTTAATATTTTCGAAAATTTTGTAACTAAATTTAACTATTCGCTAAAAATTAAAATCATAAACATATAATTTAAGACCACCCAAAATCTATACTAATTCGTTTTTACATTTCGGGTTTGTTTGTTTGTTGCTTAATCAGATCTAGAAACTAATCAATGATTTACCCGTTTAATTATTCAATGGTGTATCTATAAGATCTCACATCGATTAGGGAGTGAAATTAAAATTGCTTTATAAGAGAATGAGTTTTTCCTCTATTAAATACGTTTTAAAATCATGGATTTAGATTTGGACAAAACTGATAATATCTGGTATAGTTGTTTCAGATGTTATATATATATATATATATATATATTTAATTAATAACTGAAAATTATTAAATTAAATAAATCATTTTACATTCAATTATTTTAGTTAAAATATGTGTTGATAGAGATAAAAAGACAAAGATTTCTTTGTTGAGGGCTGAAAATAAACAAATAGTTGTTGACTTATCAAAATGTTGACTACAACATAATTTATGGTCAAAATAAAACATCCTCTTCTCACATTCCAAAAGGAACCCAACCTCCAACCACCCAACAAACCTAATTTAAATTTTCTTTTATAATATTAGTAGATTAAAGGAAAGAGCTATGTAAATATTTAAGGTGTATAAAAAGAATTTAAAGGGATACAAAACCGACAAACAGACAGTAACAATTCAGTAAATCAGAGGGACCAAATGAAAAGAAAACCAAACAACTATAAAGGCTAGATCGAAACATCATCTGGAGAAGCAATCCAGAAATTCTAAAATCTATAGAAAGATTTGCACTTTAAAGATATCTGACCGAAATGACGAATATTGAAATTTACCAAGAAGGTTATTGTCCAAATCAGCACTTTTGAAGACACTGGAATTTCTTTCCCTCCTGAGACGGTATGCAACAAATTAAATTAAAGGTTGCAAAATACATTTTGAAAACCACAAGGGTGGTGCCTGATTGGTTTGAGCTTGACTCCAAAGGTTAAAAGTACCTGGGAGGTCCCAGGTTCAAATCCAAGAATAAATAAAAATCCCCTTGTGACGATATAGGTTCAAATGCGATGACTCCGGACTATCTGCAAAGCAGGTGGTCGTCATGGGATTAGTCGGTTCGCATAGCGGTTTTGATATCCAGGTTAATAAAAACAAAATACACTTTGAAAAACTTGCAATTAAACTAAATACCATCGGGAAAAAAAACAACTTCGATAAAGTAGATGGAATGAAATCCTCCATGTTCCACCATTTGAAGATGTTTTTCTACAACTCCTGAGCATATTTGCAATCAAGGAGACAATATTCCACTGATTCAATACAACTCCGTAACATATTTAATTATTTTTTTTAAATATTTATTGTAAGTTTTGTTTCTCCATAAATAATAAACATGTAACATGTTATAAATGTCGGAAAATTTATTAAAATAACCATTTTTAGGGGTTGGTTTCACCCCTAGTCATTTTCTCTCCAGTTTATCAAAAAAAATTACACTTTCTACCCTTATCCGCAAAAAAATTACACTTTTTACCTTTATCCGCAAAAAATTACATTTTTCATCTAGATCCAGAAAAAAATTTACATTTCTCACCCAGGTCTGAGTTTTTTTTTTTTTTTTTTTTACGTTTTCACCCAGGTCCACATTTAAAAAAAAATTGTAGATCTAGACTATTTTGTTAAACTTTATAAAGAAGTGACTAAGAATTGAAACCAACAGATAAAAATGGTTATTTTCATAATTCCCTTAACGTCGGTTGATTTATAAAAGGAAATAGACATTTAATAATTACATAAGAATTGATAAGTATAAAAAAATCAATTTTATTTATAAATTTTAATTGTTATAAAAACATTAATGGGTTAGACAGATGTATCCAATTATTTTCATCACCCATATCATATAATAATTTTAACAAATCAGTTTAGACCGACTATTTCTTTAAAAATAATAATCCAAGCCTAAAACGGTCCGTCGCACACATTAACGACTCTAGTGTAAATGGACCGAGTAAAACCTTCATAAATGATATTCTATATATAGCAAGAAGAGACCTTTCACTATATCCTGTTAATAGAAATATCCACTTCCTCACCCAGCCCAAAGTCTAAAAATAGGAAAATTTATTAGTTTTCTTTAACATTTTTAAAATAAAGTGTCATATAAACTTATCTATACTATATTATAAAGCATTTGACACAAACTTTTAAAAATCATTTTTTATGTGTAAAGTACTGTTTATTAATGCATATTACTTAAAACTCAAGATTGCAAGTAGATTGTACGTAAGTACAACTTATTAAAGCTCTATTTATGAATTTAAGTAACTAACTGCAGATAAACATAATCAAATACAAAATATACATCTCATTTTAAATCTAAAATATAATTAGGATAATCATTGAGTTCTAACAGAATAATTAATTATTATCTTTATAAAATATTATTTTATTAAACCAAAAACAAATTATTTTGTTATTAAACTTAAATTAAATTATACTAAAAAATAAATTACATAAAAAATAGAATTTTTAAATAATTGATTTGATATTAACATTGATTATTTTTTTTTAAATTTTTTATGATATTTTCAAATTTATATTTTATTCAAAAATAAAATCATTATTGCTTTCTTAAAAACACATAAAATCGTACTATAACATCGACATAGATAAATAATAAAATAAAACATTAAAATCGAGATGTGTCTCGTTGCATTGCGCGATTACTCTTCTAGTTTTATATAATAGTTTTGTAAACTGCTTTATAAACTCATTTTTATAGGACATTTTTTCAAATGGTTTATATATAAATTAATTACAGTATTGTAAATTACATGCAAGTGGTATTATCGAACTTAAGAGATTCATTTAGGTGAAATAAGTCTTCTTATCTAAGAGGATCGACGAGTTTCATGACGCCAACGTCAACTTAAAGCATTACGATTTGATAAACATTTCCTTTTAATCCTTGCTCCTACCAATTTTTTTTATTAATCATAGTCAAAATTTCGTTTATAGATCTATTTGTTAAATAAAAGATTACTGAAAAATCGGGCTTCCATCGTATCTCAACTTTCGTTCAATAAACTATAAAACAGATTTATCTCGATACTCAAAATAAAGAACCAAACAAGATCTTGAATAAACTTCAAGGTTGCAACAAAATCAGATTTATAAGACCTCAAAAATCTAAAAGTGTTCTAATAAACTGTTTTAAATGACTTAAGTTGGAAGAACCAAACAATTATCTGTACGACTGCAACATCGGCATTGGTTATGCCAAACTTTCTGCCACATGCACGCCCCTTGCGACTTTCTTCGTAAACTTGCATGGTCCATGCGAATTTTCAACACGGTTTTCTTTCTAGTTTTCTTTTGTTGCCATCTTCATTCACTTTTTATTTAGTTCCTCCTCAATCTTGCTTATTGAATCAATCATCGTCTTTGTATGATTTGCTCAAAACTAAAGAATTAACGTTAGCTATCCGAATATGACCCGACCATGTATAATTAAACGAAATAACAAATAACACAAGATGATTCTTTGTCGTATGTTATCATAAGGTTGGGTTCCGGTGAGAATGAAAATTAATATGAGAAGCGTAAGAAAAGATCTCCACCCTTGGATGTATATATTAGGATGTGATGCACCGAGATGCACTGAATCAATTCCCATATCAAACATGATTCATAGCTGAGTTTGAGATTAAAGTGATCAATGGTCCAAATCTCTTCTTAAGTTTCTCATCTCAAACTCTACTTCTCACACAATCAATCAATCATTCGCCTCTTATCATACATTGATATTGTATGAGCAGATAAGATATTCAACCACATCACATAGAGTTTCAACCTCTACATCAAAACCCTTATGGTTTATAATAAGTTTATTTCAAAGTTAGTCGTAAATTATCATGTCATAAAAAAATTATTTGAATGTTTTTTTTGGAAATTAAATATATTAATTATTTTAATATTATAATCAATATAAAAATCTAAAAGGAAAAACAAACCTTCTCCTTTTTCAATATTAATCGTTTTAAACCGTCATTCAAACAATTTTACCAGCAAAAATGTCAATCATATGTTCCCATTTGTAAAAAAAATGTCACTATTCATATAATAATTTAGAAGTACACAATTTGTAACATAGTCAAAATCCATGAAAAAAATGAATTTGTATAAAAAAGTTCACGAATTTCAGAAGAAAACGATGGCAGATATCGTGTTAAATTCAATAAATGTGAGTTCATATTTAATTATAAAAAGTTGGTGGATGTTTTGAATTCTTTCCATGACTTGACATACCATTTTCAAGATTCTATTTTCGGATTTATGATGTGATATTGAAAACAATTGTTTTTCATTTTATTTTTAAAAAACAAATATTTATATCAATATCTGGTTTTAAATCCAAATATATCGATCACATTCTTTTGATTTTGTTATTTATTTTCTTATTAAGTTTTATTGTATATTTTTTTGCCAGTACTTATTAAAACGGGGCAAGTTAAAAATTAATCAGATATATAAAAGCAGTTATTCTAATATAATTATAGGAAATCTGATAATGTAATGTACTTTTACATTTTGAAAAACTAAGGGGGTGTTTGGTTCGTAGAATGGAATTCGATGGAATTGGAATTCATCAAATGAATTTGACTTTGAAGGAATAAAATTAAATTTGATGGAATTTGACCATGCCTTGTGATTGCGTTTGGTTGCATGGAATTGGAATGAAATTCTTAATGGATTAGAATTTTTTTGTTTGGTTTACGAAATTCAACTTTGGAATCGGAATTAAATATCAACAAATGACCTTTTATGATTTTTGAATAATGAAATTGCACTACAAGAAAAATAACCTTCAGAGAAGATTCTGTTTTGTACTTAAAATTCTTAAAAGCTTCTCTAAAGGCTTTAGAGAAGCTTTTCATTTCCGTCAACAAGCTTCTCTATGTAAGGGTAGGTAAAGGTTTTAGGGACGGTTTTCGGAGGGTATGTTTTTGGTAGCTTTTAGAGACACTTTTTTAGGGCTTTAGATACACTTCAAAACTTCTCTAAAGGTTAGTTAACTTTTTTATAAAAGCTTCTCTAAATGTATTTATCAGTGACACTTTTGAAGTATTAATGACGGTTTACAAACGTCTCTAAAAGGTGCTTTCAGAGAAGGTTTACAAAAAAGCTTCTCTAAAGATATTGGCTTTAGTGACATTTTACCTAAACCTTCTCTAAAGGTAACCTTTAGTTACACTCTACAAACCTTCTCAAAAGATTATCTTTAGATATAAATAATCAAAACCTTCTCTAAATCTTATCTCTAGATACACTTTTAAAAGATCAATTCATTCTCTAAAGGGCATGTTATTATTATTTTTCATCCATATTTAAGATCTATATTTGTATATAATTATATATTATATTAATCAACAATAACAACATAAAAATCTCAAAGCAATAAATTGATATAAATTTATAATATATAAAAAAAATAAGTTCTCAAAACATTCCCCAACATTCAATCAATCTATAAATCCATTTTCTAACATCCTCCCTAAACTCCTCGCAAAACTTGATACTCTATCTATCACATGACATCTCTTTTCTAACTTTTTTATAGTCTGTAGAACCACGTTTGTTACTTTGCATAGATGACGAAGCCTCGTCTGATTGCAAGTGGTCTGCAAAGGTGTTAGCCATAATGCAATAATTTCATGTGAACCGCTAACTGTGACAATTTCCCTCTTTATCTACAACAAGTCAATAAGCCATCAGAACATTTCATTAGCAAAATGAATATTTAAAACCTACATATAATTTCAAGTTTAACATTTTCCTATTTACGCATCATAAAGCAGAAGAATGTATTAAACCTGCAGTTATCCTTTTTATACAAAAGTCGGCAGCCTCCTCAGACAGAATATATGAGCAACAACGCCATCATAATCACACTTGCTTAAAACCTGAAGGAAAACAATGGTAAAACATTAGTCAAAGTATTAGTTTGTTCCAAAACAAAATCGAACCTAATAAATAGATCGTTACAAGTAGAAAGTGTGTAATGATTTCAACAACCACAGTCCAAGAATACTCAAAAAGCATCGGCCAAGACTTACAATTTAAGAATTATAAGATAAAAAGATTTAGGTAAACAKCCCCTAACTTTAAATTAGAATGATGGCATGGTGGTGATGCCTCTCTTTTCCAGATGTTGATCAGGACTCAAATTGCATTTCGTACGCCTACAATGCAATACGAACAAAACAAACAGGAGAAAGAACACATGAATGTGGTTAGATTCCTTGGCATAAATACAAAACAAACTATAGTAACATAATTAAACTACCAATCATTATCTATAATACCAGAATTAATCAATTTATCAACAAGTATAGAGATGCTATATTTTTCATATCAAGAGAACCAACACCCGAAGTCTATTGGAAATCTAAGCCTATAATAAATGCTATTGGTAATTGAATAGTTGGCAGCGAAGTGGATAGCCCGGAGTCACCACATTTGAACCTCCTTGGCCACAAGGGGATTTTATATCAACATAACCCATCAAATGAAAATCAACAACCAGGAAATAGGTATTCACATTATCCAAGTTCTTTCATCGATATCTATACCCTGCAAATCCCAGATTCTAAGCATAAAATGGTAGTACTTTGTGCTTTATGATTTCTAATTAAGATATAGGTCTAAATGCTTATTAATGTAGTATAGCTTACTGGTGAACTGTTTCCATACTATTTTTGCTAGTCTTCATTTAGAGCATCTTTGGAGCCTGGGTAAATATTTTACACTGCAGGCACATATTTTATGTTATCTTTCATGAAGTACTTACTGCAGGCACATATTTTCTATTTTTGCTTAGGATGTTAACATAAAGAGTTTAGAAAAAGTAAAAGGTTGCAAGTGGGCAGCCAATTTTGAAGCCAGAAATCTATTTTGCGGCTTATTTTGAAGACTTTAAACATTCATCTTTTTAGTCTTTTGCACTTTGTTGATCACTTCATCCTAATATCAAGTGAAAGATTAAGATCATAGATAACCTAAAATCATATCAAAACAATACAACAACTAAACCCCGGGAGTGGAAAAAAGAACCTGATGAGATTTTTGGAGGTAATGTTGGGGTTTTAAACATCCATTTTGGATCAATCCTAATTGAATGTAATGTAAATTCCCCTGCAAAACATTAGAAAAAAGATCTAGATCATCAATTACACAAAAGTAACCATATCAAATCGAAGATCAAAACCTAAGAACATCAAAGAAAAATTATTCGAACCAAGCAGCAGCGAGGACAGGTACATCGATGGAGATGACGATACCGATGGTCATATAATTTCAACAGGACTGATATTTTAAATGCAAGAAGAAATAGATAGCTGATACCAATGAAATTGTAGCACTCATACCACACATGGGGGTTCAGATGGCCTCTCTAGTAAGGCAGAGCCATCGCCATTTTCCAAAGTAGACTGCAGATGCATCAACAAGCCAGTCACCAATATGAGCACAAGTGAAAATCAAACCGACATATCACAGTGCAATTAAACCTACCAAAGCAAGTTTATCTTTTTGGTGGTTGAATATGCACTTGGGACCAAACTTGCACCGCTGAGTCTTCAAGAAATACTGCGTCAAATAACAATTGACTTTCACTAAGATATCGATTCAATTTCACAACAATATATCTATCCACATACCATATATAGAGCTTCATCACTATTTACCGAAATAGTATTAACACCAAAGTAGATGCAAGAATACAACTAACAGTATAGTAATACTTGACTATTTTTAGCATGTTAAAACCTCGCCATGAAAATAGACTGCAGAAAATTGTATATCTTGTGGGTGAACAAGAATATTAACAACCATAGGTGTGTCCTTAAATCCCACCCCCACCCCACTGCAAAATTAAGAAAAAGGATCCTGAAAGTTCTCGTATTCTTTATGTGTAAAGGGTAGACTGACTGGGTTGTCCGGATAACATCTTATGGTGCCTGTTATTTGCAAATCAAATCYYTAACAAGGCCAGGTTAAAGTTACAATAATGTATATGAGCTTTTATCATCAATGACCCTTAAACATGCAARACCCTAAAATCACAATTTGAGACAGTCAATCTTCAAAAGTTCATGTTGACAAGATTTCAAAAACAAATTGAAACCATTTGTGTGTGAGTTGGTGCGAGAGATAAAGGGCATCTAAGATTATCTAATATGCAAGACCAAGTGTACAACAATTCAAGGTAATGAATTCTGTTGATCTGCAAAACTTTGAAGGAGCAGCAGCAAGTCAAAACTAATCACACCTTCTACCCCATGTATCCATAACCCATAGCCTCCAATGCAACAGTTGGTACCAGCAGAGATGTTACACTATCTATATCGATGCAAAATTGAGATTACAGAAACAGAAATAAGAAATTCGACCAAAAAGCATCTGAAAATTGCCTAAAAGATGATCCWTCAAGAAAGAGAAGAATTTGTCCACCTRTCAATGGGACTGCTRTGACCTCTGATAGGCTCTTGCTGGATATAAAAAAGTTCTCCAACCATTACCTTCTAATGCGTGACAACATCATAGCATAAAATCTAATTCAAATGGCAGGATAAAATGCAGACAAAACCTCGGAGTACAAGTTTATAAGCAACCATGATACCATCTAGAAGCACAATCTTTTTAAAACATGACTAGTTTTGACAACAAACGATTGAAATGCTATTCTCCTTAACTAAAGAGCTTTTGATCATTTTGAAGCCAGATTTATAACCCAATTGAACTTACAGTAATTTTCCAGTTTCATTGTAGGTGGTTGAAACATAAGTAAAGTTTCTAAATGCTTCATCCCTTCTTCCTACCACTGAAAGTTCTCCTAATAATATTTTTACACCGAAATCTAATCTGAAAGTTCTGATTACTCTTAGCCTACGAGTACACAGTTAAACTACATTGCATAATGTTTTCAATTAGTTATGATGATTGCACAGAAGTCCCTGAAAATGTCTACTCAATATTTACAGTTCTRGCAAAGAGAGGCTGCAATGTTGAAGCAACAACTGCAGAACCTGCAAGAGAACCATAGGTAAATCTTCTATTTAATAAGAAATATATGTGTGTATGCTGTTGACAATTGACATGGCTCAAAAAAGTGCAAAGTATTTAAAATAGTGACACAGACTATATTATTAAACAAAAAGGGAACCTTTTTGAATTTCTATATCGGCAAATGTGATGTGATACATTCATACTGTGACATTCAGCTTCATACAGCTTCAGATTGCTACCATCTATAATAGATGTTTTTTATAATAGTATAGCAAACTTTGTCAACCAGAGGATATGATCTTTCCAGATGCAGAGTAATAACCAAAAACATAACGAGCATGCCTATTATTTACAAGGTTATATTATAGTAATAAGTATAAACAAACTGCTATCACTACAACCAATAAAGCAGATAGGATTAGGATTGGGATTGGGAAGGGGATGGTTCTGTAAGTGAAATTTTCAATTCCAATCGGATGCTACAGACAAGTTAAACCTAAATATGCTCACCTTATGAAATGCATTCGACCTAACGACAAATACATGAAATGACTAACCGAATGGAGAATCAGACCATGAAGAAGCAGGTTATGCCAGAAAGACAGAACCAGATTAGGGCAGAATACATACCTGATTTATGTATATAAACGAAACCAAATTGATAATGAGACACGATGATGGGACCTCGGCTGAGAAATCGACGGAGGCGGTGGCGAAATAGGTAGAGAATTTGATGATGGCGACGGCGAAATCGGTAGAGGAACGACGAAGGCGACGGGGAGAGAGAGAGAGAGAGAGTCGAGAGATGGGAGCGATGGGTTATAAAAAAAATTGTATTTCTCTAATAAAATTGATAAATAATTAAAACAAAGACTTCAGGGAAGGTTTTTATTTTAAAAAGCGTCCCTAAAGCCCCTTCTCATATTTTTTAGAAGCTTTTTATTAAAAAAAACTCTCTGAAGCTTTTAGAGACAATTTTGGTAATGTATGATTTAGCTTGAAATATTTCTCTAAAACTCATCCTATCTTCAGTTACGTTTTCAACTTTTGTCATTTATTTTCTTCTTTATAATATATCTTTAGATACACATCTAAAATCTTCTCTAAAAAATCCTTCTCTAAAGCCCTTTTTCCTTGTAGTGTTGGACAAGTGATACCGATAGCTAATTATCTTGAATTGATTCATTGATTACATATGTTGTCTATCGATTTTGTATAGATGGAGAAATTACGAGAGAGAGAGAGAGCCCGAGAGCGTACCGGATGGAGATCGAACAAGAGATCAAATTAGATGAGATGGTAGACGCAACGTTGAATGAATTTGGATTAAGGAAGAAATTTGTCAGAAAGGAATTAAAATCCGAGGGTAATGCTGTGGAATGTAAAATCTGTGAGTGAAGGAATTTATTGGAATTGAAAGGATTCCATCAGTTTTATTCCATGAACCAAACATTGTATTTGGAATTTGGTCAAAGGATTTTGGTCATTCCAATTCCTTTAAATTCCATCCAAATCCATGAACCTAACGGCCCCTAAGTATTTGACAATTTCTGAAAGGAATAAATCGTCATATTTTGAGATAAACGATATATTCATTTTATTAATAAATCGGTATCAAATAACGACAATGAACGAATAAGAACTTAAGGAATATACCATTTTTATTAATCATTAAGAACATAAACTTATTAGGGTTGTGTTCATTCCCTTTACATAAATAACAAAAGTTATTGTTTATCTAATTTACAAAATATATTTAAAAAATGGGTCAATCGCACTAACAAAGAAACATACCAAAAGTCGGACTAAGGGGACGTTTACAAAATGTTTACTGGGTAAGCTCTTATCGACAAGAGTCGCTACTCTCATTTACCTTATGGGGTAACGTTCCTTGCCATCAAAATAGATTAATGGTAAGCGTTATAACCAAGTAAGCGCTTATTGAATAAGAGTCATTTTTGACCTCAGTATGAAAAACAATGAACTAACCAACAGACCAATAATGATTTTTGTGAAAAACATCCCTATATTTGTTTCTTAGTTAATAGTGCCACCATTTGAAATTTCTTTCGAGTCTATTCCCGTTTTCGACACTTTTTATGTTCATCCGGTAAGCATTTACCAAAGTAAGTGTTTAGTAGACGACCCTAAGTCCCTCAAATTTATTTAGGAAGAGAGCCATTAGAAAGAATTTATGCAGTAAGTGCCTAGCGGATAAAACTCTCGGTCCTTGTTATTGTTCTTACCGGATAAAATTCTCAATCATTGTCATCTTCATCCAATAATGTAAAGTGATTTTGTAAGCACTTACCGGGTAAGTGGTTAGTAAATGACCCCTAATTAAAAACCCAAATCCGTAAAATCGTGTAAACATAGGGACAAAGATGTAATTCGCTCTTAATCTTATATAATCATGTTTAGCAGCCAAGATTTAAAAATTAACGAAGACAAATCCCGTAGAAAAATGATGGAAGGTGGAAGAAGGTCCTGTAGACATCACTTCTTTCTAGAAAAAGAAAATAAATATATTTTTAATAGAAATCTAATATATTTAATTAACTTAACATAATTAATCTATTTAAATAAATCATTTAACATTTTTTTAATGGTGAGTACCTCAATTTTGAACATCAATAATTCCTACCAAATTCAACAACTTTCAACGACCCCATTTGCACATTAAAAATAAAAATAAATTTCTTATATTTTCATATATAATTAGGATATAAATTTCTCAGTAATTAAAATTAATCCAAAGTCACAAGGATATAAATATCATAATACGATAGTCAACTAATTTCGTCAAATGAAATTTAAGTTTATATTGAAGAAAATAGAGTTCACACTAGCTAATGTAATATTATAGCGTATTTAATTCGATATAATAAATGCAAATTATAATAATATAAGAGAAAATAGAAGCATTTAATCATCATATACTTTTCTTTTGGATATGATAGATTAAATGTCGTTAAATGTATATCTATATTATATTATAAAGTATTTGATAAATATTCTTAAAAATAATTTTTTATGTATGAAGTATTGTATATTGATGTATATTACTTAAAATTCAAGATTACAAGTAAATTATGCATAAGTATAATTTATTAAAACCTTATGTTTGAATTCATGTAACTAACTGCGGATAAACATAATTAAATAGAGGATAAACATTTCATTTTAATTAAAATATAAAAATATAAAATATAATTAGGATAATTATCGAGTTCTAACAAAATAATTAATTACTATCTTTATACGAAAATTATATTATTAAACCAAATATAAATTATTTCGTTATTAAACATAAATTAAATTATAATAAAAAAATAAATTAAAAAAATTACATAAAAAATAAGGATTTTAAATCATTAATTTGATATTAATATCGATATATTTTTGTCAAATTTTTATGATATCTTTAAATTTATATTTTATTCAAAATAAAAACATCATCCCTTTCTCAAAATCATATAAAATCATATTATAACATCGACTGAGATAAATAATAAAATGAAATATTAAAATCAAGATGTACCTTGATGCATTCCGCAAGTACCCTTATAGTATTCTTTTTCTACATATTAACATCAAGATTTTTTTTAATATATGATTTAACCTGATTTTGATATTTTATATATATATATATATATATATATATATATATATATAACACAATATATGATTTGCACTGGTTTTGATATAAAATAAGTGTATATATAGGCTATAAAAAGTGGATATTATTGTATACATGTCTATATATATCAAAATCAGGTTATATGCAGGGCCGGCCCTGGCCACGTGCAGCCCGTGCGGTCGCACAGGGCATCAAAGTCTAAAGGGGCATCAAGTTGTCATATGTTACTAGTTTTAGGTCTAATAATTTGGGAATTGGACAATTGAGCTTTAACTATAAAAACAGGCCCAAGGCCTAGTAGTGATGAATATCGAATACACATCGTGAACCAGTTAAAGCCATCATTCCAATAACTCAATCTAATTTCTACTGTTCTCCAACGTTCGATTATTTCGATTTTCAAGAAATGGAGTTCTCTTTCCAGCCAATTAACGGTCATGAAGTCAGATTCAAGAAATCAAAGTTGGAAATCTCGAATGATTGATTTCTACTGTTGATTGAACTTACCGAGTTGCTGTGTGAGTCATATTATGATTTATGAATCTTCAAATCTTTTTGCAAAAAAATCTAAATTTCTAACTGATTATTATAAAGTTGGGTCATGTGGTCGTATGTGTTACTGACCTACTAGGTTAAGGCGAATGGGCTTTTGTCATTTTGATAATGAGTCTTCCTCTTGCATATTGAAATATTTGAGAATTGAAATTTTCAATGTATATGAGCATATCATTGTATCAACATAGCTGGAGCGCACTGCACAACATTAACAACATATTGTGATATTATCTTAATTATTGGGCACTTGTTTTTTGCAATGCATAGTAACATAAATTATGAATTTTACAATTTATTATCGTTCTTTTGACTTTTGTTTACTTTGAGGTTTGACATTACTGCATTAGATTTAGGGGTCGTTTGATTGATTTTCTATTAACTTCTATATGGATAAAGTTGTCTGTATGAATTAATATGTTTGTATAAGTTGGAAAAGTTTTTGTTTGATAGAGTTTTTTCGCAAATGTAAGGAGTGTTTTTTAGTTGGAAGGGACATGTTTGGAAAAAAAAAACTTGACTTTCTATATAAAGTTCCCCCTAGAAGCTTACTAGATAAGTTGCTTTCTATATCATTAAGTCACTACGAAACATTCATGCATAATTGAGCGAATAAGTTGTTAGTTCCATTAAGTTTATTAAGCTGCTAACAGATAGGCCATTAGCCTTTAGTCTTTAGACCTGTAATTTTTGACTTTTACTTTTCGCTTACTATAATAGTAATTTGGATGTAATTTATTATTTTAGTTAAAAACTAATTATAGTTTTCCTTGTCTTTTAAGTCTCATATATTGAAATAAAATTTCTATTTTGCTAATTTCAATTTGGAAAAGGAAAAACTGGAAAAGAAAGAAGCACGATCTTAATCCAGAATTTATCCTTTTCCCATTCTATATTCTATATTCGGGGTTTTCATTTTTATGTACCCCCATTGTATTTTTTTATTATAATTAATAAAAATCAACATGGGGATAAGATACTTAGCTTGAATAGGTTCTAAGTTCTTTAAAAAATAGCATGTTTCATTGGCTTAAAAAAATAGGGTTAGGGGCATTTTTTTTTCATTTTCGCATAGGACATTAAAAATCTTAGGACCGATCCTGGTTATATAATACATTAAATATGTAAAAAGTAAGTTTTAATACTTATAGATGTGAAAAAACATATTAATTTGTTGACGTGCATTTAGCAATATTATATAGATATGCATTAAAAACCTCTTTTGATTTCTTTAGCACAAGACCAGAAGAAACTTGTACCAATGGCTTTAAGAGTTGTACACTACACTGTTGTCATATTGACCTATCTTTCTGTGTTTCCAAACTTCAAACTTCACCTGCCAAATTACCCATCATCAAGAACTTTCTCAAACACTCACAATTTACAAACAAACAAACTTCAAGTCTTCCCAAAAGGGTAATAATTAAACATGGTCTTTGCCTTTTTGGTCAAAACCAAACTCCCTTTCCTCCATATTCACACACACCATCTCTTGACCCCATTTCATCTCTCTCTCTCTATCTCTCTCTCTCTCTCTCTCTATATATATATATATATATGTATATATATATGTGGGGGAGGAGGTAGATAAGCAAGCATCGATAACTTATAAAAAAACCCTAGAAGATTTGATATATGCAGAAAGAAATGGATAACAAAAGCTTATGGTGTTCTTCAATCTTCATTGCTCTTTTCATCATCTCTTGTGCACCTTTTGCTATATGTCAAGAAGTTGGTGAGTCTTTATATGATCGATCTGCTTTGATTTCACTATGAATTCAGTTCTTCTTTATATATACAGTTGTTCTTCAATATGAATATTGTTTTGATCAATTCTTGTTTATAATTCTTCATCATGATCTTAATGGTGATATACAGAGGACGAACACGAATTCAGTTACGACATCAACAGTCATAACGGGCCGGATCATTGGAGCGAGATCCACCCCGAATGGAGCATGTGTAACCAAGGAGACCTGCAATCTCCGATTGATCTCACACACGAAAGGGTTCAAACCACTTCGAAACTTGGAAAGCTTGATCGAGATTATAAACCTGCTAACGCAACTCTTCTTAATCGGGGCCATGATATGATGGTATGTATCGTGACTGAACTGATTATAACTTTCTATAACCCGTAGACATTCTAAAATACAATGTTTTCATGAAAACAATCTGAATATATATATATCGATCTGAAAATATAAAAAATACATTGTTATTTCTTGTATTTAAATAATAATTAATCATTATTTATAAGCGAGCTCAATTTTTACAGCTGAAATGGATTGGGGGAGCAGGACATGTTCATATAAACGGAATCGAGTATCATCTTAACCAACTCCATTGGCACACTCCTACTGAACACACCGTCAATGGTCGAAGGTATTATGGATATAATTAAAAGAATTCATTTTAACAGTATTCAAAAGAAAGATCCTAAAAACGTCAAATTCTTGCTATATGTACAGGTTCAATCTGGAACTACACTTGGTGCATGAAAGTATAGATGGAAAGGTTGCAGTGATCGGAATCATGTATAAAATCGGCCGTCCCGACTCTCTTCTGTCAATGGTATATACGTTAATAAAATATTTTCTCAATGAATTAATATTAAATTTTAACCTATAGTTTTCAAATGATATAAAATCTTGATATTTGTTTTTTTTTTTGTGTGATTAATTTATAACCAGTTGGAACCCTATTTGAAAGCATTGGCATCTACAAAAGGAGTTGAAACAAGTGTAGGAATAATCAACCCACGAGATATAAAAATTGGGAGCAGAAAATACTATCGATATATTGGCTCACTTACCACTCCTCCATGCACCCAAAATGTTATATGGACCATGGTCAAAAAGGTATCCGTTCTTTTTATTTATTTATTAATTTTAACAAATATTTATTTTATTAATAAATAAATAAATAAAACGTCGTGTATTATTGAATAAATTTGTTGTATTGAAACTCATCAGGTGAGGACGGTTTCTCGAGAACAAGTGCATATGATCCGTGAAGCAGTTCATGATGTAAGTTTTTACGTATTTTATTCAATTCAATATTTATTTAATGGTGCATGTATGTTGACGCAAGTGTACGATGTAACAGGACGCTGAGGTTAATGCGAGGCCGGTTCAAGCATTGAATAACCGTTGGTTGAAGCTTTATAGACCGGATGATCGTCAAAATAACTAGCCGTTTGAAGCATATTTTTGATTAATTTATGTTACAAGTCATATATCATTTAATTTATTTTGTATTATTATATGTAGATGTAGGTCGAATAAGAATACTTTTATTTATTTATATATATATAAATTTTAAATATGTTGTTTTTATATACAACCAATTTAGTTTTCGTACCCATCAAGCCATTAATTATCAACAAACGACATTTATATATTAATAATATATAAATTGAAATATAGACTTGGGATCATGTGAGATCAAAGGTTTTCTGTGAGACCCATAAGACCAATTCTCAACCCTTGGATTAGATCTATAATCTGAACATTCATAATCACAAAATTGCCACGAGACTTCTCAATAATCACAAAATTGTCACCGCACAACTTTATACCATTAGATCATTAGCTTATAAAGTTGATCAATGAACATAAATTGATTTTACGGGTCTCATGAAAAACCTTTGGTCTCACGTGAACCCAATCCTTAGAATATATCAAATAAACATTGATAATTCTCGAATAGAGTATTAATTAGAACAAGAAAAGGATATGAATATAGGGATTGTTACCCCCTTCGTATTGTATTTCTCCTGAGATAAAAAAATGGTAATATGTATTTTTCGAGCTGTCGCTTTAATAATTTTTTTATCTTATTAAACAAAAACCGTGATATTGTTTCTCCACTAATTTAAGGGGTTGAGAACTTTTAAATAAATAATTCAAATGTGAATCATTGGTAAAAGATAAATAAGAGAACTAAGCTCACTTATACATCTTTAAATGGTTTTTTTCGAGTTTACCAATGATTCATGTACGGATCAGTTATTATTACATCAATCCATCTCATATATCATATATGACACATGCACACACACATGTGCGCGCGCATACACACACACACGCGCGCGCACACACACACACATATATATATAGGGGTGGTTTAATTTATAAACTCCTTTAAAACTTACAATTCTTACAACTAAAATCTTAACCATTGATTTCATGATCAACGATTACAATAATCTTAACCATAGATTTCGTGATCGACAGTTACAATATATATAGGTGAAGGTTCATTTACAACGCATATAAATCTTACAACTTTTAATTTGCAAACTCCATCTTAACTGTTGGACTAATGATAACCAGTTATTTTATTTTTTTATTTTTTTTAATTGAAAATATTAGGTCCGCATCTATTGTAACCGTCAATCATGAAATCGATGGTTAAGTTTTCAAGTGGCGTTGGTAAGGAAGCTATTGATGTTCGTATAAGTTCAAGTGATAATCTACTTCGGAGTTGTGAGCCTGTATGAGTTCTATACCATGCCTCAACAATGATAAGTCTGTGATAAACATCGATTACATACACTGTGATAATCATGTGATTGCTTGAAGCAAGGAAACTGGCAATTACATATATTATACATTAATCGATCTTGCCCCAACTACACTGTGATAATCATGTGATAAAAAAGCAATCCTAAATTATATATATTGAATATTGTCAACTAACCTTACCTACACTGTGATAATCATGTGATAAACAAGTAATTTGGCAATAGATACATTATATATTAATCGATTTTGCCTTAACTACACTGTGATAATCGCTTTTGAAGTTGTGATAGTTGGCCTTCTTGATTTCTCGACCATGCCTCTACTGTAATAAATCTGTGATAAACATCGATCGAAGCTCTAATTGATTACAGACATCTATCGAATCCTAATCGAAGTGTCATAATATGTCTGTGTTATTAGACACATACCTTTGATCTTCTTCCTCGATGCCTTCGAAATTGACTGTACAGTTTCTTCCACGACACCTTTGAACAGGAATGTACACTCGCCCAGATGATCGGAATATTCTAGATCGTGTTATTTGAATTTTAGGATAAAATTCCCAATTTTACCTTTCCACGTCTTCAAAATTTTTGAAATTGTTTTAATATTTATTTAAATTTGAAAAATACTTATTTATCTTAAGATGTGACTTAAAACATAATTCTCGGCTTAGAGGCTGTTCTCACGTTTTCGTAAATTACAGCGGTTCACGTTTGAACCCTTATATATAGGAGCATGATTAAATGAGAAGACGGTCAATTTATGAAAAGGCAAGAAGGAATATGAGCCACATAATCCAATTAGTTAGAAAATACCATAAATAAAAAATGAAAAATAATTATAGAAATTAGTATAATTAGCATCTTGAATTGGATAAATCTTTATAAATCTCATTATATCCTTTCTGTTTTTTTAATTTTAATTCACTAATAACTTTTTTCATCAAATAGATACACTTTAGATAAAATAATTTAGATACAGTTTAGATAAAATAATTTCACAATTTTCATCAAATATCACATGTGATATCCTACGATCAATTCACATGTATTATCTGTAGATATTTTTGTTAACCATATGTGATAACAGTAGATTTTTTTGTTAATCATATGTGATTATGTATATTTACATTTATAGATCTTTTTGTGATGTAAATATGATATATCACTTATATTCAGATGCATATTATCATATGTGATATGGACAAACATTTACATAGTGGATCATATAGAACATATGTGAAACGAAATTTATCACATGTGATTCAAAAGGTAGATCCAAAAATTAAAAAATAAATAATGAAAAAGATTATAAATTAATTGTAAATATCACTTTTTTATTATCAAATATCTCGAAAAAAGTTAAATAAAACTATATAAAATAATTATGAATTTATTAAATTAAAAGATAAACAAATTTAAAATATAAAATTATATTTTTGAAGATTTATCCATTTTAAAATGATAATTATCCTAATTTCCAAAAAAAATTATGTTATTTTTTAATTAATGGATTATGTGGCCTATATTATTTCCTGTCTTCTCGCAAATTAATTAACTTCTTGCACAATCATCCCTCTCTTTGTGTGTGCATATATATATATATATATATATATATATATATAGAGAGAGAGAGAGAGAGAGAGAGAGAGAGGAGCGATCAAATGCAAACCACCCTCATCCGTCGATTTCATTGTTTAATCTTATGAAATTTTTTCATGAAATTGTTTAATCTTGTGAAATTGTTTCATATAATACCTTTTTTGATTAAGTTGTTTCATATATGGTTATTAAATTGTTTAATATAATATTTAATGAAATTTTAATGAAACTGTTTCATGTATTTCTCTAAAATTAAAATAATAAAAATGATTAATCAACCTCTCATAATTACAAAAAAATGAACAAAATGAAAAATTATGATTGGTTGAATAAGGTTTGTACAAATGCTTTATAATATATATATATATATATATATATATATATATATATACTATATTATAAAACATTTGACATAAACTCTTAAAAACCATTTTTTATGCATGAAGTATTGTATATTGATGCATATTACTTAAAATTCAAGATTACAAGTAAATTATGCATAATTACAACTTATTAAAGCTCCATTTTTGAATTCGTATAACTAACTATGGATAAATATAACCAAATAGAAAATTAACATCTCATTTTAAAAAATAAAAAATCTAAAATATAATTAAAATAATTTACAATAATTCTATTTTCTAAATTTCATTGGTTAAGTTGTCCATATCCCATGAGGTTTTCAAGGAATCATTATTCCTTTAAAAATACAAAGAAGTAACGACATACAAATCTTAAAATATCAGGATATATATCCCAACAACAAATCTCAATGAATTAATTGATAAATTATTTATAAGATGGGTTGACAAACATATATTTTATTATAATTTAATAATTTAACAAGTATTGTTTTTGATAAAACAAAAGCACCTGAAAGTTACAAATTCTTATTATGATATCTACAATCATATACGTTATTACTTACATACACATTACATATATATAGTTTGTTTCAAATACAACACATCGTATTTGTACAACCAATGCAACCCAATACATTAAAATATTTATGGAAATGATGAGAGTTCATTTATTATGATTTAAATATTTATGAAAGATGAATATGGTTCATTTATTATGATCAATACTTTATATTAGAAAACAATCAAAACTTTTATGAAATCACATATTAATCAAATGAAATGGACGGTTGAGATTGAGTTGTATTGGTTGCATAAATGTCAAAGGTTGTATAATAACCAACCTCTACATATATATATATATATATATATATATATACACACACATGTGTACGTATATATACACAACATCTATATGTCTATATTTCAATTCAATTGATATGGAAAAAAAATGTAACGTTGATATTATTTTATTTATCCACTCAAAACCGATATAAAAGAAGATTTTCATTCATAAAACGCAAATTCTTGATTTAATATCACAAACCAGATACGTAGTTTTTCAACATAAGAAAACAAAATTGAGGAAGAAACAAAGGAAAAGAACGTTTTGCTTTTTTACTTCAACTTTATTGTCGCTATCAATACTAATGAGCATGTTGTTGCAGACACACATACATACATTGAATGAAGATCATTTAAGATTTTTTAGCACAATATGACGACCCCCTTGGATGAAATCACCTTAATGATCAGACATTCTAAAAGGACGTGATGGTATTTTAGTAATAATTTGGAACTTCGTGGCACTGTTGTAGGCTGACACAGAGCTTAACGTAGCTTAACCTCCCAGACACACCTCGACAAATCTTAAACTGCTATGTTAACATACTTTAACATGGGAACATTCAACAGTAATTGACATGAAAACATATTAACAATCTTGAACATAAGTTAACATACCTCACAACTTTAACATGTATTAACATGAAAATTTTAACGTATATTAACATGTAACTTTAACATTTCATAACATAGAAAACAATGAACACTAACCTTATCATAAGTTAACTTATGCTAACACATCTTTAAGTTGAAAACCAATTAATATTAACGAACCTTATCATAAGTTAACTTATGCTAACACATCTTTATCCAAAAATGTTGGCATGTGTTAACGAGCAATGCTGATGCAGATTGTCGAATGATCGATCGGCCATCCATTAGCAAATGCAGTCGGCGCACAGATGCGGCCTCATAAGGTATCATACACTTGTTGCTGTAGGGTTCATAAAGTTAATCGAGGTTTATACAAAGTGGTCAGCATGGTTAAAAAACCCAGCTCTGACCATCCAACCACTCAAAACACACATGGTTTGACTATTTATTTTTAAATATTCATCATATATTATTGCTTTTCAATGAACAATAAAACACATAGCGTATTAGAAATGTCGTTGCATTACTTGTTACAATTTAGATTGTACAATACAATTATTCATATTAGTCGTTATTAATTATTTTGTATATACAACCACAAGGGTGGGTGCCTGATTGGTTTGAGTTTGGCTCCAAAGATCAAAAGTACCAGAAGGTCCTAGGTTCAAATCCAAAAAGGAATAAAAAATCCCTTTGTGGCCATGAAGATTCAAATGCGGTGACTCCAGGCTATCTGCAAAGCAGGTGGTCCCCCTGGGATTAGTCGGCTCCCATAGCGGGTTGGATATCCAGGTTAATTAAAAAAAAAAATTTCTATACATACAGATAGAATTATATGATGTATTTTTTTTCTTTTATAAAACTGTTTTTCTTTTCACATGACATTGGTAAATACTCATACTTTTCATCGAATTTACTAAAGTTTGGCGAGTATAGAGCACATAAATTATTGGCGAAAATCAGGTTACCTGTACGCTTTTCAAACACGCCAAAATGACCGAAGAAGTCATAAAATAACAACAAGAATAGACAATTAGGTGAAATATCATGATCAAAATAGTTGGAAGAAGAACTCAAATGAAGCTTTTTCTATTTTAATATTAGTTTTTTTAACGACGAATAGTAAAAAAAAAAAAGTCGATGTTATTCAAATCAAAAGTTTTTGTTTCAATTGTTCAAACTATTATTCAAACAAACTTTACTAGCGATAGTTTCAACCGTGTGTTTCCATTCTTTAAAAAAAAGATGATGAACCTCTTGAAATATATTCTTAGAGCATCTCCAACAGATTCTTCAAAACAGCGATTTTGAGGATTTTTGCTCTAAGAGATTCCCAAAAACCTTCTCCAAAATAGAAAAAGTATGAGAGAGATGATGAAATTCTCCAAATTTGGAGATTTCTTCAAAAATTAACGGTTACTTATGAGAGAGATATGGATTTTTTATTCATTCCACTGGTGAGATAGTTTGAAATTAAATGTTTAGAAGAGAAAAATAATATTTTATAAGTTGTATTGAATATTCTAATAATATAATTAATTATGTAACCCCTAACATAGAGAAACCGTTGGAGATTAAGGTAATTCTTTTTGTAGATTTTGACTTTTTACTTCTTCATTACGAAAAATCTGTTGAAGATGCTTTTACCTACTGATTTTCTCTTCTCACATATCCACATCGAAACTTACTTTTTTTTTTTATATTTTTAGTACATGATTTGACATGATTTTGACATAAAAAATGAATATAACATCACCCTAAAAATGAAATATTATATATACCCATTTTATATAAGATTCCGATCAAATTATACATTAAAAATTTAAGAACGTAAATTCTAACCTTGATATATATGTGAAGAAAAATTAATAAATAAATATATTTAGCAATATATAATACAATTTTTCTTCATTAACCTGGATATCCAACCCTCTATGCAAGCCGACTAATCCCAGGACGATCACCTGCATTGCAGATAGCCCGATCCGCGAAGGAAATCGCTCGGATGTTCCTCTCTCTATCTGAGATTTTAATTTAAATATTTCCACCCCTCACCTCCGTGGCCACAAGAGGATTTTTATTTCTCCTTGGATTTAAACTTGAAACCTCTAAAAACTTTTAACCTTTTGGAACCAAGCTCAAACCAATCAAACATCGTACGTATGATTATATAATACATTTTATCTACCACTAATTAGTAACGAGGAGAATGATGAGAAAACGATGGCAGATACAGTGTCTTAAATTCAATCAAAGTGAGTGGAGTCATTTCATACTTAACTCGAAAAAGCTTGATTTGACATACCATTATTCAAGATTCTATTTTCTGATTTATGACGTCATGCTGAAAACATTTCTTTTTTCCAACAAAAAGAAAACAAATATAATAATTAGTGAAAAAGACTAATGGCATCCTATGTATTACTAATGGTACCTTTAAGATAAGTTTAATCATAATTGTTTTATTTGTTTTTTATGTTTTTTTGTTATTATTATTTAAAGAAAATTTTACTTAATATATGTTATTATTTTATTT
>NC_037537.1:23571381-23596333 GCF_001531365.2 Cynara cardunculus var. scolymus | reverse complement strand
AGAATAATAAATAATATTTGTAATAATAATATTATTATAATTAAATAAAATAACTAAAAGAAATTAGTATAAAAAAGAAAAAGACAACAAAAAAACAAAAATACAAAAAAAAACAAACAAAAAGAAATGATTATATAGGATATAGGGGGTGCCCTTAGCAAAGAGTAGGGATGCCATTAGCCTACCCCTTAATTAAAATAGTCACTAGGTTTCTGAACTAGACCCGCCAATGCAGAGACTAAATCGGTAAAATAGATATAGCTCCATAACTTGGTTATGACCTGGTTTAGAAAATTGCAGAGATGGTTGGACTAATTTTAAGATTTGGTTCATGTACTTGTAAATCTGGTTTAGAAACTTTCTTTTTATTTTACGTTTTGAGACTCCTCTGCAAATTATGGACATACCACTTACGGACCTAGTTTGAAACTTATATTTAAGAATGACTATTTTAATTAATAACTGAAACAAATACTACAACGATATTTAGTTTCAAATTCAAAATAATTTGATTTTAAAAAATATCATTTGGATCACTTTGTGCTTTTGCTTTCGTTATATTTTTTTTTATTAACCTAGATATCCAACCCGCTATGTGAGCCGACTAATCTCAGGACGACCACCTGCTTTGCAGATAGCCCGGAGTCACCGCATTTGAACCTCCATGGCCACAAGGAGATTTTTATTCCTCCTTGGATTTGAACTTGAGACTTCCTGATACTTTTGACCTTTGGAGCAAAGCTCAAACCAATCAGGCACCACCCTTATGGTTCATTATTTTTTTTACTTAGGATAAATGTTACAATAAAACCGAATTTATAGAAAGTTAAACATTTTCAAAAATTATATAAGACTGTTTTATATGACTTAATTTATAAGATCAAAAAATAAGATGTTCTATTTAAAAACGTTGTAACAAGTTTATAAAACATTTTTGAACATTGTAACAAGTTTCTTTATAAGAAAATGTTGACTTAGTTATTTTATAAACCATTACTTGAAAAAAACTTTAGTAAAAACAAGTGTCCTTGTAAAGCTAATTTTAGGGTTGCTAAACATACCCCTCTACTCCTCTCATAAACAATTGAACTTGGTCAAACTTGATAATTTTTAAAATTTAAAATTATAATTTATATCCTTATAATTAATTAATTAATTTACTTATTTTTATATTATTTGCTTTTTTATATTACCATATATAATTATATATTAACTAAAATACGTTAAAAATATTTTAAAACACACACACATATATATATATATATATATATATATATTAACAAGTAAAACGTCATATATATTATTAAGTAAATCTTTTTTTGCATTGGAACTCATTAGGGTGAGAACGGTTTCTTGAGAACAATTATATGTGATCCTTGAAACTGTTTATGATGTAAGTGTTTATGTATTAATTATATTCAGTTCAATCTTAAACATGACATATGTAAGTTGACTTTTGTGAACAATGTAACGGGATGGAGAGGTTAATGCAAGGCCGGTTCAAACGTTAAATAACCGTTGATTGAAGCTTGATAGACTAGACAATAATTATTTCAAGTATATTTTTGATTAATTTATATTGCAAGTCACATATGATTTAATTTATTTTGTATTATTACATATACATGTACGTAGAATAAGAATATGCTATTTTTTATTTATAAGTTTTTTAAAATATTTTTCTTTTATATGCATCCAATTTAGTTTACGTACCCATCAAGAGGTTATCAACAAACGACACTTATATATTATGAAGTATGTGAGTATTGATAGAAACATGATGTTGGAACACACACACACACACACACATATATATATATATATATAGAGACTTGGGATCATGTGAGACCAATGGTTTTTCTTGAGACCCGTAAGACCAATTGTCAACCCTTGGATTAGATTTACAATCGTCAGATCAGAACATTTATAAACGCCTGCACGAGACTTCTCAATAATTACAAAATTGTCATCTTGAAAATTTAGACCATTAGATCATCAGTTTATAAATTTGATCAATGAACATAAATTGATCTTACGAGTCTCACGAAAAACCTTTGGTCTCACGTGAACCCAACCCTATATATATGTATATATATATATAAGTAACACTAATAATTCTCGGATAGAGTATTAATTAGAAGGGGAAGAGAGTTATGTAAGGGTCGTTCTTAATTCGTGCAAGAGTTTTGCATTTGCCCCTTTCATATCGTATTTTCAAAGTTATCATCTCAATAAAAAATGGTATCTTATTGAAGAAAAATCGTAATATTTTTCATTCATTTAAATTCGATTAGGGAGGTTTAAATGATAAAGACAAAGAAGATGGGAACGTTAGAATAAATGATTCATATGTGAATCATCGGTAAAAACGTAGGTAAGAGAACGTGTGTTCACATATACATTTTTAAATGGTCTTTTTTAAGTTTACCAATTATTTACGTATGAATAAGTTATTATTACGTTGGACCATCTCATAACACACACACATACACACACATAAATAGAGAGAGAAAGAGTTAGGTTCGTATGTGAACAACAACCAAATACGAGAACACAAAAACGGTGTAATCACATGTAAAAGCACATGTGATTCACGTAACTTGAGATCGCAGGTTAGGTTCCCCGCTCACCCTTGTGTTGATCGTGTTCCACAATCACACATAAAAAATCACATTTTGTTTTGCTATTTCTCTTGTTATTTTATTTTGATCTTATTCTTGTTTGATCATCTCTCTCTCTCTCTCTCTCTCTCTATATATATATATATATATATATACACACACACACAAACACATATATTAGGAATCCGAGAATCGTCCACAATGTGTTACGTGTCCCTTTTCAAGAAGAAAATATTCATCATTAATGACACATTTATGGTGAATACTGACGTGTTATTCATTATGAATTACACATTAATGATAAATATTCATAATACGTTCATATTAGTGTTGCATATGCCACATCTCGCGCTACGGACAGTTGTTGAGTTACTAAACAGTTTTAATATTTTAACATAACCTGTCCATATATATAAATATGTGTGTGTATGGATATAACAACATGCAACCATTCAATTTTCTAAATGGTATTGGTTAGGTTGTCATGAGGTTACCAAAGGAATTATCTAAAAATACAACGAAGTAACGACATACGAATCTTAGAAAATAAACATATACATCTTATCCACAACTCTCAACGATTAAATTGATAAAATATTTAAATGATTCGTTGACAAACATATATTTTACATAAAATAAAACCATTTAACATTTTGTACCTATCAATACTTATTATGATACCGACAACCATACATATTATCACATACATACACATATGTGTATGTATGTGTATACACATACCCGTATATGCCTATATTTCAATTCAAACTGATATTAAAAATCTGTAACGTTCATATTTTTTATTTATCACCTCAAAACTGGTAAACAAAATTAAGATTTTCACTCATAGATGCATAGATTTTTTTGATTAACCTGGATATCCAACCCGTTATGCGAGCCGACTAATCTCAGGATGACCATCTGCTTTGCAGATAGTCCAGAGTCACCGCATTTGAACCTCTGTGGCCACAAAAGGATTTTTATTCCTCCTTGTATTTGAACATGGGACCTCTTGGTACTTTTGACCTTTTGAGTCAAACTCAAACCAATCAGGCACCACCTTTGTGGTTAGATGCATAGATTTTTAACATACAAAAATACAAAATTGAGGAAGAAAGAAAGGAAAAGAATGTTTTGCTTCTTGCTTCAACATTGTTGTCATAGTAAGTAGAAATGAGCATGTTGTCTCACACACACATACATACTTTCATTGAACTGGGATCGTTTAAGGTTTTTTTTTAGCATCGTAGGACCCTACTTGGGATGAGATCACTTCAATTTTCGTAATGGTTTGGAATTTCGGTGCCATCATTGTAGGCTAGCACGTAGCTTAACCACCCAGACACTTTAACGAAGCTTGAACTGGCCATGTTAACATACGTTAACATGGGACTATTCCAGGACATTAACACATCTTAACAACTTTGGACATAAACGAACATAAGTTAACATACCTCACAACTTTAACAAGTATAAACATGAAAACGTTAACGTATATTAACATGTAATCTTAACATCGAGAACAATGAACACTAACATATACTAACAAAACTTAACATGGGAAAATAACGAATATTAACATACGTTAACTTGAAAAACAATGAACATCAACATGCAGTAACAAATCTTAACATATAAAACAATGAATATTAACAAATCTTATCTTAAGTTAACACATGCTAACACATCTCTACTCAAAAAATGTTAGCATGTGTTAATGAGCAACCGTGATGCAAATTACTAAATGACTGATGGACCCTCCATCAGCAAATGCAATAGGCGAGCAAACACACGAATCAATTTTTTCATGCGGGCCTCATAATTCATCATACACTTGTTGTCATATTATTCCAAAATAAATTTCCATAACTAAAAAAAACAAACATTTGTAACGTTTCTTGATGGTTCCAAACTTCCGACCAATATTGATTGTCTGAACAAGAAAAAATTTCTGAAGACTCCGATGGTCAAACCTGAACTTTCATCTCTCATTCTATTAAAGAACCCAACCAACCTTGAGTGATTAGCTTATTGACAATAAGATTTGATCTTTTTGGTCTCTTACTTCCAAGTCATTAATTTCAACGGGGGTTTTATTTGAGAATCCATAAAATTGTGATAATTTTGAGAACCGATGCATCATGTACTATTTTACATGATTTTTTTTTTCATCTACAACTTGGATTTAATGTATTAATTGACATATATTTGTATCACAATATGAACATTTTTTTATATGTTTGTGAAATAAAAAATACAATTAAAAAGTTTTACATTATGAACTGAATACATATGAAACAAACACATTGTAAACAAATATATATTAATCAATATATTAAATTCTAGCCTTAGATGGAAAAATAATGTGAAATGATATTTTGTGATAATAGTTCTTAAATGATTAAACTCATTAAGTTGAAACCTTACAAAAAATCATTGAGGACATCTCTAGATTTTCTCCGGTGCTCATAAAGCTTATTGATGTCAACGCAAAGTGGTTGGAAGGGTTGAAAAATCTAACCTCGACCATCCAACCACTCAACCCGAATAATAGTTATTTATTTTAAATATTCATCAGAGAAATCTATTGTTTGATGAACATACAACATACGATGCATGTGTTAACGAGAAATGCTGATGTAGATTGTCGAATGATCGATAGGCCCTCCATCAACAGATGCAGTGGACGTGCAATGCACCTGTCCATGTGGCTCATACGTTATCATACACTTGCTGCTATATTATTCCCAAAAAACTTTTAATAATTAGAAAAAAAAAAACTAATATCCGTAACGTTTCTTGATGTTTCCAAACTTCCGACCAATATTGGCTACCGGAACAAGAAGAAATTTCTCATGACCCCTACGGTAAAACTCAAACTTTCATTTCTCTCATTCTAAAAAAAATCACAACCAACCTTGAGAAGGTAGCTGACAATAAGATTTGGACTTTTGATTCTCTTACTCACAAGTTATTAATTCTGGACCCTACCAAATCATTAAGGATTTATCTAAGGGGTTGTTTGTTTACCTCTTAATAGTTCCATTAAGAGGCAACCTCTGAATCGTTAAGAGATGAATCTTGTTTGGCAAAAAAAAAGTCTGCCTCTTAATGGTTCTAAAACCATCTGAATGATTTTGTATCATGGATCTCCCTTAACCATTAAGAGCCCTAATTTCATTATACACAATTAACAAACAATTATATTTCATTTTGCACTATATCATGAGAGCCTCTCAATCATTCTGATCACTTAATCATTCTGCACCAAACCATTCAGCAATTACCAAACAGCCCCTAAATGTTCTTGAGGGTTCGTAAAGTTAATCGAGGTTTATACAAAATAGTTTAATTATTTATTTTTCGATGAATAATAAAACATACGTAGCATATTAGAAAATGTCGTTGCATGACTTGTGTCAATTTAGAATGTAGAATAAGGTTATTTATATCAGTCGTTATTAGTTATTTGGTATATATAATTTGTACATACATATATATAACTATATCTTGTATTTTATTTTCTTTTTAAATAAAATAGTTTTTCTCTACGCATGATATATGTAAATACTCAAACTTTTCATGGGATTTAGTAAAATTTGACGCGTCTAAACCACTTAAATTACCGGCACATTCAAGTTATCGATACCACTTTTCAAACATGATGAAATGACTAAAGAAGTCATAAAGTAACAATAAGAAGAAGCAACTCGGTCAAATGCTTTTATGATGATCGTTCAGGATCGAAATAGTTAGAAGAATAACTCAAATGAAGCTTCTTCTATTTTAATATTACTTTTTAAAATCAAACCATAAAAAAAAAGTGAATTACACTGGTGGTCCATGTGCTTTGCTCAAAATTTGGATTTGTTTCATAAAACAAACTATCTACACCGGTGGTCCCTAACTTTTCATTTTCATAACACTCATGATACCTCTATTTAATGACGTTAGTTAGCAACCATTATAAAGGATTAATCGGTCTTTGAACAAATTATAGGAACCAGAAATGTAAATCTGCTCTAAAATTTAATGTAAATCGGTCTTTGAACAAGTATTTCAAACACATATAAAATTATTGTTAGAATTTTCTATAATAATATTTTATGGTCTATTTTTAAGTTAAATTATATATAAAAATTAACCAAAGGGTTTTTGACTTAGCAGTATCGTAGCCTTTGACCTCCTAAAAAGTCAATGATTCAAACCTCACCATAAATAAGAAGTGTGTGATTTTATTTGTTGTATATAAATATTATATACTTAGCGTTAATTTAATAAAAGGATGCATAGTTAATAGTGGAACATAAATCCTGTAATATAAGGAGTTTTGAGAAAAATATAGAATGTATTTTTCCTTCTAGAATAGATGAAATAAACTTACTTTAAATAAAATATTCATTAAAATCTAAATGTAAAATTGAGTTGATTAAACTTAGAACACTATAACTTTAAAAATAAATTGAAATAATCTTTGTTAAATATGATATTGAATGTCAATAATTTCTAGAGTAAACTTCATTTTTTTTTTGGTTTATGTGGTTTACACGAATCATTAAAAGTGGTTCCTAGACTTCAATAACTACAATTATCATCCTTATTGTTAACATTTATGTTGAAAGTCGTCAGTCAACTTAAAATTTGTTAATTTTTTATCGTTAAGTGAATAGTATTTTAATCTTTTTACTTTTACAGGGACAAGGTATATAGTTTTGTTTAAGCAAATAAGAACCAAATTGTAATTTATGCTAATTTATATTGATATTATATTAATATATGTGTGTAGGTATGTATGCACATCTGCGACCAGACACCGTAACCGGCTACCAACGCCGTCTACCTTTGTGTTTTCCTTCACATCACCCATCTCCCCTCTCCCCTTCCATCTTTGTCCCAAACACATACACACACACACATACTATGGACGCCATCTCTGGCGACAAATTAAAGAGGACACCATCTCCGACGACATAAGAGGAGTATTTCCAGCATCACCCAGTTCATCCCTATGACTGCTCCCTACCATCCATCTCCCTTCCCCCATCTGCGCTACCGACCAGCATCTTCATCGATTTCATCCAACATCATCCAGTTGTTTCCCTTCCGTTATTGTCGATTTCCGAAACTGGATGGCTAAGGGTGAGGATTTCATCGGTGGAGGAAGAAAACAGTCAATACAATCGAAGATGCAAATCACAACCGATCTCTCTTCCTCTCTATCCTTGATTTTTGTTTCGATTGGGGTTTTATCTTTGATTTAGGTTGGGCTTTGATTGGTTTCAATTGGTTTTTAGGTTGGGTTTTGATTTAGTGATTTAGGTCAGACAAGATAATTGGAGGAGGTTAACATAGAAGACCACCTGGGTGCCTAGAGGAGGTCAACGGATAAGACCATCGCAGTGGTGGGTGCCGAAGAAGGCCACCAAATTTTGCTCATTGTGGTGGCTGGAGGTGAGGGATACTCACGAGTCATAGCTGAAAAGCAAAAAAAGTCAAAAACAAGAAGAGGATAAAAATAAGAAAAAGGCATGTAAACGTGTAAAAAACAAAAGTACCCCTTACTTAACTTAGTTTTTTTAATGGAGTTAGTTATAAGGGACTATTTTTAACGTAAAATGCAAATAGCAGGGATGCTAATTGTAGTTATTAAAACCTAGGGACCACTTTCGATGATTCATGTAAATCACAGGGACCAAAATTGTAGTTTACTCTAATTTCTATGATTTCAACAACTTTTAATGACCTGTCCTCAACTTCTAGTAAAATATATTAATATAAAATAATGAGTCATACATATATATATACATAGAGTTAGGTTCATGTGAGACCAATGGTTTTTTATGAGATCCGTAAGATCAATTTATGTTCATTGATCAACTTTATAAGTTGATGATCTAATGGTCTAAAATTGCACGGTGGCAATTTTGTGATTATTGAGAAGTCTCGTGTTGTTTATGAATGTTCAGATTGTTAGATTGTAGATCTAATCCAAGGGTTGAGAATTGGTATTACGAGTTTCATAAAAAACCATTGGCTCACATGCTTCCAATTTCCAAGTCTATATACATATATACATACATGTTGGATGGTTTGTGTTTATCTGATGTGATACCTCAATATTTACCTCAAATGTTGGATAGACTGATGCCTCCAATTAGAATGAAGAAGAAATAGAGTGTAGAATTCCAAGGTGATGTTAGACTTCGTTTCTGATATTACGTTAAAAAATGTAAAACAGTATATAAATTCTCTTTAAAATAACCTTTGTAAAAATGTTTTCTATATACATATACACGTATGTGTCATTAGCACAAGACTATCGACATTAAACTTGTATCAACAACTTTACGAATTATACACTTATTGTTGTCAATTTGACACGTCTTTCTATCAAGGCCATTCCTAGAGATGTTCGAAGTGGTGCCGCTCGGGGCCTCCGATTGTCGAGGGCCTCCAAATTTCAATTCATAAGTAAATATTAAATGCTTTTACATATTTATTTTCCGATGATTTTCTTCTATAAAATTTATTTGATTATTTAATGATATTTAACATTTTTTATGATTGTGATCAACTATTTCTATAATTAACATTACTTTTAATTTTGTTACTATTTAACCCTTTTTTTTATTAACCTGGATATCCAACCGCTATACGAGCCGCCTAATCTCAGGGCGACCACCTGTCTTGCAGATAGCCCGGAATCACTGCATTTGAACCTCCGTGGTCATAAGAGGATTTTTATTCCTTCTTTGATTTGAACCTAAGACCTTCTGGTAGTTTTGACTTTTGGAGTCAATCTTAAAACATATTTAACCTTTTACTTTCATCACCAGATCAATCGTAGGCCATATATGAGTCCAAACTCGTCCCATTTCTCCACATTCACATCTCCACTTCACCCCATTCATCTCTCTCTATCTCTCTATTATATATCTATATATTTGTGTGTGTGTGTGTATATATATATATATATATATAGGTGTGTGGGGGTGATATATGTATATATATATATAGACAAGCAAGCATCGATACTTATAAAAGAAAACCCTAAAAGATTTGATATATGCAGCAAGAAATGGATAACAAAAGCTTATGGTTTTCTTCAATCTTCATTGCTCTTTTCATCATCTCCTTTGCACCTATTGCTCTATGTCAAGAAGTCGGTGAGTCTTAATTCGATATGAATATCGTTTTCAATTTTTGTTTGTATATATAGTTCTTTGGTTGTATATATCCGTGCTCTCCAAAATACGTTGCAGATGATGAACATGAGTTCAGTTACGACGTCAACAGTCATAACGGACCCGATCATTGGGGAGAGATTCATCCCGAATGGAACTTGTGCAACCACGGAGACATGCAATCTCCAATCGATCTAATGCACAAAAGGGTTCAAACCACATCGGAACTTGGAAAGCTTGATCGAGATTATAAACCTGCAAATGCAACTCTTCTTAATCGCGGCCATGATATGATGGTACGCACTACCATGAATAACTTTTATTGTAAATATCTATCACGGCATTTACAATGAATAAAAAATGTCTTGGATTTTCAAAATATACGTTCTCATTTGAATACGTCCCTAATACAGTACAGAATCATTAATCTTTTATTATAAACAAATTAAATACAGCTGAGATGGATCGGAGGAGCAGGGCATATTCATGTAAACGGAACCGAGTATCACCTTAACCAGCTCCATTGGCATACCCCAACCGAACACACCGTCAATGGCCGAAGGTACCACCTATCGAATGAAATAAATTCCGTTGTAATCAAAATCAAAAGAAACAACGTTTCTAAAGATAATCAATTTTCGCCATATATATATATAGGTTCAATCTCGAGCTACACTTGGTGCATGAAAGTATAGATGGAAAGGTTGCAGTGATCGGAATCATGTATAAAATCGGTCGTCACGACTCTCTTCTGTCAATGGTATATATATGTTAATAAAATATTTTCGCAATGAATTAATATTAAATTTTAAACCTATAGTTTTTCAAAGGGAAAATTGCATTAAAATGGAACCAACTTTTACCTAATTCTTATTTTGGGGAACCAACTTTTAAAATTGTCATTTTGGGGAACCAACTTGCACTTGATTCTAATTTTGGGGAACAAATTGCAAAATAATTATAAAAAATAACTAAAATTTGTTTTTCCCAAAAATTAATGCAATAAAATCTATTTTTCATTTCAAATCTCGTTTTTTTTAAATTCATATATCAAATTGAAAATAAATAAAAAAAATCCAAAATACTACAATAAAAATTGTTTTTTACTAATGCAAAAAAAATCAATTTAATAGAAAAAATTTAATTTTTTCCTAATATTTATTAAATTGATTTTTTTTGCATTAGTAAAAAACGATTTTTATTGTGGTAATTTGGATTTTTTTTAAATGTTCAATTTGATATCTGAATTAAAAAAAACGAGATTTGAAATAAAAAATAGATTTTATTGCATTAATTTTTGGGAAAAAACGAATTTTAGTTATTTTTCTATAATTATTTTGCAAGTTGGTTCCCCAAAATAGGAATCAGGTGCAAGTTGGTTCCCTAAAATGACGATTTTGAAAGTTGGTTCTCCAGAATAGGAATCATGTGCAAGTTGGTTCTCCAAAATAACGATTTTGAAAATTGGTTCCCCAAAATAAGAATTAGGTGAAAGTTGGTTCCATTTTGATACAATTTTTCTTTTCAAATGATATAAAATCTTGATATTTTTTTTTTTTGTGTGTGATTAATTGTTAACCAGTTGGAACCCTATTTGAAAGCATTGGCATCTACAAAAGGAGTTGAAACAAGTGTAGGAATAATCAACCCACGAGATATAAAAATTGGGAGCAGAAAATACTATCGATATATTGGCTCACTCACCACTCCTCCATGCACCCAAAATGTTATATGGACCATGGTCAAAAAGGTATCCATTCCTTTTTATATATTAATTTTAACAAATATTTACTTTATTATTAAGCAAATAAAACGTCATATATTATTAAATAAATTTGTTGCATTGAAACTCATCAGGTGAGGACGGTTTCTCGAGAACAAGTGCATATGATCCGTGAAGCCGTTCATGATGTAAGTGTTTGTATATTACCTGTATTCAATTCTATCCATACTTAAACGTGATGCATGTATGTTAACTTTTGTGAACGGTGTAACAGGATGCAGAGATTAATGCAAGACCGGTTCAAACGTTAAATAACCGTTGGTTGAAGCTTTATAGACCAGATGATGATCAAAATAACTAACCCTTTGGAGCCTATTTTGGATTCATTTATATTGCAAGTCAATTTAATTTATTTTGTATTATTATGTGGAATAAGAATATGCAATTTTTTATATATAAGTTTTTTAAAATATTTTGTTTTTTATCACATCCAATTTAGTCTACGTACTCATCAAGACATATCAACAAACGACATTTATATATCATGAAGTATGTGAGTATTGATGGAAACATGATCTTGAACATATGTTTAATAAACATTGATAATTCTCGGATGGAGTATTAACTAGAACGGTATATATTTAAAAGAATAAGTGAACAGTCGAATCACATGTGATTTTGCACTAACATCACGTATAAAATCACATGTGATTCACACGACTTTGCCCCGCGACCCGTAGATGCAGCCATAGGGTCGCCCCCACACTTTTTTGGCCATTAAAATAAAATCACATGTAATTATATACATAATTTAACCGTTTTCATATTCTATTAAATATTTAGCATTTTCATTTCATCCTCGTTCAACATATAAAACAACTTGCAACAATTCTATTTTCTAGATTTCATTTGTTAAGTTGTCCATATCCCATGAGGTTCCCGAAGGGATCATTTGAAAATACAAAGAACTAACGACATACAAATCTTAAAGTATAAAGGAATACATATCTTAACTATAAATCTAAATTATATAATTAAATAAAATATTTAAAAGATGGGTTGACAAATATATATTTTAAATAAAATAAAACCATTTGAACATATATTTTTTTGGTAAAACAAAAGCAATCGATCAAAGCTATCAATACTTGTTATGATATCTACAATGTTATACAGATTTGAGATCATGTTAGACTAAAGGTTTTTCATGAGACCCGTAAGGCTAATTCTCAACGCTTGAATTAGATCTACAATCTAAATATTCATAATCACAAAATTACCACGAGACTTCTCAATAATCACAAAATTGCCATCATGCAACTTTAGACCATTAGATCATTAGCTTATAAAGTTAACCAATTAATATAAATTGGTCTTACGGGTCTCACGAAAACCCATGATACACATCATCACATACATACATGCATACACTATTATACACACAACATATATGTGCCTATATTTCAATTCAAAGTTAATATTTAAAAATTAAACATTCATATTTTTCTAATTTATCAACTCAAAACTGGTATTGAAGAATAAGATTTTTATTCATAAAATATCAGTGTTTGATTTGATATCACAAACCAGATTTTAACGTATAAAAATACAAAATTGAGGAAGAAACAAAAGAAAAGAATACTTTGCTTCTTGCTTCAACACTGTTGTCACAATCAGTAGAAATGAACACGTTGTCTTACACACACATACATACATACAATGAATTGGGATACTTTAAGATTTTTATTGCATGATAGGAATGTTATGGATGAAAGCACCTCAATGATCAGACGCTCTGAAAGGACACAATGATATTTTCATAATAGTTTGGAACTTCGATGACATTATGGTAGGAGGGCACGGAGCTTAACGTAGCTTAATCCTCCAGAGACTTTAACTGACCATATTAACATATGCATCGAGGATTTTTCTAGATTTTCTCCAAGGTTCATAAAATTAATCGATGTTTATGCAAAAGTGGTCGGTGGTTTAAAAAAACCCTGACCATCCAACCACTCAACACACACATAGTTTAACAATTTATTTTAAATATTCATCATAGATTTTTGTTTTTCGATGAACAATAAAACATATGTAGCATATTAGAAATGTCGTTGCATTACGTGTTTCAATTTAGAGAATATGGTTATTTATACAAGTAGTTATTAATTATTTGATATATATATATATATATATATATATATAATTTGTATACACATAGATAGAGTTATATGATGTATTTTTCTTCTTCAATAAGATTTGTTTTTTTCCACATGATATTTGTAAATACTCATATTTTTTATGGAATTTATCAAAAATTGACGAGTCTAGACCGCGTAAATTACTGGCGTATTCAAGTTACGGTACGACTTTTTCAGACATGCCGAAATGACCGAAAAAGTCATAAAGTAACAACTAAAATAGACAATTAGATCAAATGCTTTTATGATGATCGTCATGATCGAAATAGTTGGAAGAACTCAAATAAAACTTCTTCCATTTTAATATTACTTTTTAATGATGAACAGTAAAAAATAGTCAATGGGTTATTCAAATCAAAAGCTTTTGATTCAATTGTTTAAACTATCATTCAAACAACTTTACTAGCATTAGTTTCAACCCCGTGTTTTCATTCTAGAAAAGAATGATGAAACTCTAGAAATATGATAAAAAAGATAGGTAGATTTAGCGATGATATAAGTTACATTTCGTCTTTATATATTAATACAATTTGAATAAATAAGAGTTATGGTTTCAATTACAGTCTATTGATGGAAAAAAATTGTATGATGGTTTAAAATCCAATATATTTAAAATCCAACATATTTAAACGACTCAACAAATGTGTTCGATTTACACCAAGAGCAAAGAATCAAGAAATCGAGAACGTGAGTTCTAGAGCAATTGAATGAGAGATGAATGAGAGAACTTTTAATAACTCATGGTGAATATCAGTTTGATTCTCACCTTAAGGATGGGGAGAAGACATAGAGGTATGAGAGGGTGAAGACATAAGTGAAAGGTGTCAAAAGTATCTTGGGAACATGAAAAGAAAATGTAATAATGTACATTGGTAACTTGTACTAAATGTTATTTTAATTGTAAATCAAAATATTTTTAAGATTGAATGCATAAAGTAGTAGTACATAATGAATTATGAGTTGTTTTTAAAACTTTTAAGACTTTGTGTATAAATGTATAGTATTTTATGTATTAAAAATTATTTTTAAGAGTTTTGATAAATTTGGTTTATAAAGTAATATAAATATATTTTTTTAATATATAATATAATATAATATAATTTTAATATAAAAAGAGAAAAATAGTTAGAAGAATAAAAAGGCTGAAATTGGGTTAAATTCAATAAAAGCGAGTGGAGTCATCCAGAATTAAGTCCAAAAAGTTGGTCATGTTTTGAATTCTTCCCGTACCATTATCCAATATTCTATTCTATAAAACCATGGTTAACAGCGAACCACAATTACTGGGTATTCCTTTCCTTCTAGAATTAATACATTTAATAAACTTATTTTCCAATATTCATTAAAATTAAATATAAAATTGAATTGATTAAACTTAAGATATTATATAAATTAAAATAACCTTTTTTAAAACGTTATTACATCCACATTGAATGTCTATAATTCATATGATTTCAACAACTTTAATGACTCATCTTGTATTCATATAAGAAAGTTACCTAACTTTCTTATATAATTAGGATATGAATATAAATCAATTTAAATGGCTACACTTCAGTTTATTTTAAGTTTATATTAAAAAGTTTATAAAAATATAGTGTAATTAGTTGTTGAAAATAGAAGAAATTTGAGATTTTGAGCTTTAATGCAATATTTTATAGTCTTACTGAATAGAGGACTCAAAGAGGCGTCCAATGGTATATTTCGGAATCAAATCGAAGCTAAAACAAAGAAGTTATGGATTGGCGTTTTTTATCATATTTTCAACTAGGATTATTGCATTTTGCATACCATTCGGCTGGGAGCTTTTCTTGGGCGATTTGAAGTCATTCTTGGGTGAATTTGGAGCCACGAAAGACAGAGGTTAACATCGGGATCGAAGATCTGAAGCCATATTCGTTGATTATTCGTAGAGACGACATGTCGCCGCAATAACTTCTTGCTGAAACATGTTGTCGCTAAATGCGCGTTGCTGAAAGTCACTTTTCTAGCAGTCTACTAATAGTGAATTTTCTGATTGTGTATTTATTTAATTGGAATTACTTGATAACTATGGCAACTGAAGTGTCCTATGTGAAAATTTATCAATGTGATATTCGTCTATTCAATCAGTCTCTACTCTCTAGTTCCTTTGGTTCGATATTCGTACTTACCGTACATATTACATGATTTGATATCATATCATACACTTGCGGTTAGATTTGTAAACCCACTTATCAATCCCCCGCTTGATGTAGGTGAAAGGACACTGTATTTATAACCAACCAACCACATGTGTTGTTTCATCGGTAAAACAATACTAAATTATCAAAAACAGATCATAAAGATCAACCCATGTGTCGTTTAATTGGTGAAACGACATTGCATTGGTAAAATAAATCAATACAAATCAACTCATATGTTGTTTCATTGGTGAAACAACACTCTTGTTGTTTCAAAAAGAGAAACAAAGTTCAAGTCTTTAAATGTTATTAAAAACATGATCTTTGCTATTTTCATCATCTCCTTTGCACCTATTGCTCAGTATCAATTCAATCTGAATATTGTCTTCAATTCTTGTTTATATATATATATATATATATATATATATATATCTTTGATTGTATATATTTCGTGTTCTTAGAAATATGATGTAGACGATGAACACGAGTTCAATTACGACGTCAACAAGTCATAACGAGCCAGATCATTAGGGAGAGATTCGTCCCGAATGGAACTTGTGTAACCATGGAGACATGCGATCTCCAATCGACCTCACACACAAAAGGGTTTGAACCACTTTGAAACTCGGAAAGCTTGATCAAGATTATAAACTTGCTAATGCAACTCTTCTTAATGCGACCAACATATGATGGTATGCACTACCATTTATAACTTTCATGATATATATCTAGCACGACATTTATAAATGAAGAAAAATGAACGTTGGTTGTTAGATTATCAAAATATTTACGGTTCTCATTTGAATCTATACACCTAATAAATAAGTAACTTTGGGGACACTTGTCATGTTTCTGTGCGACGATTATGAATTTTTCACGCCTAAACATGTATCTAGACACAATTTTCACTTACGGTTCAAATAGGTCTATTTAAGTGACATATGTCCCTCTACACGTTTATTTTCCTGTTTTCGTGGTGTAACTAATTTCGCAGACTAAGTAGAAATCTCTGGATTGTCATTCCTTAGACTTATAAGTTTGAACTCCTTTTCCTTAGTTAAAATTCAGAATTGTCTGTCAGACTTGTAAGACATACCAGTACAAAAGTCTGAGAACAAGTCTGAACTTCTTTTTATCAGTTAAAATTCAGAGTTGTCTTCCAGACTTGTAAGACATACTAGTATAGAAGTCTGAGGAGAAATCTGAACTCTTTTTCCTCAATTAAAATTCAGAGNTTGTAAGACATACTAGTATAGAAGTCTGAGGAGAAATCTGAACTCTTTTTCCTCAATTAAAATTCAGAGTTGTCTTCCAGACTTGTAAGACATACGAGTATGAAAGTATGAGAAAATCAGAGTTATAAGTCTGAATTTAACTCTGAAGTGGCCTCCAGACTTACAACATAACTCTTGGAAATTTCAGAATTGTAAGTCTGGATTTAACTCCGAATTTAACTCCGAATTTAACTCTAGAGTGGTCATCAAAACCGGATTTAAAATTTCAAATTCAGATTTTTGAATCATTTTTCACAAAGCAATATTACCCGGGAAAAAATTCCAAGCTGGCCTCGCAGCTCGACCCCAGCCAGGGGCTCTGCCCCTTGGACAGTTTCATTAAAATTTCATTAAGTATTATATGAAACAATTTCATAACCATATATGAAACAATTTCATCAAAAAAAAATATATATTATATGAAACAATTTCACAAGATCAAACGATTTCATTAAAAGTTTCATAAGATTAAACAATGAAATTGACAGATGAAAGTGGTTTACACGGTTTGTACAAATTAGATAGTTTGCATTTGATCGATGATATATATATATATATATATATATATATTACATGTGTGTGTTTTTGTTATATATATAGCAACTTGTTACCCATCTATTTTTCAAATGGCATTGGCTGTCTGCCTGTCCATATCCTGTGACGTTCCCAAACGAATCATTTAAAAGGACAAAGAAGCAACGACATAAATATCTAATAGAATAAGTGAGTGTGTGTGTGTATATATATATATATATATATATATATATCATATATATATATACATATATCATATATATATATAAACCACAAATCTCCATGATTTTATTGAAACTTATTTAAAAAGTATTATTTTTTTATATTTAATAAATAAAAATATCAAATAAAATAAAACCATTCAACATACAAACTTCTGTAAAAGAAAAAGATTTGAATACGCATCAACATTTATTATGATATTTACATCCAATTTGTAACAACGGTATGAAGGGTCATATCATATGTGATTACAGAATAAAATCATATGTGATACTGATACAACATATCTTCAAGAACGCGGACGACTTGGTTAACACGACCCAGATCATGGAAAACTGTCGTCCGCACGATGCCGTTTAACTTGATGTGCTTGTATCACATTTGATTTAGCTCGTACTTCAAGAAAATTGACCGCCTTCTAGTTTGAACTTGTTTTGGTGCGCATACGTATGCATGTGGTTGACAATGTCTAAAATACCCCTAACAGATACCTATATCGGAAATGTCTAAAATACCCCTAAAATTGTTTAATACCCTTTGAATTCATACCATTCTAGCAAGGACTTTAAGGACATCCTCCATAGATGGCCTATGAAAAGGATCACATTCAACACAAGCTTTAGCCAAGACTCCTAAACACAAAGCTTCAGCCAAAGGGTAATCATCCTTTAAATTAGGGTCAATAAAGCTCCTCAAATGATCAAAACACCCTCTCTCATTCCCCTCGCCTCCTAAAAAACCGATCGATTTTTCGTCCGTTTTTACTTTTCCCGATAAAATCTCGAGCAAAACCATTCCGAATTCCAAAATATTCTCTTTCTCTGATGCTTTCAGAACATCGAAATTCTCGTACTCTGAATTGGACGATCCAATTTGCAGTACGAGATTTGTATTTCTTGACAAGACTGTCAGCTTTGCCCTCCACTTTGACGTCACGAAAATGTTTCCGCTACCGAGCCCTGTTTGCATGTACGGAGGGACGATGCAATAGTGTAGGTAATGTAACCCCATGGCGACATCAAACGCGATCTGAGTCCTTCGATGCCAGGTCAAACTTGACGAATTAGTCAAACAATCTCGTAAACTCCCGTTCCCCGGGTGCTCCAAAACAAGATACGACCACGAAGATTCATTGTAACATACCCCGATCAGTTTCACGACATTCACATGGTTGATTTTCGAATAGAGATCAATTACGTGGCGAATTTCCGAGAATTCAATCTCTTTGACTAGAACTTGAACATCATCGAACAACCCTCGATATGCATTTTCGCTTACTTTACAATCTTCGTTAAAATCCCTTGCAACTTTTTTGATTTCGTCGATCGTAAAATTATACAAAGAGTATTTTATGCCCGCAAGGAGATCAGGAGACAGACACGAGCTCGGTGAGCTTCTCGTGATCGGGCTTTGCCGTGATCGTGGGGAGCTAACTCGAGGCGTCGAAAATGAGGTAAACGAGCTCCGCTGCATCGAAGGTATGACAAAAATGTCGCGTTTGCATTTATTTAATGCGTTTACATACAAACCGGTCACGATTAATATCGCTAGCACCAAACCGAACCCGATGATCGAAACAACAATGTACACTTTCTTGAGTTTCGCGGTTTTCACTTTTCGTTCTATGGGTTTTGTTGGGTAAAATCCGGGAGTTGGCGGTTGAAGATTCGGGACGCTAAGATTAATCATGGGTTCTGAATACAACGGTATCAAAATGGTCGAGTTGGGATAAATGGTCGTGTCCGGAGTTAAACCGTTAACTTGCAAAACATCGTTCATCGAAATATCAAACTTCGTACTAACTTTTATAACAGAATCTCCTGAAACCAAAGGGTATGTAACCAAATATTTATAGGGTTTATTAGGGCAAGCACATTTTAAGGGCACATTAAGAACAAAACCAACCTTAATAACGTCTTCTAGATTCGGGTTTTCTTCAAGAAGCGTGATCGTTCTCACCAATCCTTCGAAAACCCCACAAGCGGTGTCGGAAAGTGTCGTTTTTTCCGTGATCGTATAGTTGATTCGGGTCCGGAAAACGTCGCCAGAGCAAGAACAAGTAACAGGAATAAGAACTTCTCTATCTGCAGAGAGAAGGTCGGACGCATAATTGATGTTGTTTAGGTGGAGCAAGGTGGTGGGTGGTGATCCAAACAAGGCGGAGATGGCGGAGATGGTCGGAAATTGATGGTTTGATCGGAAAATCAAGAAAGTTTGGCAAGAAATGTTGGTTAGGGTGGTGTTAGTGCAAGTGTAGCTTGTTCCTGGAGCAAAACCATGTTCGATACAAGACGTTGAATCGTAGGATTCTTGGCCATAAATCGAATTGATCGAATTCATGAAAAATAGCAACCAGATGGAAATCATCGTGTTGCCATGAAACATTTCGGGCTCTTCGATCACATGGAAAAACGAAGCGATTGAACACACCTACAGGTTGAAATTTGAAGAGGCTATAAGAAGCAATAGAAGGAGGTAATCGATGATTGGGTTATGTTTTCTTTCTAATTAATTTAATGAAAAATTATGGATATGCATAATGTAAACAAGCTATTTGGTTGATTTTTTATTAGATGATATATATATATATATATATATATAGGCTGGTTCAAATACTAATCAAGATTATCGTGTTAACTTTGTTAACCGATCTTGGCCATTAATTTGAATAATAAACGGTTGTGATTTAATGATATTTAAAAATTAATTATTAAATTAATATTTTCAATTAACATATGTGAACAAAATATCAAAGGGTATTTAGGTAAAAAGCAATCTATTATTGATACACGAGTTGTCAGACATATAATCAACTTGTGTATATCCTCAAAACACATTAAACAAAAAAGATTAGACATATGAACAACATGTGAACCGTATGAACATCTTCTGTATATTCAGGAGCCAACTCTGTTGTATGTACATGAACACCTACGAAGCTTGTGTTCACATGCATCACATATACTGTTCATATTCATGTGATGTGATTATGCATATGTATCGATATGAACATTTATAGTCTTTGATATGTGTTCATTTAAACAAAATGAAATGTCATACTAATCACTTACCAATAGGAACGCTTTGATCATAATCTTCATTATCGGAATTTGAATTCCGACCGTAGTCGTAGACGATTTTAACTTTCTCATTTCCATTGTTATCAATATGTTTTACAATAGGATTATCCATATTACTCGGATGATACGGAAATCTTTTACACTTACAAAAACAATATCATTATATGTATAACATCACTTGAAAATTACGATCATGAACACGTATGAAGATAAATTCAGAATTACATCATGATCATTTAGTGAAATCTTTAAGATTTGTAACTCTCAATTAATTATTAGGGAGTTACATAAATGTCAAATTACCTAATTACTCTTATATTTAATATATGAGTTACATTTGAACATAAAGTAAAGATGGAATATGATTGGTTAGGCTTGGTTAGTATAGTTAACACAAATTTGTTGGTTAGTATTTGAACCAATCGCTCTCTCTCTCTCTCTCTCTCTCTCTATATATATATATATATATATATATATATATATATATAAAGTTTGTTGTCTTGATTAATCTCTCAGAATGGATTGGAAATATTTTTTTGTTTGTCAGGGTTTTTTTTCATATATAGGAACGTGTTTTTTAATTAAGAGAGACATAGTTGAAAAAAACATGTTTTCTATATAAAGATCCTCCTAGAAGTTTATTAAATGAACCACTTTCTATATCATTAAGTACCAAAGGGTCAAACATAACTGATCGAATAAGTTGTATATCCTATTAAGCTTATTAAGCTGCTAACAAACAGACTCTAATATATGTTAAACTACTTGATTTTTATGATATCTGTAAGATCAAATTATAATCCTTTTATTCAATGAGTATTTTCGTTTTTTAGATTTTGCCAACCTTTATAGCTATTAAGCAAATGTGCAGATGTGAAATCGATTGAATGTATGTAACGATCTCTAATGGAGGCTTTCTATAAGAAACTACTTTTTATATATTTGTTCACATCATTTCCAACTTATTAAATTAAGGGGTTGTTTGTTTACCTCTTAATAACTTCGATAAAAGGCAGCTTCTGAATCATTAAGTGGTGAACATTGTTTGGCAAAAAAAAAAAAAGTTTGACTGTTAATGGTTTTAAAACCCTTTGAATGATTTTGTATCTTATGCCTCCTTGAACCATGAAGCACCCCAATTTCATTATGGACAATTACCAAATAAGCATATTTCATATTTCACTATACTATAAGAGTCTCTTAAGCATTCTGAACCATGTAACCATATTGCACTAAACAATTCAACAACTCTCAAACAATCCTAAGAACATGAATAAAGTTCACAATAGGAGTTCTCATAAGAACCTCTTTCAATTTCTAAAATACACCTATTTGAGCATATGTTATAGCATAGCTGTCAGTACAAAAATACACCTAAATTTCTAAAATCTCCATTTTAATTTTTTAAGTAATTGTCGGTGATGCTTTCACTACACTTTTTACTTATAAAAACCTTTCATTGAAGATGGTAACTGAAAATGGATAAACATCCGCATCTTTTTTGTCATCCGTCAGTTAAAAGTATTTTAAAGTTTTTGTCAATATAACTGTTTGATCAAAATTTTAACAAATTCATAAACTCGAATATATTTCACTGTTATCGTCAAAACTCTTATTTTTATATAAGCTCAAATATTAAAAATATTAATTAATTAATTTATTTATAATATTAAATTGAAGGTAGCATCACTAGCCGGCTGACAAAATAATGTACAAACGTAATCATGCTTTATTTTTTAAAGACTACTTGTTTGTATTTTACTGATTAGAATCTTTTTTTCAATAGTAAACTACTTTTTTTAATTAATTTGGATATACAATTCGTTATGCGAGCCGACTAATCTCAGAACGACCATCTGTTTTGCAGATAGTTCGGAGTCATCGCATTTGAACCTCCGTAGCCACAAGAGAATTTTTATTTTTCCTTGGATTTAAACCTAGGATCTACGGACACTTTTGATCTTTGAAGCCAAGCTCAAACTAACTAGGCACTTTTGACCTAATTTAGACCTAGGACCTACTAGTACTTTTGACTTTTGACCTAATGTAAAATTTATTAATTGAAAAATGGTTGTTTAGTAAATAAATTATTTACAAATTATAGTTATTATATTTATAAAAAAAATGTTTAAGAGTATATAATATATGGCCCCATAAATTTAATGTTTTTTTAAATATAGTTAGAATTGAGATTTTTTATAATGTTGAGAGTTGAGACCCAATGATCTCTGCTCTTTACCCCTCCAACGATCTGTGGCGGTCATTAACAGTGAACCGCTCTGTCTCTTCTTCTTCTTCTTCCCAACTCTACCCTAACCTAAAATCAAAATCGAAAGGCATAAGTTCATAACCGAAATGCAAACACTATAATTTAACATCAACTTACAACAAGAACTATAACGAAAATCAAAACTAAACTTAAAAACCCTAACCTAAAACGATACCCAAAATGGAAACCACAACCGTTCACCGAAGAAAGAAGAGCGCGAGCGGGTTTGCCCACTGTTCATCTCCAAAGCGAATAAAATCATAGATCGACTTAAGAAAAATATAATAAAAAGAGACAGGGAGGTCGGTGTCCATTTGGTGGAGTTCATCGGAGTGAGAAAGAGAGAGAGAGAGAGAGAGAGAGAGAGAGAGAGAAAAGAGAGGTGTTCGTTGAAGACGACAATCAGAGCAAGAGGAGTTCATCGAGACCTATTGATACTTGAAGACGGGGGTGGATCGGGGTGGTTATGGGGGAAGGGTTTTTTTCCCTGTAAGTGGGCTACTTTTTAACATAAGATTGTGAACACTTTATTAAAGAATAATTATTGCTTTTTATATATTTATGTTAGAAAATACGATGAAGTTATAAATATTAAAAAATACATATTTATTTCACTTGTGAAATAGTTATGTTTGTAGTTCGATTTTGATTTCATGATAACAAATTTGTGATTTCCATTTCACAGTCGATATTATTGTTTTACTTTCTGGATTTTTTTTATTAATTTGGATATCCAACTCGTTATGTGAGTCGATTAATTCCAGAACGACCACATGTTTTGCAAATTGTCCGGAGTCACTGTATTTGAATATCCATTTCATTTAATATGTATTGATATTGACTTCGGGGGGGTATAGTGGAAAATCTTATCTACTTTCGGTTTGAATCTAGATTATGTCAAGGTTCGGATTGATATATTGATTAAGAGGGAAATCTTGTTACGAGCCTAAAATTGATTAGGACTTATGAACCACTCACAGCGTGACACATGTCCATCTTCAATGTGAATTACATATTCATGATGAATATGACTGTGTTATTCATAATGAATCGTACATTAATGATGAATAACATGATTGGTTCTTAGGTTCTTAAATTAAAATCAATCATCAATATCTAATTATCTATACTATATTAATAAGTACGGGTAACGGTTAATGTTGGAAAATTAAAAGTTACAAAAAAATAAACATTATGTACAAGTTTGAAATTTGCACAACCTCCCACGTCTAACATGATACTAAAAATCAAATTATTTTTATTTTTAAATTATATTTTATATCTTTTAAGTTAGTTATTTAATTTACTTTATATCTCTTACTTTTTTGTTCTTTATTTTATTTCTGTATCATATTAACATATATAATTGTATATTAACTAAAATATATTAAAAATGTGTTTTTTTTACAAATTATATCATTATAATCAACTCGTCAATACCTTCAAAATGAGCTCAATATCGAATATTTTCGGATTTAATTATATTATTAAACATCATAAATACGAACGAGTAATTTCTAATACCTACACTTTGTACCTTATAATTATTTATTTGATTTGTTTTATATCTCTCATTTTTTTCAATTTTTATTTTACACCCTTATCATGTTAAATACATAATCATATATTATTAAAATACATTAAAAATACTTTTTTTTTACAAATTATTCTGTACTTTTAGT
>NC_037537.1:23515110-23567965 GCF_001531365.2 Cynara cardunculus var. scolymus | reverse complement strand
GATATCATAAAATTTCGAAAATAAATATATCAATATTAATATTAAATTAACTATTTAAAAGTTTTTATTTTTTGTGTAATTTATTTAATTTATTTTTTGTATTATAATTTAATTTAGTTTTGATAACGAAATAATTTATTTTTTATTTAATAATATAACTTTTTATAAGAATAATCATTGAATATTCTATTAGAACTCAATGATTATCCTAATTATATTTTAGATTTTTTATATTTAAAATGAAATATTTATCTTGTATTTGACTATGTTTATCTGCAGTTAGTTACACGAATTCAAACATGAAACTTTAATAAGTTGTACTTACGCACAATTTACTTGTAATCTCAAATTCTAAGTAGTATATATTAATAAACAGTACTTCATGCATAAAGAATGATTTTTAAGTGTTTTTGTTAAATCTTTATAATATAGTATAGATATGATATTTTCATAATAAAGATAATTAATTAAGTAATCATTTTTTCAACTTTTAGATTATTTTTTTAAATGATAAAACCTCTAAGTGGGTGTTTGGTTTAGAATTATTAAGCAGTAATCATTAATTAATTTTTAATCGATAAACCTTTATAAATATGTAATATCCATATTTCTTTCAAGACCATCTCTAACCTTTAACCCAACATCAAAAACATAAAAATAGAGTTGTTTCCATCTCTAATCTAACACGACCGTTTACCTAAATGTTTATCCGGTAAAGTGCTTAAAGTTACGAGTCAACATTATAATTTATTTTATTGGATAAGATTGTAGTACATCAAAATGTATCATATGCAACAATTTACATGATAAACGCTTACCCGGGTAAGAGTCGTCATCCTCATTTACCGGGTAAGACTCTTCATTCTTATCATCGCTTTTACCGGGTAAGATTTTTGATCTGTGAGGAAAATTACCCGGTAAGTACTTATCATGTAAGCGTTTAGTAAACGGCCCCTAAAATATTAAAAAGATAGAGGTAAAAAATGTTGGCCTCTATATTTAGAGATAAATAAAGTAGACTTTTATAATCAAATATTAATATTTTATACTTTAATAAAATAAATAATAAATATATATTATTTTATTATTATTATTATTATTATTATTATTATTATTATAGTATTAAAGATGTTTTTAGTTTTTCCCAATTTTAGGTGGCGTTTGTTTTTTAAGAGGTGCTAAAGTCTGAAGTCTGAATTCACTTCTGATTTTTAAGAGGTGGTGCTGAAGTCTGAAATCTGAATCAATCAGACTGTTTGTTTTTTGCGTCTGAGATCTGAAGTTTGAAGATGAGAGATCGAGAGTTGATATGGATCGACAGTTGACAGAGTTGAGAGACGAGAGATCGAGACAGAAGAGTCGAGCCAGAGAAATCGAGCGCAAAGAGATCAGAGTAGGTAGGCGACAATTTGAAATAAGAGGTAATAAGAGGTTTCTCAACCACTTAAATTTTCAGACCAACCCAATCCAACTCAATCTCAATCGTCCATTTAATTTGATGAATATGTAATTTCATATAATTTTTTATTATTTCCTAATATAAAATATTGATTATAATTAATGAATCTTATTCATCTTTCATAAATATTTAAATCATATAAATGAACTTTCATCATTTCCATTAATATTTCAATTTATTGGATTGCATTGGTTATACAAATATGATGAGTTACATTTGAAACAAACTCTATTGTTGTATGTAGAAGGTCAGTAGGGGTTAAAAAGCTCGATGCATTTATAACGATTTATCTGGGAGGATTAACAGAGCAATTGAAGGAAGATGGAGTATATAAGCTGTGATCAGTCTAAGGGGCTGTTTGGCAGTTGCTGAATGATTTAGTTCAGAATAGTTAAGAGGATCAGAATGGTTAAGTGCTGAATGAAACAAGGTTGTTTGGTAATTGTTCTCTGAATGACAACAAATTACCATTTTAACCCTCAAGAAATACAATCAATTCTAAACGGATATATCGAAAAGATGCTATTCTTCATATCAGTATCAAATCCTCAAGAAATTGCAAAATGTCGGTAATCCAATCATCATTAACATTGTTACAAACATGAAATTAGCAATAAACACCATCAATTTCCAAAGAAAAATGCTAAATTCCAGAGAAACCGAACCCTAGACAGGAGACGACGCAGCCATAAGGAGGCTGTGGAAGGCGACCGGAGACGGCGACGTGAGGTGGTGAGAGAGGCGGCGACGAGCGGCAAACCCTAGACAGGAGAGGACACAACAGTAAGGAGGTTGTGGAAGGCGACCGGAGACGGTGACGTGAGGCGGCGACGAGAGGCAGCGACGAGAGGCGGCGACGAGGCGACGGCAACGAGGCGGCAGCGATCGTAAGTCTGGAGGAGGGGCTGTGAGCGATGTGTGAGGATGATGGGAGAGAGGGAAAATATGGAAAAAGAGAAGTCTGAATGGTTGAGAGACCCCTTAGATGCAAAATGGTTAAGAGGGAGGAAAATGTAACCATTCAGAGCCATTTTTTTTTGCCAAACACTCCTCACCTCTTAGCGATTAAGAGGTTGGCTCTTAATGTCACCATTAAGAGCCAAACAAAAAGCCCCTAAGCTTCTTCACCATGGACTTACCTCTGTCAGGTAATCATCAAACCTCATATCTCCAAAATACACATTCTGTGATTGTTTTAAGTTACTCGATCAATCAGAAATTGATTTACAAAATCGTAAAGTTCAATTACTTGTGGATTCATCGAAGGACTATATTGAAATAGAACCAGAAATTATCGGATTCAAGTAGTACAAAAGGATGAAGAAGGCGAGATTAAGCTTTTGTGAGATAATATCATTAAGCATAACTGGATATTTAGTTCAATATCTAATGTACTGTATGGCAATGAGTTATTATGCAATTGGGGAATGTTGAATCAAATATGTAGGTTCACCCAACCAAAGTCATGTTATGGAGATCCAGAAACAGGAAATCGAATTGTACTTCGATCAGAAACCCAATAGAAACAGAAACAATCCATGGTTATTCAAATCTAAACCCTAACCTATACATGGATTCATTACTTCGGACTTAGGTTTTGGATCGTCGTGATTCAGTCTATTAATCGAGTATCAGCCAAGAAACTGAACCAACGGAGGCTGTCGGTGTTGATGTTGAAGTCACTGCTTTGCATTACTTTTTGGTTGAGGGAAAGGAAATTAGGGTATCTGAATGATGCGTTTTCACAAAGGATTTTCAATTAAGGGGGTGTTTAGGATTGCTTATAAAAACAACTTATTGACTTATTTCGGTGTGACACGGGTGATAAACACTTTTGAGTGCTTGAATAAACAATTTATACCGGTGCCAAACCGGTAATAAGGAGTTTTTGAAAAAGTTAAACCCTTCTGACTTATAATAAGTTGAATAGTGCTTTTGTAGAAAAGCATAAGTCGTTTCAAATAAGCAAATCCCAAACACCCACTAAATATAAGAACAACTTATTGACTTATTCCGGTGTGACACCGACAATACGCACTTTTGAGTGTTTTGATAAACAACTTATACCGGTGTCAAACCAGTAATAAACAGTTTTTGAAGAATTTAAACCTTTCTGACTTATAATATGTTGATAAGTGTTTTTATAAAAAAGTATAAGTTGTTTCAAATAAGTAATCCCAAACACCCCTAAATGATATTAAAGGTTTCGACTCATGTTATTGGATTTGCCATGCATATTGTTGTAGGGATTCTTTAGCTTTCTTTAAGTTTAGGTTATTCAATTTGCTCAGGACCGTCCCTTAGCAATGTTAAATGTGAGATTTTGAACAGGGCCTCCGAAATCATGGGGCCCAAATTTACATGTGTTAAGGGTCTTTTTATTTACCTATGTAAAACTATAGCTGAAATTATTTAGGTTCAAACCATTACTTATTTGGTTTTAGGTTCAAATCAGTAATGGTTTAGGTTTAGTTTCAAATTGTTAATCGTTTTAGGTTTAACCCATTTTTATTCTTAACATATATCATCTGTCATCTCATTTATGCAATGTAATCAAAAGTTTTGGATGTAGCAGGGCCTCCAAAAAGGTTGGAACGTCCCTGAATTTGCTACACATGCTTGTACCATAATTAACATACACAAAGTTATGTTAATGGATCATTAGAGTCATATCATTTAAAACCATTAAGTAGTCCTGTGAAGCTTTCGGCATGGACGGACCCAATGTAGAGCATACGATGTCCTGTGCCACAGTATTGTTCATCCGTCGTAGTGTAAAAAATTCTAAGGTCGTGAAAAATGCCACCATATTAATTTGTTGTGTGTCTATCGTATATATTTTGAAACTAATATGATAACATAAGTTTTCCTTGTTAGAGTTAGTTTGCAAGACTTTTCTTCCATCCCAGACCTATGTTCAAATCTTATTAGTGTTATTTTCTTAGTTTTTAACTTTTCATTTAGATCTATTATGTTTCTGAAAATAACTTGCAATAAAAGACTTGAAGACCTCGCATATGAAAAAATAATGAACTAACCAACAAACCAATAATGATTTATGAAAAATATCTTTATATTTGTTTCTTATAGTCAAATGGTGTCGCCGTTTGAATAAAAAATTGGGTTCGTCCCTGGCTTTCCGGCAAAGGGGTAGTTGTGTATGTAAGCGTAGTCTCGCTTGTCGAACTCGTCCAACCCAACTAAGAACAATGGAGCATGATAACCACATCTTTTTTTACCTTTGGGAAGGACTCCGGTAGTGGGTACCTCGCCTTATTGTCTTTTTTTTTTCATCTTGATATGAAATTTGGCATTAACAAAGCAATGGCGGGGAAGCTTTCCCTATTATGAAGTACACTATTTAGAGAAGGTCCCATTCTGCTTGTTGCCGCTAGTGAGATGAGGTGTGAGACGCATGCCCTTGTTTTGTTGGTGCTGTTATATATAGAACTTCTTGAAACATGTGTAGTGACACAATTTTTGTAGTTTGGCGCACTAGGACTTAGAGAATATCGAGTTACTAACCACTCATTGGGTACAATTGGCACGCCATTATGGCACTAATGACGTAACAAAGTCCATGTCGGTGTGATCAGTCCATGACATCTTCTTCTATGTTCGAGTGAGAGCCATCTATGATGTGATAGGGGATTTATTTTAAGTGGCATATGAGTTGGCCCAACACATTTGGTTTACTCATTTGGTGGATGGTGGTGTAGTGTCGAACCCCCATTCCACATTATTTTGGTAGATGCTTATATGCATGTCCAATGTACATGCACATATTTCTCATGCTTGTTGTGTTTGTATGTGTGACATGGTACGCAAGTGTATGCTTTTTCAAGCTTGGTACGAATTTTTGTGAAATTTTATTAATTTAATCTCTCCAGATTTGTTTAGTGTAACTTTTTCAGTTTTGAATCTATGTTGGTATTTTGATACGTTGTTGTTGAAGTTAGGTGTTATATGTGTTATTATACATTGTATATAACTTTTGTGTACGTTTAGAGCCTCTCCAACAGACTATCAAAAATAAAGATTTTGAGACTTTTGCTCCAACAGATTCCGCACAACCATCTCCAAAATGAGAAGATATGAATGATCACTTATGAGAGAGATTTTTTTTATTCATTCTACCAGATTGCTTGAATTTAAATGTTTATGAGAGATAAATAATATTTTATTGTATTGAATATTTTAATAGTATTATTAATTATGTAATCTTAAAAATAAAGAATTTGTTGGAAATAAAGGTGATTTTTTATTGTTGAGATTTTTACTTTTTTGCTTCTCTATTTTGAAGAATCTGTTATAAATGCTTTTTATAAGTTAGATATTTGTTTCCCATGTTTAAAATTAGGGCTGTGTAGAAAGTCAACCGATCCATTTATAACCCACCGATCCAACTAGAACTGACCGTCGATGATTGTTCCAATTGTGATCGAATAAAAAATTTCAACATCCAATTTAGATCACTTGGTTGTTGAATGACAGTCCATAACCGATAAGAACCGACCGAATTGCCATCTAATTTATACATCCAATAATAACCGACCGATACCATCTGGTTATCATCCAATACCCCATCCATTCCCATCCAAATAAATAATTTAATATATTATTTATTATTATTTTTAACAAAAACTAAAAAATTGAAAAAGAAAATAGTTAAAAGTAAAAATTTAAAACACAAACAATAGCTAAGACGTAAAACTCTTGAGGTTGCAGACAATATTTCTATTATTTAGTTTTTAGTAGCTTAATGTTTCTAGTTTCCACTTTCCAATATGCATGGGTGAGACTTAACAATGGAAATTGTATGTTTTTAGTTACTTTTTTAGTACACTAGTGATTGAACAGATGAAATTAAGTATTTTGGGATATATATCAGTTATTGTAAATCGGATTAAAACATTGGATGAGTCCGATCTAATCGTCCATTGGATGTCAGATGGATCCAAGCTGATCCAATGAATGGAACCTAACCAATCCAATCATCTATTGGATTGGTTGCAAAATTCAACATCCAATAAATGATTTTATTGGTTCGGTTCCTGTCACATCCATTGGATGTCAACCGATAAACAACCTTATTTAAAATATATGTGATACAGATTTGGATATTTATTAATTTTGCTAGTTGGCTCGATTATTTACTTATTTATGTATCATATTCGCACATGGAATGTTCGGCTCAACCACATCTATTTCTTGGCAACATTCGTTCAGAGGAAATCATAAGTAAGAGACTCAAAATATCCTAAACTATTGTAGGGTTATGCTTATCGTGATACTATTATTAGAAAAAAAATAAATCAAATGCTTCTTTCAAGACATTCTTCATATATTTTATGGGTTTATTATTAAATATGGTTCAATATTGCTGTTTTTTTTTACCTCGTATGATTGTGATTTAGATATGAACGTAGTAGCTTCACTTTCCTTGTCGGAAATGAGGCGTTACGCTATGCATCAAATTTACCATCTATGCATAGTAGTTAACCCAACAAACCAAACTTAACAAAAAAAAGGACGACATAAAATAACAATGAAGCAACTGATTAACCAACATTTGGTTTGCGGAGCACAAAAAAGTTAAATTGGTTTTCAAACTAGAAAATCGGTTTTAAGAACAACTAGTACGTCAATTTTCCAAGATACAATGACCCCAGCGATATCAAGTTTTCCCAAACTTAACCTTTAGGTCTGTGGAGGTGTTTGGTTTAGGTAAATTAATTTTCATTTCCCCCAGTTTAACTTCAGATAAAAATTTCAGCGTATGAGGAAAGGAACAGTTTTTTCTTTATTTTCATTCTCATTAATTATTACTTAATGCTTATAACCAAACATTACTAAGGTGCCGTTTACTAAATGCTTACATGGGTAAGCACTTACCAACTCACTTTATTTTACCGGATGAATATGTCAGGACTAAAAATCTTACCCGGTAAGATCGAAGGCAAGAATTAAGAGTCTTACCTGGTAAGTGAGGACAAGGACTCTTATCATGGTTAGCGCTTACCGGGATAAATTGTTGCATACGATGCGTTTTAGTGAATAAAATCTTATCCGATAAGTAAGCGATAATGTTGAATTTTACCGATAAGTGCTTATCGGATAAGTGTTTAGGTAAACGGCCATTAAAATAATGAGTATTGATTACAAAATAATGACAATTAAATTCAATAATTGTAACATATGCTGGTTTAACAATCCTTAATTCCCCATTCATTATAAAAACAACTTTCAATTTTCTCTTTATTTCAAAAACAAAAACTTTACAAAAAAAATTATTTAAAAAAAAAACAATTTTCATACATATTTTGAAAAGTTAAAATGGAATAAATTTTGCTTTCGTTCATACAGAATTTGGTCATTGTAAAGTTGTTTTCTCGAAATTGGATTATTAAAAAAATATAGTTTTCATTTTTATTCGACAAGGGCAATTTTGTAATTTGGATAATTGAACCCTCCAGTGTTTTCTTTCGGAACTCGAAAGCTTACGTCAAACTTCAATTTTTTGGTCTTTTACTCCATATCCCGTTTTCCGTCTTCGTCTTCACTGCCCTTGTTTTCTACCGTCGGCGAATCTTTGGTGCCGGAAAATCCTGACGTCAGAAGAAGAAACAATCGATGCATGTCTGACCGTCTAAATCCTCCAATTTTATAGCTGCAGGTTTGTGTATCGTCGGTGAAATTATAGATACATGCCCTATCTTTCTCGATGTTTCGAGTATTTGAATTTAATATAATTTCAAATGGAACTTGAGTTGATTCTGTTTTTACATTTAATTTCTGCATATGGTGCCTCTTTGAACGAGTTATACTCTTTGTATGTGTTAGCCGCTTGTTTTTTTGGCCCTTAACAGGGAAAAGTCTAGAGAAAGGTTAGGGATGATGCTCTGAGATCTATTAGCAAGTTCTAGATTATTAATGGCGTACATTAGCGTTGATTGTTTTATATGTCTTAATTTGAGCTTGAGTGTGAAATTGATGGACATGTTAGATGTTACATGGCTGGGCTGGCTATAGAATGTTGTAATACTAGGTTAACAACGTGGATTGGGAAATGAGTGTCATACTTGATTCTTAAAACTGCTGGGTCAGGTGCTACGATTAGTTTAATGATGAAGTGGAGTGCTTTGATGTAATGTTCCTGCTGACTTCTTCTGGTCATCCGTAAATTTCTGCTCACTGACTTCCAATGCAAGTAGAGATGTTCTATGTGAAATAAGAGAGATGTGTAAGATGGCCAGTTGAAGGATATTGTATCTACTATTTGATTGTTAAGAAAAAACTGGAATTTGCCTATATTCGTTGGTTAAATTTGTGTTGCATGGCTTTCTTCATCTGCAGTTGCCACAATGACCAATGATGACCGTCTTACCCGTAATCGTAAATTAAAGGACGAGGGAAATACAAAGTCAAAGAAGAAAAATGCATCCCCTCCTTCAATCTCGGGATCAGCTGATGCCTCTGGATTAAGAAGGTCAGGAAGAGAAACATCATCGAAACAAGCCACGACAAGTCCATCTAGTGCTCGAAAGTCTGAACGAATTGAGAAGCAGGCATCACCAAGTTCTCCCTTAATAAAGAAGAAATCAGAGAATATTGTGAAACAGATGGCGGGAAGTCCTTTGAGGAGGTCTGATAGAGGTAAGAAACAGTTTTCACCAGGTTCTTCAGGATCAAAGAAGTTGGCTGAGATTCCTGCTTCATCAAACATCAAGTCAAAGAAAGAGAAAATTCCAAGCAGTTCAAAAGAGAGTGTGGGGGATGCTAATGAAGATAACAAAGATGAAAGGCAGGATCCAGATGTTGGTGGCAGGAAGAGGAAGAGAATGACTGCTCGTGGTTATAAGGCTTTATTCAAACCTCAACGGATAAGAGTTGAAGCAGGTGCCCAAGTTTATTTATCTTCCTATATTCTATCATTATACCTTTGTTGTCACTAAGATCTGCACATACTTTCCTTCATCAATTGACAATCAGATACGTCCCATTATACAAATATCCTGCTATGATTTACAAAGTCCCGAAACACATTATCATCTAACAGTGATCTATTTTACAATAAATAATCATTACAGTTTGAAAATAAAAATGTTTTCTTTTTCAAAGTAAGGTACTGCTTCTAAGATTTCTGAGCACAGTCTGATGCCAAATGGACACACCGTTGTTTTATGAGCTTATAAACTTATGATGCTTTTAATCTAGAAGTATTTCGTCATAGCAGTCTCTTTTATAGGTAATCTTCTTTGTTTTGTTCCTTCTGTATACTTACAAAATTCTAAAGGAATTGGTTGACAACTTTTTTTGTTGGCATGCAGATGATAGCAAGGACCCCAATGGGCAAGAGAAGTCACCTCAAGCTAATAGTAGCAGCAACGGATATACTGCAATGACAATTACGAAGCATGATAATGTTGAAACTGGCCCATGCTTAAAAGAACCAAGGTATTAATACATATTACAGTCGCTTCTTTTCTTTATTTGGGTTAGACATCAATTCTGCCGAGACAACTATTTGCTATGTTCTTTGAAGCCATCTCTTCCCTATTTTTATCTTTTAGTAGGTAAAACCAAACCAAACCAACCAAACCCATTATTTCCCAAACGGAGGTGGGTCTGGCAAGTGGGATTACGTAGACTTGACCTCAACCGCAAACAGTAGAGCGGCTTTTTCATGAAGACCCCCATCTTGTGTAAAGTGTGTGAAAAGAAAGGATAAAACTTGTTCAAAAATTTGCGGAGAAATAACATAAGAAAAACTTTAAAATAAGAAAGACAACACTAACATTTGAAAATGAGTTAGAAGTAAGCAACAACATTCAAACAAACATGCAAATAACAAGAAAATATAACCAAGGTAGGAATAACTACACATCCCTAGTCTTAACCTAAGGCTCAGGAGATCTAACTGCTGGCTCACTAACCCTACCCCATCCTCCAACTTTCCTGATCCTTTCCTCCTGTCTAGGCTATCTATAGATTTCCATCTTTTGTCTGCTACACTTATCTGGTTATTTTGGGTATCCAAGAACTCCTATAAGAGGTCATGTCCAATGGTTAAAAATAAAAGCCGACCCTTAGAAAGTCCCAAATTGACAGCATTTTCAGGAAGTTGGAAATGATTGCATCTATGCTCCAACTTTAGGAATGTTAGAAGATGCATCCATAATCTGTTCCTTCTATTTTCCCATGACGTACACTATATAATTAAGGTTCCCCCTCATAATGAGAAAGAAGATTACAATCCTAGTTTTTTCAGGTGCATGCATATCTTTCATTCTGTTGTACCTAGCGGAGTTCTATTGTGCTGCCCACAATGATGAGTTACTCTTACCCTGCAGGATTAACCATGGTTTAGAGAATCAGCAGGAACTTGACCCTTGTTACAACACAGGAGAAGGAGGTTTATGTGGCACCTCTAGTTCCAAGGTTGGTCAACCTTTTGATGTTCTTTTCACGTATTGGCTGTAAACCGTTCAACAAACCACAATTCTCAATTTTCATTGCTTGTATTGACATCTGTTGTTCCTGTTCTTTCCATAATATACCACCCTACTTAGATCATATTCAAAAAGTCTTCAATGAGAACATTTGTAATATATAACCAAGTTGAGTCATTGGAAATTTCTTGTTTTGACACTTGAGTTGAAGCTCAATTGCTAATTGAAGCGCCACTGCTTGTGGAAATTTTAACAACAAAGATTCGGTAAATTATAATTCAAATTTCTTGTCTGTTTATTGATTTTCTACAAGGAATTGAGCACATATATAGCTGATATTGAGTTCATTGCAAACACAATCTAACATGTGTACCACAAACAAGACCACCCATGTCCAACCTTTGCTGATAACTGATAAGATACAACTTAAAGCATCAATTATCACCAAAACCTAGTTTTGCCGACTATATATATGGACCAGATACAATCTTTGATAGAATATTGTGATTCCCAAGCCACTTACAAGAAAATAGTAGATACGTACTTCAAAAATGCTTCTTCACCAATCAAATAACACTAGTTGAAGTTGCGTCTCTCCGAAGCATACACATATGGAAAAAGTTATTTAAGCATTGTATATTAACTATTCTATAAAATCATCATAAAGCTATGTTACTTCATTTATTCCAAATTAGCTTAATTTCAGATGTCCGATTCATCATGGTATGGATGTACATCCATTATGGATAAAATGCATTCTAACCCATATTCAAGGATAAGTAAATATGCTAAACATTCTGGACTTGCAATTAGCAGTTCCATATGTCCAGTTTTAAACAAATCAAATGACCTTTTTCTGACATTTGAAATTTCAAACATTTGCCTTCCAGAATCAGATAACGATGTTTCTTGAGATTTTAATATTTTCGGATTAATTTTTTGCAGCCACTTTTTAGCTTCATATGAAAAAGACTAAGCTGATATACTGCGGCTAGATGGCTTTGTTAGGTTTGGGGAGGGAAGTTTTTGTACATAGTATTTCCCACAGCATTTTGCAAAGAGACTTGGAACACTTCTTATGCATGTGTGTAAGCGACTAGTCAAAGTTGACTTTAAGTCTATTGAGTTTTGGTTTTATGTTTATTTTTTAACGGGCCATAAGTCTTCACCTAATTGCATGTGCGTAAGAGACTAGTCGGAGTGTTCAGTTGTTTTTAATGCAGTTCATACATACGTGTTTATGCTTACCATTTATGCTTTTGTTATAACCAAATTACATTTATGCATTTTAACTATGGTTTAGAGGGAAGGTTACTCTGTGACATGAAGGATATCGTTTCCAGTCACAGGAACAACCTTTTTCAAAACCAAGGAAGTACAAAAGACTAAGCTTCCTAACCCCTTTCAAAACTGACAATCCTTGGTGCACGAGCATTCCCTTTAACAATCTTTTAAAAGTGAGGCAATAGATGCATCGATATACCAGTTCACGAAAATAATAAGTGATTGACATTATATGTGTTTTCTTTTTTAATTTGTGTTACTGCCTACTTTATTTGTTCTGGCGCTAACCTCCGTTTCTCTTGAATCCCCAATCCCTCTTTCTAGACGGTGAAGTTGAATAAATCGACCATGCCACATAAGCTGTTGAAGAAAAGATTATTGTTGTCTTTTAAGCCACTAAATGAGAGCCAGGAGGATGCTGGTAAGGTTTTAGATTACCACTACGAGTGGCTTGTGGAATGGCAAGGCCTTGATAATGGGAAAGCTACATGGGAGTTGGAGAGTGCTGTCCTAGGTTCACCTGAAGGTCAACACCTGATAAAAGAGTATGACCATGGTCATGGAAAGATGGGGATTTCTGCTCCATTGGTTGATAAGGTACGTCTCTAGAAATTTCCAAAGCAAGTTCATTTTCTAAGTAAGTAAAACTAATTTAAGGAAACATCTATGGCAGTGGTCTCATCCATATATACCATAATAATCTCTTATTATTTGGAATTGGGAGGGAAAGCTGTCCCGGTTCATAAAAAATGCATGATATGATGTGTAGAGCTTTTATGCTTTAAGTCAGGGTCGGCTAAAAGTGTAGCCCACTGCTAATCATAAAGAGAAACAGGAAGATTAATCAACCAATTTGGAGATTTTACATCAACCTGTGTTTTATCCATTCTCTTCCTTTGATGCCCAAGTCCTTGGTCATATATTAATTGGTCAAGTAGTGCACTTCCCTTCGATCATTTGATTCAGTTTGCTTCATCAACAGAATCTACTTTACAATAAAATATTTGTAACTTATGATTTTGAAGCAGTTGTGTGAATATCTGTTATGTTGAGTGCCTGCTTTGCCAGTCCATACGAATATAAAGAAGAAAGAATGTATGCCATAATTTTACATATGTTGGTTAGTTGAGTGTACAAAAGAAGCAGGTGAAGTTCGTTTCAGCCCATAGTTTATTGTCATCTAGAGCATGCCAGAGCCTTTCTTTTGTCATTTGCATATATTGTTTAGAGTAAACTACTATTTTGGTCCCTGTGGTTTGTATAAAGCTATGGAACTCGTCCTGCAAATGCAAAAACTACAAGAATGATTACGACAATTTTCATTTTGGTTTGAAAGTGGTCCTTCACTAACACCCATTGATTTTTTCTATTAACTCCAATTAAATGAGGGGCAATTTGGTCTTTTTCCATTTTTCTCATTTTTTTCAAAAAATAAAAAAATATGTATTATATGTTATTATGTAAAATTAAAAAGAAAAAGAAAAAGGAAAAGTATAAAACCGCGTACCCACCCTACCTGCTCCGTCTTACGCTCAACCCCACCACCAAAAGTTGCCGGAAATAAAGGGTTGTTGGCGAGTTTTCTTCCTCTGACGGTGGTGGTGGTGCTGCTGTGCGTCAAGAAACTTCTTGGGGGGATTTTAATTCGGCGATCAAGCTTTGCACCACTGATCTCAATATTCTCTGGTAGTTTGATTTGGGTTTCAGATTTAGGTTTGAATATTTGATATAGATTTCAGATTTGGAATATTGTTGGGTTTTCGAATTTACATTTGATTTAGGTTTCAGACTTTCAGATTTGCAAGATGGGTTTGGTTCAGATTTGGGTTCTCTGGAGATGACCGGAGGGTAACCATAGGGGGAGGGGATAGGGAAGAATAGGATTGAGGACAGGGAACATTAATGGCTTTATATATGCTTTAAGCATGTGTACATTTGAAATTTTTTTAATAAAAAGAGAGAAAAGACAAAAAAAGGATAAAAAACCAAAATGCCCCTCCCTTGACTGGTTTTGAAAAGTGAACCAATCATTACCGACAATGTCCATGTCATCTTTGAGAGGGTTATGTAATAATACACCTAGCAAGTTTAATCGAGACTTTGTTGCTAGATTCATACCAAATATTTTTGTCTAGGACCAGTACTCTTATTAGTGTTATAGTTGACTTGATTTTGACTCTTTGTAAAGTCAATCATGTCGGGATCGCCTGCGTTTGGTACACTAGACAGGGACAGGACAGAACATGACAGGGATCCCTGTCCCATGTTTGGCATGAATTTTATGTGGAACAGACAGGAACATAGTGGAACAGGCCTGTTCCACCCCTACCCCATGGAATAGGGTGGAACAGACTTATATTTTACCAATATAACCTCAAAATAAAACTTAATTTTCTTCTAAAACATCAAATAGGTCCCTCTTTTACATTTTATTTATTCTTTAAATTTTATTTATTGTATTTTATGTTTCTTAAACTTTCATTTTACTGTCCTCAAAATATTGTTTTTATACGGTTTCTATATTTTTATTAATTTATGTAATTTATTTTATATTAATAATAAAAAATAATGTAGAAAAGAGATAAAAATAAAAATAGCAAACCACATAAACTTTTTATTTGGTGTCATTTTAATTGTTTTGATGAAAACTTCAAATGATATATGTTGTTATATAAAAAAATCATTCTATTATAATTTAATAAATTACATAAATTGTTTTCTTGATTTTATCACCGTCAAACGTATTGTGTAAGGTTCACGCATGCAATTTGTGGTTTTCGATGAGTTTTGTATGTTTTCCCTTGATCAGAGTAGTAAATATTCGATTTTAATCTTACAGGAGTGATTGTACAGGTGATAGGTGAATTCTTTTGTTTTCTGGAAACCAAGTTTTGTGAATGTGATGATACTATATGGGATCACTAGCCAAATTGTTTTCTTGATGCTTATATTTTATTTACTATTTGATATTGAATCCATTTTAATTGATTGTGCGCTTGTTGGTCGTAGTTTTTTCTTCTTAGTATGGAATGCATATAGATTTGTTTCGATAATGAATTCTTGATGCTTATATTATATTTACCTTTTTCATATATCATTAGTTGATTATGAAATCATGTATTTTTGCAAGTAGTAGTGGTTTGATGTAAGTTATACTTTGCACATCGTATTTGTTAACATTTATATTGATTATTTAGTGAAAAAAACACTAAACAGCTCACTGGGGGTAAATTGGTCATTTTAACCAGTTATGTCCAGTCCTGTCATGTCTTACCAAACGTTGAACAACTGTCCTGTCCTGTTCTATCCCGTCCCGTTCTGTTTGCGTATCAAACACACCCCTATAGATTCATGTTCATGTTCATGTTGCTCATACTACTACATAATTTTGCTGTCAGCATCAAACCTGATTCATGAGGACTGAATATTCCAACTTCTTTTTTTAATTTGCCTGATGCTTAAGATTAAGGCATCATCTGTCAACGGTGTTAATCTGTTAATACTACTATTTCGGTTTGCTATTAGCATGTAACTTCAGCTGTAGCTTTTGTTTATTTATTACTACTTTTTCTATTTTAACGAAATTCATGCCCTCTTCTTATGCAGACCAAGGAACCATCAGTTAAACCTCCAATTAGTCCTGCTGGCGGTCCACCTGGGATGGATCAAATCCATTTCAGCTATGTTAAGAAGTTGCAAGATAGTTGGACTAAAGAGCAGAACCGAGTAATTTTTGACAATCAGGCAAGTGTTTAAGCTTATAAGAAGTTTATCATGTGGATATTCTGTAAGTTATGCTTTCGACCATTCTAGGCTTCTGTGATATTTTATAAATACGTTTAGTGGTTTAGCCACTTATTCTGTTGTAAAATTTTTGATACCCTTCAACAATGAATGTATCATGTTTTTAACTTTTAACTGAACATCAACTTTTAGGTGGAGAACTCTCAAACATGCAAATACGCTTTAATAATCCTACCTGTAACTCATAAATGTCTGCTCTAATAATACATATTTCCAGATATTCACCCTCAGGTTGGAGGTTCTACGTGCTGGACCTTCAACTTATTACAATAAAACATGCACACTGAAATTGAATATAGATTAGGTAAGATTCCCTAAATAGATGATTGTGATGAAAATAGTCACTTGAGCAAAACAGAACTCTCGATGTTACTTGGAGAATGTTGAGTGGAAATCATAAATCTTTTGCTAGAGTCCAGTTCGTACGTGATTTGAATCTCTTCTCTTACAAGCTACAACATACTCAAGCCACATAATGAAGGATATAGTCACATTACGGTTCCCATAATGGAGGATTCATCTCTTAAAATACAGTGAGCTCCTCTCAACAATGAAGACACAAGCCTTCAATGAAGAGGACACTCTGAGTTCAGAACTTCCTCAAGCGGCAAAGAAGCCCTCCATAATATATGACACCATGAAGTTCTTAATCTTGTGAGCTATGCTGTTAATTGCTGTGCTATTGCAGTTAGAGGTTCTAGGGGAACTAGCGGTTCCGCTAATAGCGGCGCTAATCACCTCCACCGCAATTGGGCCGCAATTTTGATTTGCAATAGCAGTGTGAAAACCACAATTAGGAGTTGGGCTTTTAGTTGGCCTTTTAAAGGGTTTAGAGAAGTCAGTTAAGGATTACGAGCTACGGGGCTGATTTTGATTTGCAATATTGGTGCGTAAACTCGCTATTCCTCTCTCATCTCTTCTATATTAGTCTACTATTCTGTATCTTCTCTTCACAACAACATTGTCTTTCAACATCGATTACTCGTCATCTCTTCTATTCACGTGTTCTTATGTTCTCTTCAATATATATATATATATATATATATATATATATATTATGTTATGTATACATTCATACACTTACATACAATTGTAATTATTACATGAACCGCTATTTGTGGACCGCTATACCACCGCTTTACCATCGCGATAACCGCTATATCAAATCATGGTCTAGACCTCTATTTCAGATTTTTGACCGCCAGGATAGCTTGTGAGGGTATAATATTATGGGAGAAAGCAATCACGTTGCAACATGTATGAGGAGGATTATGAGGATAATTGATAACATTTATTTTTATCATTTATTCTTATCATCTTTAGGATGATTAGTGGTTTAATTGTTAGGATAAACATCTATTCTTATAGTTAGGATAATTATCATTGATTTTATTTAATAAAGAGATGTAATCCCCAACAACAAATAGTGGATTTTTTGGATAAAAATTATTGAGAGCTTCCTCTTTTATTTTGTGAGACAATCGCCACTGATGAGATGCCTTAGGTTAACTTGGCTGTGATGTTCAAGAGATCTAGGACTATGCTCTGAGGCCTTAGAAACCTAGTTGCTTCTATTGTTTTTCAAGTCTGTTGTATCGAAGTAATTGTCCTGCATCAAACTCGCAGACTGATTACTACTACAATAGTGAAGTTTGACCAAGAAAGTTCTTATTGATATGAACAATAACATTAATCACCCATATCTAGAATCCTAGAATAACTTTACCATAAGTTCTTGTTCTAAAGAGGAATCAGCTCATGGAGAAGTGAGTCATCATGTTGGGATTGATGCATAAGCTGCAAGACCTCTGGCTATGATATTTCTGATTTCATTTGAAAATGGATTTACTTATTCAATCCCTAACACACTCCTCATTGTTTTAGGAAGAAGAGAAATATAGTGATTATGTTAAGTTGGGTCCTATCTAGTGTTTATATGGGTGGTACTGATGTTACGTTAGTTGTCGTTCAATACGTGGGTGTTTAGGTTAATTATTGACTTATCCTTTTTGATGCTTCAGATCTAACTTTTATTACATATCACTTTGATGCTCATTTATTTGCTTTCCATGCATCAGCATACTCTTTACGGTTGATTGTGTCTGAAATTTTTGTTATCTTTTGATTTGTGTATTGAGTTTCATCATTTGTTAAGTTATAACCACTTTATTGATTAGATGTGTGAACCGCATGTAATGGAATATAGCACTTGCAGGAGAGGGCGATGAGAGTTGTTCTCTTTATTCTTTCATTGAATGGTGTAACCCATCCTTTCCTAATAATCACAACATCTGGTTCCCTAGCTCAATGGGAAGCTATGTTCTTAAATGTAGCACCATCTAATGATTTGAAAGTCTCCATTGAGGTTAGAGACACCCAAAGAAGTGTTAGATTGTTAGAGGCTCAAAAGGAAGGTGGTGAGCTGGTGTTTCAAGTTCTTTTGTATTGCGTGGATGCATTTGTGGAGGTATGTCTATCTGAAATAAATATGTCAGTTTAACTGGAAATTCCTGTTTTTTGCTGGACTGTTCTTCAGTTTTCTTATATGTACATAACCACTTCAAATGAAGTACCTAACAAGTTGGTGGATCCCATTTGTACACATGAAGTTTAAAGTGTTTTTAAGCCATAGTCATGATCTTACGTCTCTTGGCAGGATTTAAGTATGTTGAAAAACATAAATTGGGAAGCAATCATGGTTGACGAGTCTCAGTGCTTAGAGATCTCAGCACATTTCGATGATATTAAGAGTCTATCCACGAATAAGAGGTTGCTTCTTTTTGGTGGCCCAATAGGGGTATGTTCTTTTCTCTTTAATGTCTCAGTTTTTATGTGTTCTCAAAATGTCAACTTATAGTATTTAACTTCTGCCTTCTATCCACCCTGTTCTTCATGCTATATTCTGGCAACTAGGAAAAACTTTGAGTTAAAAATTTTTGTTGAGTTGCAGGAGAACATGGCTGAGTACCTTAATGTGCTGTCACTGGTAGGTTACGATGATGCTTTGTCTAACAATACCAGATCAAAGGCTGAATCGGATGATAGTCTTGGAAAGCTGAAAGAAACCTTGTCCCAGTATGTTGCATATGAATGCAAGTCCGACCCTTCCAAGTTCGTAGAATTCTGGGTCCCTGTCCAGCTATCCAATCTGCAGCTTGAGCAATATTGTGTTGCCCTATTCTCCAATGCTATGGTTCTTCGTTCATGCTCAAAAAGTGATACTATTGGGGCTTTCCATGACATTCTTATTTCCAACCGAAAGGTTTATCCTTGCACTATTCTTTCATCTATTCAAAATTTTCATATCTAAGCTTTTAGTGCTAGGAGTTGTACCTTCTATATAATGATGCTTATCGTCGCATTGACTTTTTCTTTGTCATAATTAACACTGTCATCTGCAAATAGCATACGGGTTTGCATTTCCTCCAATATTTTTTGGCTTGTACATTTTAGATCTATTAGCTTAACAGAATCATGTGGAATAGTGATCTCACTTATAACCTAGGGAAAGGAAGTTGCTTGGCACTGTTTCTTCTTATCCTAGGCATATGTTAATGGTTAAATGGACAAGCTTTAAAAGAGGGTTAATAGTTTATATGTATTAGGTCGTAAAAGAGCAGTGGTTGATATATTGAACTATCATACTTCGCCTCTTGCTACCAATCATTCTATTTGCTAAAATACAATTTGAAGTTTGTTAAAACTAGCAATCTTGGGTAACTTTTTTTTCCCATAACGAAGAAGCTAATCCTGATTGCTAATGTAGCAAAAAAGACGACTATATTCGACCCTAATCTCATCAAAGATAAGAGAGTTTGAAGTAATACTTGTGTGCATTGAATTGACAAATAGATTATTACTACTCTTGACTTCAAGCATCACCAAAAACATCTTTGTTTGATTGACAATCCATGCTGATGTTGGTTTCAGTTGTGTGTCCAGCATGTTGATTTAATTGGAACAAATATGTTATTTAGTTGGTTTTAGTATCCATACAAGCATATTTTACTACCTGCTCGTTGGTTTTATGATTCAAGTTATTAATATGTATATTCATGATTTACATTGCTTTTAGCATTATTTTAATTCACATTCTAAAAGTTAATCTAGTTAAGGTATTCAATAAGTTAACTTATTGATAAGCTACTTGGAGTAGCTTATGAGGAGCTTTTTGACACTTTTTCCAATTATAACTCTTATTAATATTAATTATAAATATATATTAATTATTAATAAATATTAACGATTAATTACAAATAAATATTAATTATTCATAATATTAATTTATAGAAATTAAAATTAATCAAAATTATTAATTAATTTTAGTTATACATTATTAAATAATTTTAATTATACAAATATACATTAATAATTATTGTTAATTATTTATAAATGTTATTAAACTATATCAATTATTTTTTAATTATTATTCAAWATATTTAGATATCAAAAAGCAATTATAACAACCCCAAAAATGTTTATGTAAGTTACATAAAAATTAAAGTTATACTTATTTTATTTCATAGATAATTAAAATATGCTAAATAATTTTAATAAAATATTTAATTTAATTATTAATTACATTTTTGAAAAAATATTAATTAATTAGGATATTGACGTGGACCAATTTTATTGTTACATTATATGTAATGGTTATTTAAAATCATAGGTTAATGTAGATTTTTTCTAAAATTTGTTTTAACTTCAAAATTTATAGTATATATAACAATCAATTTTAAATTCTTTCAATTATCATATATTATTTAATTTTTCTTTACTATCTTGTTTGATTAATTAACATATTATATTATTAGAAATTTGTTTTAATTATATTATTAGAAATTTATTAATTATATATTATGAAATATTTGTAATTGACTATTTTTTCAAGATGACCTTTTTGGTCGTTTTACATGCTTATAAGCTAGTTTTTGTCAAACATAATTTGTTCATCAGCTAGCTTATCAGCTAGTTTGCCAAACATAGCCTAAATATTTTTCTGTTTAAGATCTAAAAGTAATTTTGCATAATTAAGTTATAACCATCTTTATGGAACTAAGGGGGGTACTTTTTATAAAAACATAACATGTATGAAAATGTAATAAATCAGTACTTGAAATGAAAGGAAAGAAAGACCATACAAATGATTATCCAGGAAGACATCAACACGTTGTTTTATGATGGATAAAGCGCTTGGGAGGCAGTTGGTTTGGAATGAAGTATCCGTCGTGAATTTCACATCTGTGATAAGCTGTCCAAAATCACTAGATCTAGTGAAGTTCAGTGTGTTTACTGCATTTCCATTCAATATATTGCTATTTTGCCACATCAGCACCTAAAGTTGAACCATTTAAACCCAGGTTAAAGTTTGTCAAAAATCAGTAGCTTCAGCGAAGTATGGTGGTTCTTTTTGTTGCATTTTTGTAAGTTCAATTGTTTGCAATAAAGTGTGATGGTTAGAAATGTTAATATTACAATGGTTTGAAAAGACAGTTGGTAACTATTGCTGTCCATACACGGAGGCATTTTCTCTCTCAGATTATAGTTTGCATTGTTAATTGATGAAATAAATAACATAAAATGTCATCATGAATCTGATCCCTTTTTGGACCTTTATGTTTTTTTTTGAACATTATTCATCCAATTCCTATGACACAGTACTTTTTTTTGGCTAATTCATTTTCGCTTCACAGTGATTATCATTTAGCTAGGTATTTGCAATTTGGGAAGGGGAGGGGGGCTCAAACTGCAGACCTTCAAGCTCTCTCTAACCCTTAACCTACCTTCTTGCAAGCATGGGCCGAACAATGAAAAGTTCTTTATATTTGTGTTAATCATTTAAACAGTAATCCGCTGTTCATCGTCGGATGTCTCTAATTGATCTTATTTTTTTGTTCTTGAAGTGTTGTAATCACCCCTATATCGTGGATCCTAATCTTCAAGGCTTGATTATGAAGGATCGTGAACCAACTATGTTATTAGATGTTGGCATAAAAGCAAGTGGCAAACTACAATTTCTTGACCTGATACTGCCAGAGGTTAAGAAACGCCAACTAAGAGTGGTTATCCTTTTTCAGGTACGATCGATGATCTTTAATTTAAGCTGCAGTAAGGTGCTCTTCTGTTGTAACCTTTTTATGTTTGTTTATGTTCTTTCGACATTGTTAGTTTTTATTCAAATAATTGTTTCACAATTGGACTGAATGTTGAGTGGTAAACAATGTCACTGATTTTCTTTGTTAGGTTCTCGAAGTGACCTCAAGTAGGCAAATCATCCTGTTTATTCCCCTAATTGTGTTGCATTATTACCAAGACTTGGTAGTTAGTTGATCAGTGAAAAGTGAAAACATATTTATTTGGTCATAACCATCTGAATTGAGTTGCATGGAATCTGTTTTAGATTCTTGCTTGGATTTATTAAATCAGTGTAGTTCAAAATCCCCAGCCCTGAATTGGCTGAGTCAGTTGAGCCGTAGGTAAAATACCAACACTTTGTAGAAAACTGGTAAAATGCTTTGTACCGTTTTGTCTAGAATTTAACTTCCACCATGCAAATCAATTGACTTTTCATTTGGTTGTGCTTTTTTCTTTGAAATGTGAAGGCCTTGATGACTGTTCTCTTTTACTTTCCTTGAATGTGCAAATGCTAGATTCTACCCTCCTCAATCTTTTGTTTTTACCCTCTTCAGTGTTGTTCTATTTTTGTCTATATTTGCTTTCTCTAACCGCCTGCCTCCCCTCTCTCAAGACCCTAAAAACCATGTCTGGTTGTTTTGTTTAACTTGGACAAATCAACACATTGCCAGCAACTGATAGCATGATAAAGTTTAATATGCACAGCCATATAGGAGGTAGTAATCAAGTTAGCCGGCCATTATGTATTTAATGTATAGCCACCTATAATTTTAGATATCTTATAAAGCATCTAAGTGAACAAAAGTTGCTCCTAGTCATTGCACTTGTACAGTGTGAAAAACAGCAAGTGAGATTGAGACTGCAGTTTCCTATTTCATTTGATGTGTCAATTGTGTATCTCTTGTGTATGCATGTGGGTTTCTCTGTGTTAAGAGGTCTTTCTGTTCACCCAAAAAGAGTTGTATCTTTGTACTGCGATCATATTGACATTTGTCTGTACATTTCTTCTGACAGCCTACAGTCGGTACCGCAAAAGGTTTAGCTTCTGTTGGAGACATATTAGATGATTTTCTCCATCACAGATTTGGTCAAGACTCTTATGAGCGTATAGATGGGGTTGGGATTGTCCCATCAAAGAAACAGGCTGCTTTAAACAACTTCAACAAGGATATGAGTAGATTTGTCTTCTTACTAGAGCATCGTGGGTGTCAAGCAAGCATCAAATTATCATCAGTAGACATTATTGTCATATTTGACAGCGATCTGAATCCTGCATATGATTTAAAAGCCTTACAAAAAATATCAATTGATTCTCAGTCGGAACAAATAATGATTTTCCGTTTATATTCTTCATGCACACTGGAAGAAAAAATCCTTAGACTTGCAGAACAAAGTGTTGCTATTGATGGCAAGTTGCAGAATTTAAATAGGAGTTCTTGTGATGCCTTACTCATGTTTGGCGTCTCAGACTTGCTCAACAAAGTGACCCAATTTCATAGTTCATCTGTTCTGAATATTTCCTCTGAAGAATCCTTCTTAAAGGATGTACTAGAGGAGTTCTTATACTTAATTTCTCATAAATGTAACAGCAAGGATACATCTAAGTCAATCATCACTAGAGTTAAAAGCTGTGGGATTTATGGTAAAAATATCCCGTTGCATACACCATTACCCTTTGGAGAACAACCTCATTTATTTTGGAGAAAGTTGTTGGAGGGAAAGTGTCCGAGGTGGAAGTTTGTATCGCTGTCAACCCCGAGACAAAGAAAAAGACCACACTACTTTGAGGACTCATCTAAGGAAACTAGTGCTGCCCATGCTGATGTTGGAAAGAAACGTAAGAAAACTCTGAATAGCAGCATTGAGCCTGCTGCATCTAAGCTTGTGGTAGAAGCTGAAACTGGAAGAACAAATGAAGGTGAATGGCAATATTCTCTGTTGTTGCTATATATGCCTTATCTCTACAAGTACATATTTTTGTGTGCAATATAGTTCACTTGATTTGCAAAAGTTACATAGGTCTTGTAATAAAGTGACTTCTAGTTTAAGATCTTCAGATGTTCTTTCAGGGGCTTCTGGAGTTCCTGCTCATAATGAGTCTCAATCATCATCTGGTGATCACTTTTGGTCTACTGCAGTCCATAGTGAAAGGAGCCTTCATCATCTCCTGAAGCCCACTGTATCTGAGCTTTGCGAGGTCCTCAAGCTTTCGGTATGTTCCTGACCTGTTTGTCCTGGATTTTCCATATCTTGAAAATGAAGTATTTGATTATGATAGTGGTTATAGCTCTTGGGAGACTCACGTACATAATTTGTCTTTATTGTTTATTACATTGTCCGTAGCAAATGAGTGATTTGTTTGCTTGATATCTTATGAGTGTGGATGTCGCCGACAATTGAGGAAACTATATGGAGCTCGTAAACGATTTCCACCCTTTTTAGTGTTTTGAAGCAGAAACATAATCTTATATATTGCTATTTACTAGTTTGTAAAGTTTCTCTTCAATGGTTATGTGTGCTTTTGAGGTCATTTTGTTTGGCATGTATTTTCAGATTGGCAATATAGACTTATATCTCTAAAGATTATGTGAATAACATTCTTTGATCTTCTTCTATTAGTATAAGAAAGTCTGTTTTAAGGAGAGGAATAAAAGGGATGCTAGGTGAAGAAAAATCTTAAAATTTTGGATTGTGCAGGGAGTTGACTTGTCTTGCTTAATAAGATTATTGACCTATGCAATGAGAGACTTATTGGAGGACATAGTTTCTTTCTGTAAACAAAAATGTCGAAGAAAAAGGAGGGCAATGTTCCCACATGCTGTCAGTAATCAATATTTTTTACAGCTTTTAAGAAATTTTCATAACTTAGCAAGAGACTGAATGCTATTTCACCATGAACGTGAACTGGAGGAGGTAGATGACTGGTTCTTTTGAAGCTTTCAATCTTCAAATAATGCTAAATATTACCAATATGTAGCACCACCCATAAGTATTACCAGTTGTCTTTCTGGGTATCTGTCTTTCACCAATCATAGGAGGCATTCCTTTTTAGTTGCGGAGAAAGTTCAAGCTATGCTGTTACAGCGGTCAAAATTTGAAATAGCGGTTAGGACCGTGATTTGATATAGCTGTTATCGCGATGGTAAACCGGTGGTATAACGGTCCACATATAGCAGTTCATGTAATCATTACAATTATATATAAATGTAGGAATAGATGCATAACATAATATATATTTTGAAGATGAACATAAAGAACATGTGAATAGAAGAGATAGCAAAAAATAGACTGGAATAGAAGAGATGAGAGAGGAATAGCAAGTTTACACACCAATATTGCAAATGAAAATCACCCCCCTAGCTCGTAATCCCTTAATCTGACTTCTCTAAACCCTTTAAAAGGCCAACTTAAAGCCAACTCCTAATTGCGGTTTTCACACTGCTATTGCAAGTCAAAATTGCAGCCCAATTGCGGTGATTAGCGCCGTATTAGCGGAACCGCTATTTGCCATCACTATTTCACCGCTATAGCACCGCAATTAACAGCATAGCAGATTCCTGCCACACTCAAATAAGATTACTGCATGCACACTTCACTACAAACATTATAGTAATTTGTGAAGTGATCTTATATAATTCTATGCATGATCGTGAATTCGGAGATAGCGCTTGGTTTTGTCTCCTAATGTTGCTTGTTGATATTCTATCAAAACTACATGGATGATTTTTAGGTGAAAATCTTCTGTTTCAAGATAACTCTAACCAATTTTTATTTTAGTTGAAAACTTCACTTTCTTTGAATCAGTTTTACTGAAAAACACCGACCTACCTTCAAGTGAAACTGAAGATGTTATTAATTGTTATCCTGTTGTGATGCTTATGTTGCTTGTTGGATACAGAGAGTATATTTAATTGGATTTAGTCAACTGTGATTTCAGGAGGATGTCAAGATGACAGTAGAGAGATTTCTTGACTTCGTCCTTGAGAATTACCATGTCAGCAAGGAACACACAAGTACATTACAGGCTTTCATGATATCGCTGGTATGAAACTTTAACATACTGAATGAAGTAGATACATTATGCTCTTCTGTGGTTTTGTTAGGCACAAAGTTGTTTGCTTTTTTTGGTCGTCCCTTCAATTCAATATTTAATTTTCTCATTTTAATTTTTACCAAGAAGAGAACATTAAGAGAGGCAGGTGTGCCACCATTTACTGGGTGGAAGTAGTTGTTGCACTTGAACCCACTTAGGCCCAAGCCCATCCAGGCCTATTATTCTAGAATAGTTAAGGGGTATTTTGGGCACTTATAATAAATGCCTAGTATAAATAGGGGGCTGGAAGAGGGATAAGGTATTCAGAAAGTTGTTAATCATGTTCTTGGGAGAGTTCTAGCCTCTCAAATAGCCAGTAACCATTGGGTTTCACAGCTTGAATTCCATCAGCACCTTTGATAATTTCAATTTCTCTTTTAGAGTTTGATTGATTCTGTCCGATTCATAATAGTAATGAAAAGGGATTTTTGAACTCCAACATATTGATATCAGATGGCATTCGTGTGTGTGTGTGTGTATATATATATATATATATCTGAAGGATCTCGTTTGTAGCATTAAACCTTCCCAACTGGTTTAGAATAAAAAGCATTGGTGTTTCAAATTTCAATCTATTGCAAATCCCCTGCCACTTTTTCTGTGTTATGATACTCTGGGATCTTGAGTTCTTTCAAGTTCAATGACATATATGGGTTTTGACATTTTTAATGTATTTATTGATGTGCTTTATTTCATTTCAGTGTTGGATCGCTTCTTCACTATCAGGATACAAGATTGATAGAAGGGAATCCTTTGCTCTTGCAAAGAAGCACTTGAATTTTAGCTGCATGGAAGAAGAGGCAAACTCTGTGTACTTGAAGCTGGAACCTGCAAAGGAAATGTTCTTACTACACACGGACAACCAAGAAAAATGTGATGCTTTTAAAGATTGTATACAAGCACCTCAGGCTACTTGCACAGAGTCAACAGAACCAAAAATGTCACACTCACTTCTACCTAACCCACAAGAAGTAAAACCAGAGATTGTAGATGGTCAGCATGCTGATGTTTCGGGAAGTCATGAGTTATCAAATGAAGAAATGTTGCAAAGTGCCGAGAAGATGCAAAATGAATGCAAGGATGATCTTGCCACAAAGGACCAAAAAGAGATGGAGAGGTTTAATAGAGAATGGGATGAGAAGAGGATGCTTCTGGAGAATGATTACAAAGTGGAAAAAGCTCTTATTCGTACTCTGCATAGTAATCCTTCTGTAAGATCAGAGAAGCTGAAATCTTTAGATAAAGTGTTTGCTAACAATTTGGAAGAACATGACAGAATGAGGGAGATTCACCTCAAAGATCTTATGGCAAAGCTGTCGGCTGGCGAAGGCCAGATAATAGCTAATTGTATTCCTTCTTTCAGTGAAGGTAGAGCTAACAATGAACTTACTTTGCATGAATCCCAACACGAGAATCAGATGGTGCACTCTGGGAACAGCATTCAAGAAGCTCAAGATGTCCCTGAGGCTGATCCCATTTCATCCACAAATCTGATTGAAGTACAAAATCATGATAGAATGATTGAACCCTCAGTTTCTCTTGGGGATTTAGATGGAGGGAATGTTAAAGTGAATGCAATTTCCTTAGAATTTGTCGGTGCTAGGATTGAGGACCAGCCCAAAAGCGGAAAAAATTTGCACACAGGTGCAAACCTTGTTGAGCCAAATGGCTTGTTATTAGAGGAAGAGCCTGGTACGATGGTTGAGCCATCTAACAGAGTGGGCAATGCACATGATGGCGTTAACAACATCGGGTCCACAGGCTCTCATACTTCTGAGAAACAGAGGGCTGATGCAACAGTATCAAGTGTACCAACTGAAGAAAATCCGGCACAACAGCATGATGGTATTGACAATAATGTGGTGGGGCATGTAGACTCTGTGGAGTCAGGAGTGCCAGAAGTTGATTCCAATGAAGAAAATGCTAAAGGAGGCAATACGTCACCTGCTGTCAAAGACTGTAATGAGACTGGTCCCGGTGATATGCTGCCGCATGTCGACTCTGCTGTCAAAGACCGTAACGAGACTGGTCCCGTTGACATGCAGCCGCATGTCGACTTTGCTGAAATGGGAACACTAGCTGGCAATTGCAACAAAGATACTGGCCAAGATAGCACTATAATCCCTGATACATTACATGTTGAAGACCAGAATGATTCGTGTGGTTCCAGTAGTAGTAATTCACCTTCTGCAGCTGTGTCACCGGACAAAACACCCACAGTGGAACTGGTTGCTTCTCCAGCTTCCGATCATTCAATGCCAACAATCCCGGTAGGTTTTCTGCATTGTCAGAAATTTTAGTTTGTGCATCTTTTATCTAATCTCGCAGATTCAACTTTGACCAGAACCTAGTCGAAGGGACTTAGCTTCTTGTATCATATTTCCATCACTGTTCAAAAGATCATCAATAAACAGTAACCCAGAAGTCAAAACACTGGAAGTACCTTCATATATGGTTGGCCATTAGGTGACCCGATGACCCATCTGCCCATTAACATTTGTGATCAGTGAATTAATCTATGTGTATGTTAAAAAAATCTGATACTTTATAGCGAGATAAGATTATTGTAGATTTGAGAAATCTTACCGGTGCTAGCTATGTTCTTGGAATTATAGGGTCTGCTTTCTATGGAAATATCGAGTCAATGATGATTATGCCTAATATTTGTCATTCTCATCCACTTGTTCATTGGATTTCCATGAATAAACTAAATATCATTGTAATTTTAATGTTTTTTGGTCTTGTCAGGAAATTCAAAATGAGTCTCTTCAACTTCAACAACTTCCATGCAGTGGAAGTCAAGATAAAGAGGGGCAACCTGATCCTAGTTCAGTAGCAGAAATTGATGTTGATAATCTGCAACCTGTAGATGCGGGACAAGTTGGTCAGATCAATTCAGAAGATCCACCACTTGAACCTCTTGATGAACTGTCTTTCCCGTTGTCTACTGATCTACCCATAGCTGAGAATCAATCTGATATACTTCCAGCCAGTGGGATTTTACTTGAAGCTACTCGTGAAGAGCCAACCCTTCCTGGAGGACCTAGCCAATCAGCAGAAAATCACACCAACCCCTCTGATGATACCATGCTGCAATCTAGTGGGAATTTGGAAGAACATCAACCTTCATCTGATGCAGTTCATGACCAACCAAGTGTTGAGCCACGCAACTCGGCCCAAAATTCTAAGCCACCAGTATCACCCCTTGCTGCAGAAATCCCGAATCAAAATGCTTCACGACCTGAAATGAGTATGTTTGATGTTCAAGGATCTGATAACCTTAACCAAGTGGTCTCACGGATGTCAAATCAAGTTGATCCACTTCAAGCTGAACTGGAGCGATTATGTGCGGTGAAGGATAATGTTATCAAATTCCATGAAGACATTGTTAGTATCTAGTTTTATTTACCTTGATAACTCGGTGAGTTTTTCATCTTTGTTTCTCATTTTGATTTTGGGTCTTTCTTCATGCAGAGACAAAGGCTAAAATCTGATTGTGAGAAGGAAATAACAGAAATGATTGCTCAGATAAATGTCAAGTATGAAGCTAAGCGTCAGGATGCAGAGGCAGCTTTTCATTCAAAAACGAAGGAACTTGATATTAATCTCAACAGAGTCGTCATGAATAAAATATTGGCCGAGGCTTTCAGATCTAAGTGCCAAGATTTTACTCCTGGCCATGCAGGAACGCAACACGGTATGCATACTTAAATTAGTTATCAATGCTATATTTGCTTTTGTGTGAAACATCATTGCATAATCCCAATGATGTAATTATTATACTAGGTGTGATTTATTATGTTCTCACCTTTGTTATGAGAGTTCTACCCCAAGGGTGCGATCGGTACATTGGAAATAATAGAACAAATAATAATCGTTCACACTCAACATGCATTCTTTTTGTCCCACCGGAAGTCCAAAATAGGTGGAACAAAAATCAAGGAGATGGGACAAAATTTAAATCACTAACTTCCTAATGTCAAATTAAAACCTTAAAATCTTCCAGAATTCTTTCACCTGCCCTCCTCACTCTTGCTTGAATTTGGTTTCTAGATAGGACAGAACAATTGTTCAACATTTGGTAAGACGGAACTGGACAAAATAGATAAAATGACCAATTTACCCCATAATGAGTTGTTTATACAGTTTATATATTTTGATTAGTTTATTAAATTATAATAAGATAAATAATTTTTATAACAAAATGTATCTTAGGAAGTTTTCGTCAAGACGACTAACATGACACCAAAATAAAAAGTTCATGTAGTTTCTATTTTTATTTTATACCTTTTCTTATTAATATGTGATAAATTAATCAAAATATAGAAACCGTGTAAAAATAAAATTTTGAGGACAGTAAAGTGAAAGTTTAAAGAGTATAAAATACAATAAATAAAATTTAAAGAATGAATAAAATATAAAGAGGGAGGCGTATTTGATGTTTAAGAAGAGAATTAGGTTTTATTTTGAGGTTATATTGGTAAAATATAGGTCTTCTCCACCTTGTTCCATGGCATGGGGGTTGGAACGCCTGTTTCACTTTGTTCCACTCTGTCCCACATAAAAGTCCTCCTGCTATGTCATGTCTAGCATACCAAACGCACTCTTAAGGAGATAGGGTTGGATTCCCGTGAGAAGGAGAGTTAAATTGAGATGCGTAAGAAGGGATCTCCACCCTTGGATGTACATTAGGATGAGATGCACTGGATCAATCCCTGTATCAAGCGCGATTCATTTGTGGGTTTGAGATTAAAGGTGATCAAGGGTCCAAATCCCTTCCTACACTTCTCATCTTAACTCTCCTTCTCACACGATAATTCGTCTAAGGAGAGAACCCCACAAAAGTTTGTCCTCTTTGAACTTTCCATTATTCAACTTGTTCATTTTACATGTTCTAATCACAGCATTCATCAAGTTCCATATTCTAGCAAAAATTTGACATGGTCTTATATCTACCTTCTTCAAAATTGCTCATCTGGTTTTAGTTTTTTATGAATTTACTAGAGTTCAATTTGAATTTATGTGCTCTTTATGCAAGATCGACTTAATGTATGTTATCGGTTTGCTAAAGTGAATTCGTAGCACTGATATATTAATTAAAAGATTCAAAATGGTTCGTGATTTGTCTCTACATGTTCTGAACCATAATGCTAATTTAACCTTCATTATTTGCAGCAACTCAAGCTGGATTAATGCAGCAACTGCATAGGTTTTCCGTTCTACCTTCTGTGAGGCGTTCCTTTAGTGTTGCTTCATCTTCACCTGGCCAATCTTTAGGAACCCAACAGATTACACCACTGCCACCGCTACCGACACAACCTTCTCCCCCACCACCTCCGCCACCGCCTCTTCAGATAGTTCACCAACCTGCGGCTCTTTTCTCGAGCACACTGAGCAGACCACCACCTACATCAAGCAGACCCTTGCCTAACATCAACCCCATGATTCCCTCGACCACACCTAGCAGACCACTGCCTAGCGGCGACCCGATTGCCCCCTCGAGCTCACTTAGCAGACCGCCACCTGGCATCAACCCGATTACCCCCTCGAGTTCACTTAGCAGACCACCACCTTGCATCAACCAGATTACACCCTCGAGCACACTTAGCAGACCGCTGTCTGGCATCAACCCGATTTCCCCCTTGAGCACCCCAAACAGACCACCACCTAGTATAAACCCGATCACGCCGTCTGCCGGAAATCTAAGAGTAAACAGTGAAACCCGTGCTCCGGCCCCGCATCTCCGGCCTTTGGTCAGCAGTGAAATCCGGGCTCCGGCCCCACATATGCGACCATTAGCCAGCAGTGAAATCCGTGCTCCAGCCCCACATATTAGACCGTTTCGACCTTCAACATCTGCATCCCATGAATTTGCATCTTATCGGAAGATGCTACCAAATCAGCATGTAACAAGTAGCCTGCCACTGACCTCTCCCTCAAACTCTCAAACGACAGCGTTACCACCACTGCCACCGGAAGATTCCACTGTGCCACCACAAAGACCACCATCAGCTTCTTCACCTTGGCTACCGTCACGATCACAGTCGCCACAACCACAACCACGCCAAGCTTCACCTCAATCAACACCGTCACCGCTATATGCACACCACTCACTTCCCCGTTCTTCATCTTTACCACGGATACCCACAAGCCAAACTGGCATTTTTAGTGCATCGCCTTGGTCTGAACCATTGACTACACCTGATAACTCTAGTCGGCATAACGTCCTGCCACCTCCGACATCTGAGGTGCACATAGACATTGACCTGATGGACCTAACCGAATTCGTTCGAGATTATGGTGCACCCTCGTCTTCTGGGCATGACTTGGTTTGTTTGTCGGATGATGACTAGACTAGCGAGTAGATTAATTCATTAATGTTATAGAGAGAATATATTGTAAAGAATGTGAATGCAGTCTGTAATGGTCATGTAGTATAAAGGGGGTAACGTGTATTTCTTAGAACTTGAGCCCTTAACTGTTAACCACTTGTGTTTTTTTCAAGGTTCCAAATATCAAAGCATCTTGTAAGCCACGGCGTGACTTATGTCGGTAAATCTCTATATCATAGGCTCTAAAGGTCAAAAGTATCAGGAGGTCTCAGGTTCAAATCCAAGGAAGAATAAAAATCCCCTTGTGGTCACGGAGTTTCAAATGCGGTGACTCCGGGCTATCTGCAAAGCAGGTGGTCGTCTTGTTATTAATCGGCTCGCATAGCGGGTTGGATATCCAGGTTAATAAAAAAAAAAATCTCTATATCGAAAATAATATTATATACATAAACATATGTTTTCTACTATTATTCAACAAACCAATGATGATAGACAATTTAAAATTAAGTTGCATATTAAAAGCTAACAAATAAGACATTATAAGGATATGTAAAATCAAATATTATTGTTACAAAATCTGCACATTATGCTATCGCGTGCCTTAGACATAACATGATGTGAAACACAAGCCTTGAGCCACAACGTGCTATGGTGGCTGTTGTAACGAGTTTTTTTTCGAACATTGGTCATTTTTATAGAAAGGAGATGCAGATGCTTATATGTTTCTATGGGTTTCTTTGTTACCGTTTAATGATGTTTAAAGAGACTTATAGCCTATTTGGTCAGCTATATATGATTGTTTAGTAGTAACTTAATGATATGGCTTATTTAATAAGCTTTATATAAAAAATCAAGTTTTTTTTTTTTTTTCTAAACTTGTCTCTCTCAATTAAAATATATGCTCTTTTCATCCATAAAAAGAATTATTTCAAACAAAAACTTTCCCAATTTATATAGACAGATTAATTCACACATACAACACTCAATAGAAAACCAACAAATCAACTCTTAAGTTGCTACATCCTGAAATTGGGTATTTTTAGTCCATTCATTTTGAGAGCATCTCCGGTGATTATGTTAGTTTCTCTAAGATAAAATATCAAAAGTTAAAATCTTTAAAAAAATTATATTTAACTTCAATAGACATTCTATTTTAACCATTCTATCATTAACTCTATTATTGAAAAATTCAATACATTTAATAAAATATTGGTTTTCTCTCATAAATATGTGTTTTAGAGATTTCTCCAAATTTGGAGATTTCTACATTTTTCTTTTCTTTTCTCTATTTTAAGATACATTTATAGCACGTTGTTTGAGGAAAAAATATTCCCTAAATTTTCAAAATCCATCTTGGATATTTTAGTCCATTCACTATTAGAGAAATGTTGTTGGTTTTAGTGTTTTATGTTATGATACGGTGGATATTCTAGAAATCAAAATTTATAAAATTTATAAATTCGTATCATTGTACAAAATCCCGTGCAATATTCACTTTTATCGTATATTTTACAAAAAAAATGTACAAAATCCCACAAGAAGTTCCATAATATACATCTTTTAAGAAGCATAATCAAAATCTAGTTTACACGTTTAAGTTAAAATTTCGTTGTCATAATATGGATTTTATAAATTTGAGGGCTAAATTGTAATTTCATGAGAAGTCTAGAAACAGGCTTGTCAAACACAAGTTGATCCGATCTGATCCAACTTCCAAGTACGACAGGTCAAACCCAACATGTTCTTCAACCCAACTACGTGTTTGGCACATACTTCGACCCATTGCATCCGTGATATAAACTAGACTCGGTTTATTCAAATAGTTTTTATATTTAGTCATTGAATTTTGATGATCGGTAAAAAAAACACTTGAACTTCACAAAAAAAGAGAAAAATACAATCATAAATATTTTTCAAAATTAAAAAACTATTAAACTTTCTCATTTTGAATGATTAAGTATCTGAATTGTTTTTTTTAATGATTAAATACCGAATGATCTGAAAGGCAAACCTGAACCGCAAAAAAGTTGTTTGTGCAAAGCCCGAATGCCAGCAATCCGAAATCTGACTTTTGGAGGGAAATTTGGGTTTGGGTTAGGTTTGATTTTTGGCCATCCAACTCGTCCAACAACCCGATATATTTATTAGTATATCATTGGTGGTCGTACCCTTTTCTAATTTCTAAACCTATATCGAATCGATTGAATATATATTTCTTACGTACAACTATACTCAAACCCGGTGAATCCCAACCCGAAATCCTACGTATCTGAAGCAATCTGAAATCCGATCGGATTTTTGGTTTACCCGCCCAAATCTATCAGATGCACACCCTTGATCACTCTATTGTAGAGATCAATTTTGAAAACTTGAAAGCTTAAGGGTAAAAACTGGAAAAAGTTAAAAAGCTCAGGGTCAAAACTTATAATTCAAAAGTCAACAAGAAAAAAGTCGCCTCTGAAGTTGCGTCTTCGTATAAAATGTAAATCAATAAGTCGGGGAAGTAGAATCGGAATTCGGAGCACACGTTTCCGGTAACCCAAATTAGTATCTCCGGCGATATATTTTCCTCCGGCGATCGTTTCTTTTCCATCTAATCGCTAATTTTCTCTATCTCGGACGGATCTTTTGAGACGGATCCTTTTGTCGTCGAGAGGCGCAGAGAGTGATTATAGGAAGTAAGTGGTTAAATTGTATCTCATCGTATCGGAGCTTTTATCTGTTTGAGTTGTTTCACCATTATAATCAATTGGAAGAGCAACGGCCTCTGACAGATATGTTTAAGTTCTGGTAATAATTTTTGCCTTTCTTTCTTCTTCTTCTTCTTATAATTTAATTTGGTATGCATTAGGTTTTGTATCTTTTTATCGAATAATTGGTTTTAGGTTATTGTGTCTGATAACCTGAATTCGATGTCTGGTGTTGAAGACCATTCAGTTGAGAATTTTATCTGATTTTTGCTCCCATCGCAAATTCCAGACTATGTAATTGAAGTTCCTCAAGATACGCTTGTAGTGTAGTGCTCTTATTTACAAATCTTGTCCTTTAGATCCCAAATAAGAGTTTCTCTGCACAATATATGCAAAGATGGAAGATACGTTAGATGATGGTGATAAACTTGGGAGTTGGGACCGTGTCATTTTACAGTGATTTTTTGAGATTTTGAGGTGCAAATTCATAATTTGAAGTGGGTAATGCGGTTGTGGAATCTCTCTTGGGGCCATGATTTCTCTCATATGAAACTACGCCCTGATTGGCACTATTTTTGGACCAGTAATTCATTTGGTACATAATACATAAGCTGAAGCTGCTTTTAAGAATATCCATTGATTTTCCCTAGAGTGTGCTTTAGAATTATGCTCCACGCCATATTTTGGGTTGTAAACATCATCACTAGAATGGTTAACACCATGATTTCATGCTTTAACCTGAGCAACTGTAAGCATCATTGTGTTAAGAGTGCATTTTTGCTGCCTTGGCATTTATATAGTCGTCTATCTGTTCGATTATCTAGTAATGGTAATGAGAATTGGTTGGAGTATATACCCATAATGGCAATACAACATTCACCCCTATGTACCTTAGATAAATTTTTGTTTTTGTTGATGGCAATTGGTTCCTGAGTTGAACCCGAATGATGTCGAATCATCAACAGTTTGCATTTGTCTGTAAGTATTTGGTTCTTTTGGCTGTAAGCATCTTGGATATGAATGCAATTGTATTTTTCTTTTTATGAAGTATATGATATTTATATATGGCAAATACTCGACACACTCCATTGGTGAGGTTTGAACCCTTCACCTCTTGGGAGGCTGGGCTCTACCAGTAACCTGGATACATGGGGCCAATGACTTTGGTCATGCAACTGTATTTCGATCTGAAGTATCTAGTCATGTGTTCTGTATAACTTGGCTCCATGAAAATGAAATAATAAAAATTTGTGTTGTTGTTTGACTGTTTATAATCTTTAACTGAATGGTATTTTGGTCCATGCAAATCAAAGTAATAAATGCTGCTAACTTTCAGGGGTTCCCAAGAGCAACAAGTAGATCCAAGGCCACAGGAAATCACTACAAACTCATGGTATCCTCCGTCTGTTGTTAGCTCACCAAGTTCATCAAACCCTGCTACTCCTAATAGCAGCAACTCTGATACTCACACACAAAGGGTCGGAGATCGGTCTCACTTGTCCTCTCCTGTTTCTCCCACAGAGGCTGCAGGCATAATTGTATATCTAAAAGACAAAAGGTAACCTTACTTTCAAACAGGTTAATATTCATTAAGTATCTCTTTTATGATAGATTTTTTAAGTTTTAAACCCCAAAAGTCACTGGGAAACGATAGCATTGATGTAAATATTGTGTATTTAATTTCTTGTTTCAACTATTATTGTTCTTCATTTATTGATCCTAACACCATATGTCTTGAACTTGTTGCAAATTTTGTTAGTATGTCTTTATTGTATCTTGCATTATTTAATTGATGTAGTGTTGATGAGTTACGGAAGCTTTTATCCAACCAGGAGGCCTATCAACAATTCTTGCTTTCAATTGATCCTGTGAGAACGCAGAACAATGTAAGCAGCAAACTTTTATTGTTTAGACACAATCTGTTACTATCTTCAATGTTTTTCTTTAATCTTCAAAATGTTATTTATTCTTATATTTTCGTTTCTTTGTAAACCAGGTAAGAAATGAGCTGCGGAATGAAACAATGCAGCTCGCCAGTAAGTACTTTGTTTGATGTGTAGACTTTGTTCACATTTTTCCTAGTACACATTGCTCTGTTTAACCAGAAAAAAGTTGGGATGAAGGAATAATAAGAGAAAGAAGTAATGTGCAACAGTAGTTGCAATAATCTACTCCCTCCATCCCGTAACATTTGACCAAACAGTCATATTTGATTATTGACTTAATGTCTTAAGGGTGTGTTCGGTACACGGAATAGGACAGTACAAAAACCTTTGTCTCACGTTTGCTGCAACATCAGACTGGGACAGGAGAAGACTAGAGGTTGAATGGGACAAATATGCATTTTTTCTGTCCTACCAAAATAGGTGGAACAAAAATCATGGAGATGGGCAAGACTGGTAAATTACTAAACTACACATGTCAAAATAAAACCCTAAAACCTTCCACAATTCTTTCACCCGCCTACCTCATTCTCACCTGTTCAATCTTGTTCAGTCCCGTCCAATCCAGTTTCGTTGGCGTACCAAGTACACCCTAAATATCTTCAATAATGACAAAATTTGAGAAATCTTATGAACCCAAATCAATATGTTCAATTCTTTGTACGGCATTGACAATGGGTAGTCAAAAGATTCACCAGAAGGATCCGTCACAATTTTTTATGGATCCTAACACAAAATTGCAAAAAAGGAAAGTTTCATGGCACATAGGGGGTGAAGTTTTATGATATATGTTCGTTATGCAGGAGAAAACTTGGAAAAAGAACCCCAGATAACGGAATTGAGGAACCAGGTGAGGTTTTTCAGGTAGCGCAGATCTATAACAATCATCAAATTTATGGTCAAACTCATCATTTTTCCTTCACGTAGAAAAATTATGTGAGTTCATCACATTCTCTCTTTTCATTACTACACTGATGAGTTCGATGATCTCATTGGTTATTGCTATATATTTACCATAAATAAATGGCCACGATAAAAAGCCACAAATTTTTAGAAATGTGTAATTAGACTTTTAATCAACTAAATGATAATTTTACCCTGATAGAGGGAGTAATAGATTTCTCCATCTGGGTAGAATTGAAAAGTAAGCTTTTTACTTTTGGAACTGGAGATTTATTTTGGGACATAAGGGATAAAAAGTTTGGAGATTTATTTTGGGACATAAGGGATAAAAAGTTATGTATCTCAAAAGACTCGAGCTTTTTGCTTTTTGTTGTGGTACAGTGTATGATCATACGAACAACTGAGTTAGCATCTGCTGAAGAAAAGCTAAATGATCTCACTAAGCGAAAAGCCGAAATCCTTAAATATTACTCCCCGGGTTCCTTGCTACACAAGCTACAAGGTAAATATGCTCTTTTTGGAAGAGCTGAAAAACCACATTTTTTAAAGATTCTTGTTAATTTTTTATGCGTAAAACGTTCATGTGACACACAAATACATTATAGCATTCTGGCATGACAAATAAGCAAATTTAGCATCAGAATGTTTTTGAAATATTGAAGCATTGTGAAATTGGATAATTTGCTTCTATTTGTAGACTGAAATTCATATAGAAACCATCTGAAAGTTAGAAACCGTGAAAACCAGTTCCATATATTGTTTCATAGATTAACACATATGAAAACCAAACCTGTGAAAATCAGCCAAAACCATCCAATGAGTTTGATCTTAAGCTATGATTAATATTGTTTCATATGTTTTGTTCTTGTGTATGAGTGTGAGTTTCATATATAACGCATTTTTATGCTTTTCCCACACATAAAACATTCAGTGACGTTTAATCTATGAAACAATGTATGAACAATGCATGTTCACATGTATTTATGAAACAACAAATGCAAACAGGCTTTTAGACGGTTTCTATATGGTTTGTCTCTTCTGTTTGTATTGCCGTTGCTTACTTATATCCAGATTTCCAAAATTTAAGCTTACCTTTTCTCTCTTCCACGTACTTTTCACAAGTTGAGGGTCTTCACATAAATATCTGCTATACTCTGAGGTAGAGGTCAGGTCTGCATACATCTTCCTCACCCAGACCCCACCTCCGGGGGGGAATATACTTGCTTGTTTGGTTTGGTTTAATTCAATTGCCTAATTGGATAATTGTGTGATATTAACAAATTGGATGATAGTATGGTTGCAATCTTGTATAATTAATGTTTTAATATCTATTTCAGAGTGTATGGATAAAACGGACAAGGAATCCGAAGCGCTCCATGAGCAGCTTCTCGGAAAGGAGATTGATCTTGCAACATTCGTTCAGAAGTACAAACAGTTACGCAATGTTTACCACAAACGCTCTCTCACCTACCTTGCAGCCAAGACTTCTTTGGGTGGATGATCATTTTTGTCAAGCCATAATCAAGTTTTCGAATGGCTTTGTATCGCGAAAGTGGAACTTGTGTAAGATTTGAACTTAAAAGTACCATGTTAGTTCTTGAACTAAACTTGATTTTGACTTATAGCTAAATAATATGTTTGACCCGTGTTGGTGATCTTAATGTCATCAATCATTTTAGTGTGATTGTGATTTACGTCAGATCGATCTGATGATAAGGCAAACAAAAAAGAGTTAGGAAATGCGGAATACAAACTCATAAATGTTGCCTCTATCAGCTTAGATTGTCATAAGGAGAGGGTCAATGGGGCCACACCCCCTCTTGCTGGGTCCAAGGGCAGAGCCCCTAGCGGTAGTCCCACTGGTGGCGCACAAAACCTTTACGAATTTTAAGGAGAGTCTTACTTAGGAACTTTTAGTTTCAGGATGATCTGGTCGAATTTCGGAAGGTAGAAAATCTTCTTGAAATTGTTCCGGAACTTTGTTAAATTTTCGGGAAGTATAGTTCATTGGCATTTGAGCTTTTGCTCAAGTTCTTAAGGGTCGAGGATCATGGCCTTTTTTTATCGGATCCTTAGGCCTCTGCCTCGGGCCTCTGGTACGTGGCACTTATACGTGTTTACGCTCTTATAGGTTCCACCACTTGTTAATAAGATGTGGTGTTTAAGTATGAAAAAGAACTGTTTATTATTGTAAACTGGATAATATCTATATGTGTAAGCATAATCACACGATATTAAGAAATTATTACCAACAAATTAAAAGAATATACATAAAATGCTAATTAAAACTTATCAAAAATAATATTTAATTAAAAAAAATCAAAGTACAAAGTGTTGATAGTTTTTCAAGAGTACAAAGTTTTGAGCTCTTGAGACTTATAAATCTTATTGCCATGGAATAATTCTTAAACCTTCTGTTTTTTCAGGTTCCAAATTTTCGTTTTTGTTTCAGGTAAATAAAAGGACTGTAAGGGGTTTTAAGCTTATATCACAGGAAAAAAAGATTAGAAACAAACAGTGTTGAGCATCCACAGTGATGGAAGCTATAAGAGCATCATTTTTCATATTTTTTATTGTCACATCAACAAAATAAGAACCTCAATAAAACTCCACAACTGAAAATTTTACAAAAACCTCACTTTCCATTTTTTTTAAATGTAACTTTATTCATAGATTATTATATGTAATTATTTTTAAAAAATCAAATATAATATATTAATTTTCACTTTCTATATTAATTTTAATTCGTTAATATCAAGAACGATGATTGAAAATTCATTGTTCTCGGAGAATATGTGGGATATGGAGAATTTGGATATAAAAGAGCCTTTTTGATTCTCTAAGTTTTGCTTCTTTTTTTTTGAAAGAGACGTGTGAAGAATGAGTCATATGAAGTCATCTATACATAAGAGACATTTTACTATATTTTTTAAATATAAAAATGATATTATACCATTATTAATTTATGTTTTATAAATTAACTTTAATTTATAGATATAAGTATTTGAAAATTAATCTAAACATAATAATATAACAAAATAATTAATAATTAAACTTATTTAAACAAAATTAAAAACATGTATAAAACAAGAAAAGAAAAATAATAACAAAAATAATAAATACATTTTGTGATTATTGTTCAAACAGTTAAATTAATAAGAATTTATGATTTAACAAGAACTTTTATAAATTTATTATTTATAAATTTTGTTACACAAAAATTATTTAAATCTATAAAATTCAAAATACAGTAAATTACATTTCTCGTCCCTATGCTTTGTTAGAAATTGCAATCTTTGTCCTTGTGGTTTAAAGATTACAGGTTTCATCCTTATGGTTGATAGTTTATTGTTATTTTTCGTAATGGATTATGCTTCATGTTTTATAATTTATTATCGTTTCGGTCTCTGTAAATTACAACTCTTTTACTTGCCCTTACTTTTAGAGGTATGAATTAATTCAGTGACGAAATTAACAATGAATTACAAACTGTAGAAACGGAAATTATAATCGACAACAATCCGAAAGTCAAAAGTACTTTGAGGTCTCAGGTTCAAATCCAATGGGGAATAAAAATCTTCTTGTCGTCATAAAGGTTCAAATACGATGACTCCGGGCTATCTGCAAAGCAGGTGGTTGCCTTGTGATTAGTCGGCTCGCATAGCTGGTTGGATATCCTGGTTAATAAAAAATAATAATAATAATCGTAATCATTAACAGGGACTAAAATCGTAATTTGGTATGGAATGGAAGAGAGAGATCAGAAATGGAAATACCGGCTGCACCTCGGCCGTTACCCATCGTCTGTCCCCAAAAAATGGCTGATCAAACTTATCGGGAATCTGTAATGGAGACGCCTAAACAGCATCACAATATATGCAAATCATGAAATCTTTTCAACTTAAAACCAAAATCACGATAAAATTTACCTGCAATTGGATAATCCCTGCAAAATTTCCTTCCAAATTCATACCCATATCTCAGGAACACGATCAATCTCTCCCTCACATCCTGCAGACCTGTAAGCACCTGAAATTTCGAGTTTTATGTTATGATTTTATGAATTTTGCATACACATTTCATGTGAATGGTGTTTGTTCCTCCTGAAGGTTTCATTTGATCGGTTTCGGTTACGCCAACAGGATGTGTTTAGGGTTTTTAATTATACGTGATATGTACTCTCTTGTAAAATGCTTGGTTGTTTACTTTATTTGGGATGATGTGATTGTATTTCTTCTTCTTTAATTACTATGATTGGAAGTTATACCTTGAATTATTGTAAACGTGCTTCTATTGTGGCGTGAATGCTATTGAGGTTTTTCTCAATGTGGATTATAGGTTTTGGAATTGGATGTCAAGGATTTCGTCCTTAGAATTGACATGGCTCTTATTCGCTTATGCAAGAAGTAACTGCATTATAACATGCAAGCATGCAACTACAAGTACAATGATGTTGCTGTTGATTTTGAGGGGGGGAAATGTGAACATTATCTGGTTGCTTTCAACAGTAAATGTTTAACTCTTCTTTACTTTAGCAAGTCTTTTTCTTTGTATTTAAGTGCAAAGTAGGTTAAATTTTAAGGCAGTAAGATTTCAATTTTGGTTATAGTGGAAGTGATCTACTTAAGTTGATTTCAGCACTCGGGCCTATTAAAATACTCCCCCATTTAATTTCCCATTATCTCTAGGAGTGAAATGTAATACTTTCATCTTTAAATTATATTAATTTGTTCTGTTATGATAATAGTTCAATACCTTCGGGTTCTTCAGTTTCTAACACTGCAAACTGAGAGCCCTTGTTATTGCTTATTGCATGCATATCGATATATGATAACTACTAGGAAAAACGAGGTTGGACGTGCAAAAATTGATCCATGCTAATTTTAACATGTGGAAGTGTTAGAGATTATTTTGAAAGTAAAAACAGGACAATTATTTTTGCAAGTTTTTTTCTGCTTCCACCTGTCCTGGGTTTCATGAATTTGATTCAAATGCACCAATGCATATTAGAGGCACACTACTTGGCGCATGGTGTGGGGCTTTCTGCAACTAAGGTGGGTGACTTGAGGCAAAGCCGAAAGCATGCTTTGGGGTGTAGTAGAAAGGTCCGAGGTGAGGGCGAGGCAAGTCTGGGCCAACTATGCATGTAGGCTGTGAAAATAGATGTTTGTTTTCTTCATTCTTCTTTTTATCATTGAACTTCTTTGCTTATTACGATTGACCAACTATGTTACTTCATATCATTCGAGTTGAAGGGAAACCTTCTTCTGCTCAAGCATGCCCCCATTGGTCTTGCCCATGTTCCTGGATAATGAGGCAATCAAATGTTATGTGCTTTTCGACAATCCTGACTTTTCAAATGTTCTTTTATTGCAAGAATATTATGTACAGCAAGTGGAAATATTCAGTTTCTGTTATGGATCGCCTCTCTTTCTTAAAATCAGAATGTTTCCTAACTATGTTTTTTCAGGTATTTCTATACCTGGTAACACTGTTTCACACCCTTATATCCTGGAGGTTGCTGTATGTTCGTTAGAAACTGTTCATGCAATTGGTTTTGCCTTTGATTTTAAATTTCGGCTTTCTTTTGCACAAATGAAAAACATACACCGAGGGTAAGTATAGATATTTGTGCTAAATTTTCGATCAAATCTTGTTGGTTTGTTTATGCTTGTACTTTGAAGCATGAGTTCTGTTTGTTAGATCCTGCTTAGTAAATATTCAATTAATTTTTATACAGCAGGGTTGTAAAGAAGCCAAACAATGGTGCAAGAGTTATTATAACTGCAATTGCAGGAGTAGTCTTCGGATACTTAATTGGGGTTAATTTTCCATATGTTGCTCCTACCAAGGTGGGTTATTTTCAGATTTTCTATATGATTGTACAAGAACATCATCATCCATTTGATTTGCTTCTATATCTTGCAGATCACCTTACCTTCATGCATTCATTCGTCGTCTGAAGAAACAATGACCATAGATCAGTCAAAGGCTTTTGAGTTTAATTCCCCTGAATTTCTTGGCTCGGTTAATACACGTGCAACACCTCAGGTATATTTTTCTCTGGATATATGGCACCTAACTTCGCCTAAGTTGCTTGTTGAAACTAGCAGAATCATCTCTTACAATGCTCATTTTTTGCCAGCAAATGAACATTATGTCTACCACCATTACATTTTCTGACCTCTCACCCTCTCTTACTCCTCCTCTCGCTGTTTAATTATTTACATGGATGTAGATAAGTGAGTAAAAGTTACTTAGAAAACAGATATGTTCTAGATATTCAAATCTCAGCTGTTATGGAGGATGGGAATTTCTTTTTGATAATCAACTGTTTGGACTTTGGAGTTTCTTCTGAGTTTATGAACAATTCTTTGTCAAGAACCGGTTTATCTGTCATGATTCTTGGAACAAGCATTTCTTCTTTAACTAGCACACATGAATAATCCATTGACCTTTGCATCAACAATCTATAAGCATAAGTTTTCATAACAAATCACAGATGTGTAGCTTTTTCTTGTTTCATTTTTTTTTCCCGGGAGTCATTTCTTTAAATTAACAGTTTTTTTGGTTATGGTTAATGATGTTATGCCTGTATTTTTGTGATAGATGAAATAGTTTTCTTTCTATTAGTGCCTTGCTAGTCTTCAAATATGATTTTACAAATGTTCTATTTATTTTTCTTTGTTTTTCCTATGCACGATGTTTCATGATATATCTGGATTTTGGTTGTGCTACAGTTTGCATGATGAATACATAACTCATCATTGTTCTGGTTCCAGATTTATGTTCCAACAAATCCCCGTGGTGCGGAGCCATTACCTCCAGGAATTGTAGTCCCAGAAACAGACTTATATTTGCGCAGATTATGGGGCGATCCTAGTGAGGTATGGAATTGATATGTTTAATCACGAACAATACTTTTCTTTGGTTATTTAGCCAAAATGGATCTTTTTTGGACCGATCTTGGCACATTTATTGGGACATTTTTTATTGGTCATTATTACTCCTCATAGCATGCCAAGTTGCTTATTAATCTTTAAGACGGAGTTATGATAGTTTACCATTTTCTGCAGTTGAGAGTCCATTTCGTAGACTTTTACATGCCCCTCTCCTTGTGCTTGATTCCCTTTACTGTGCACACGCTTAACTTGTTCAAGTACATTCTGCATGAGAGTTATCATTTTGACTTAAAATTTGCCAATAGTTGTTTTCTGTGTGTGCAGATAAGATTTTTGATACTTTATATAGAAAAGAATAAATATATGACAAGATTTTATCTCTAGTTTGGCACTTATCAAATGGGCCGTGCCAATTTGATTGGTAGGTAACTGCTGCTGACTTATAATGCATGGATTTTTCAGGATTTGAAAAAGAAGCCAAAATACTTGGTAGCTTTCACAGTTGGTTGGGGTCAGAGAGAGATGATTGATGCATCAGTAAAAAAGGTTTTACAAGATGGTCACATTAATGTTTATATGATTTGATGGCTTAATGCTAATATTAGAATACTGAGGTGTAGTCATGACCTTTTTAGTTTTCTGAGGATTTCCAAATCTTGCTTTTTCACTACGATGGTCGAACAACAGAATGGGATCGTTATGAGTGGTCAAAGCAGGCAATTCATGTCAGTGTAAAGAGACAAACTAAATGGTATATTTGAGGTTCCAGCCTCACTACAAACTCTATTACATTTCCCATGTTTACTGCATCAATTTTTCATTTGAATTTTTTTTACTTTTCTTATAGGTGGTATGCAAAGAGGTTTATGCATCCAGATGTTGTGGCGCCTTATGAATATATTTTCGTTTGGGATGAAGATCTTGGGGTGGAACACTTTAATGCGGATAGGTTTTTTTCTTCTTTATTTTTGGTTTATGAATCATGCTTATAGCAAGCTCTAAGTTGCAGATATATACACAGAAGTAAATTTGCTTATGCATGCTATTCCAGGTATATTTATTTAGTAAAGAAACATGGTTTGGCGATTTCTCAGCCTGGCCTTGAACCCAATAATGGATTAACATGGCAAATGACAAAGAGAAGAGGTGATAAAGAAGTTCACAAGTATGTTATTATTTTTTTATTTCATTTTCTTATTTACTATATTAATGTTGTTATAATGCATTTTTGAAGAAGCTTTTAAATCCGCACTTGTGTTTATAAATGTCTGGATCTGTAACAGGGATACGGAAGAGAAACCTGGATGGTGCAGTGATCCCCATTTACCTCCATGTGCAGCGTAATCTCTCTCTCTCTCTCTCTGATCTAACTTTTCCAGCTCGAAGACCTAACATGGTTTTAAAAACATCGATGCCTCACTGGCATGTTTGTGAAAGTAGTGACCCATTTGATTACATCCTGAAATAATTCACTATGGTAAAAAAGCATAGTTGCTATTAATAGTTCTACATACACAAAGTTTCAATTCACATTGTATGTTACATGCCTATCAGATATATGTCCAAGGCAGTGTATTAGTTATAAGACGAAGGATCATTTGAGAATAGTAGTTAAGGTGAGAAGCATAAGAACGTATTTGGACCCTTGACCACTTTTAATCTCACCCCCACCCTATGAACTGCGCTTCTCATGGGAATTGATCCGGTGTGTCTCGGTGCACACGATTCGTGTTGGTCTTCAATTAGGATTGATCCAAGTGTGTAGATTCCTTCTCACCCTTCTCATCATAACTTCCATTCTCATCGGAACCCACCCTTAGTTATAATGCATTTCACTTGAGAGTACTAATTTCGCTGCTTTTTCCAGCTTTGTAGAGATTATGGCTCCTGTGTTCTCACGGGAAGCTTGGCGGTGCATGTGGTATATGATTCAGGTAAAGATATCTATCAATAATTTATTGTCAGACATCCATCATACATGTATAAGTTATATACATCAGAAATTTTTAAATAAGCTCTGTGTTTTAGTCTAGTGCAGTACATTCTGTCCATGGGTTCATTTGCTAACAATAATGCTAATTTTGGCTTTATTATGCACATGAAGAATGATTTGGTGCATGGATGGGGTTTGGATTTTGCTCTTAGAAGATGTGTAGAGGTATGTACTTTTTTTCCCTTACCATGTCTTTTCTTTTTCATGTAATCATGTATAATTCCACCCTGTTGAGCTATTGTTCATTATTACATTCTATCATATCTTCTTAGTAAGTTATACAACTCTTACGCAATTAGCTATGCAAGTAGTTATAATTATTTAAATGAACATGCTAGTTTTCTATATCCAAATTAAATGGTTGGCCACACGCAGAGACATTGTTTATATGTGAATCAATTGGATTTCTTGAATCTTGATGGCATACCTAACGAAATAAGGGACCTTATTCGGGTATGAAGAGAGTGAAACTTGTACAAAGAACCTTTTAATATGGAAATGACACATGCTTTGTAACAAACTCAAATTAGAAGACTGCAATAACATGAAAGAAGAAATGTCAAGATGTTAGATTTTTTTTAGTCTACAAACTATTTTGCTGATGTTTTGGCATGTCGATCCATTCTAATAATCTGTTATGGAAGTTTGTTGGTCTTAATCTGGAGCAAGTGGTAGTGATTTTCTAGTCTTGCTAGAAGAAAGAAAATGGAAGGTTCATGTTGCTAGAAGAAAGAAAATGGAAGGTTCATGTATAGTGATAAGTTAAGCTTTTTCAGATTGATCTCTTGGGTTGGGTGCTCTATCCTAGCTCTACACATGGGAAAAATTTTGTAACTCCAAACATAATAGTATCTATCCTTAATCTCTGTAATGTGGAATCATATCATCGACAACTAAACCTATTACACTACACAAATAGTTTCCTACTCCTAGGCATATGGAACGGACACATAACAAGTATGACAAAAATAACATCCATTAGCAAACAATTGACCTGCTATATTACAAAGGAGCTTACTGCTTTCCACATATATGGTTAAATATCTTTAGAGGCTGTTTGATTGGTTTTCCATCAAGTCCTGTGTAGATTAATCTGTCTGTATAGATTGGGAAGGCTTATGTTTAAGAGGGTTTATAATTGGGAGGGACAAGTTTGGAAAAAACTTGGCTTCCTGTATAAAGCTCCTCTTAGAAGCTTACTTGATAAGCCACTTTCTGTATCATTAATGCACTACCAAACAGTCATGTATAGCTGACCGAATAAGCTATGAGTCTTAGTAAGCTCATTAAGCTGCTAACAAGCAGGCCCTTAGTGTAGTAAGTCTCATTGTCATCTGATCAATACTTGAAATATGACTTGTTTCTTCTCACAGCCTGCACATGAGAAAATTGGTGTGGTAGATTCACAGTGGATCGTTCATCAAGTCATTCCTACACTTGGGAGTCAGGTGAGTCATTGTAACTTGTATATGTTGTTCATTGTTGCTTGTATGAAGTTAGGTTCACATTGTTCATCAAGTCATTCCTACACTTGGGAGTCAGGTGAGTCCTCGTAACTTGTATATATTCTTCATTGTTGCTCGTATGAAGTTAGGTTCACGTGAAAAATGGGAATCAACAAAGAACCCTTCAATCAAGACACCAAATGTGCTTTTCATACTATTTCTGTCTTCAATGAAGCAGCTGTAATGAATAGTAAAACACCAAATTTAGTAATAACACTATTCTTTTACACTCTATTTGGTGTTATTGTTCAAAGTTGCAAATTGGCCCTTCAGATTTGAGATACATGTATTGTTACTTAATTTTGTTGTATGTGGGTATAATTTGTAACTTTAATAAGTGCAGGCGTGTTATCGAAAATGTATAGTCATAATTAAATAAGAATACACTGTGAATATTCTATTTTGGTGTAATGGGTGGGTGAAAAATTGGTGGTTACACCAACATATAGTAATGGGTTCGAGATGGCCTAAGAATATGGGCTGGTAAAGTGTCCAACCATTCTTGCTCAAGTGATTGGATGAACTAGGTCCCGAGTTTTGATTTTGCGCTTCTATATTACCCTCTGGATTGTCAGCAAAGTTTTTGAGCTAACTTTATCTGTTCATTTCACACACCCAAAGTCGGGGTCTTCACAAAAATAAATATGCTATTCTTTTGGATAGAGGTTAGGTCACATACATCACACCCCCAACCCCCACCCCACCTCCAGTTGGGACATACTAAGCTTCTTTGGTTTGGTTTGTATTACGGGGGTCTTCACAAAAAAAAAAAAAAAAAAAAAAAAAAAAAAAAAAAAGAGCCACTCTACTCTTTGGGGTAAAAGCCAAGTCTAAGTGCATCCCATCCCCACCCCACCTCCGGTTGGGACATACCGGGCTTATTTGGTTTGGTTTATATCACCCGCCGGATCAATAAGGGTGTGTCTATGGAACAAACAAAAGTTCCACCTTTTTGGATGTGGTTTCTTAGGTCTTTATAAGAAAGAAAAAGTAGTTCGTAACCCGATGGTTTGTGTATTGATTCAGGGTAATGTTATGAATGGGAAGTATGGATGGCTAGCGGTAAGTGTATTTTATGTCTTAAGCTGGCAAAAGATACACACACCCAAGGTCGTGAGATTATACTTACGAGTATGTTTCTTCATTTCCATACAATCATAGGTAAAAGATAGGTGCAAAACCGAGTGGCTCCTATTCCAAGATCGGCTTGCGAATGCAGAGAAAGCTTACTTTAAGAAGACAGGGAGAAGGCTAAACTAACTAACGTGGTCCCACATAATTGGTGGGTAAGGAGGTGGGCATTCTTGCAAATTGATATAGTTTACACAGTTTCGTTACATTTCTATGTCATCGATTAACCCCGGATTTGGCGTCTATCCACATTTGAGAGATGGTTCAAAGCTCGGATCTCCCACAGGTGGCTTTTCTGTGTGTGATCGGTTCCATATGCATATATATTTTGTAATATATATATATCTATATAGTCATTATATAGTGTATAATAGGTCAGGAAAGATTGCCGGTTTTTTGTGCATAGTTACATATACAAACACTAAACCGTTAGATGTAGCGAAAATATTGTATTTTGTTTGTTGTGTGGTATTCATACATGAATCATATTCTCTATATGTTGTATTGGTGCCTATTCACCGTCTTTTATGCACATGTGCATATGCAACCATTGTTGTTGGAAGAAATGCATTTGGAAAGAATAACAGTTGCTTTTTACTTTATCGGTTAACAATTTACCGTTGGATTGCTTTTTGGATCCTCGTCTTGATCGATCAAACCGCTCGCTGGCATGCTTGTTTGAGTAGAACTCTTGAGTAGCATCTCAAAGGGAACTCTTTTATCAGGTGGTGGACATTCTTGGCAGATATAGGCTCGTGGGGTTCAACTATAGGTACTACCTACCTGCCCCTAGTACATGCAATTTACCTTCTCATGATGGTCGTTGGAACCGGTCAGGTGAGTTGCTCTAGAGTAGAGATGCATAAAGTCTGGGCCTTTCAGCTCCGTTTTTTATATAAAAATGGGGATTTTCATAATTGGACCGGACTTTTTGCGTGAAAATGGGGGTCCCGTTTGGGTTCCTTTCGTGCTTTTGGAAGAAATTTTTTTAGCGTAATCTGGCTTTTAGTCTTACGATTGTCTGGGCTTCGGTGTTGCTAGTCATGGGCTTTTTCGAGCCAGGGTTTGAGTTTTTTGTGCATATCTACTCTAAAAGGTGGTGTTGTACCCTTTTAACATAATTTTTTAGATTAACTGGGTTTTCAAAATGAGCGTGAATTGTTAACTGAGTCACCCGTTAGACTTGTCTCCAAAATAGAAGACATACAATCGAACAAACACCCTTAATAATTCGGAAGGCGTATCGAGAAAAACTTGTCCCTCAAATTCAAAATCAACCAACAAAAAAAAAAATAACTATTGATAACGATATTTTAACACTAGAAAAATACTAAACAACTATTGTTTTATCAAATACATCGAAACAATAGAAATATAGATAAAAGTCCGATAAAGACCTTATGGGGTTAGCTCAGCTGACAATAAAACTTGGGTAATTGAGGATTCTTCTCATTTGTCATAGGTTCGAATCCTACAATGCCACTTAGGATTTTCATGGCTATTCTCCAGACTCTAGAGCCTCGGGGTTTTTTTTTTTTTAATTAACCTGGATATCCAACCCATTATGCGAGCCGACTAATTCCAGGACGACCACATGTTTTGCAGATAGCCCGGAGTCACCGCATTTGAACCTCCGTGGCCACAAGAAGATTTTTATTTCTCTTTGGATTTGAACCTGAGACATTCTGGTACTTTTGAGCCTCAGAATTTTCCTGACTGTTCTCCGGCCTGATTAATAAAAAAAAGTCTGATAAATATGATGTGTCTTTTGATTCAAAATCTTGACATAACGTATTCCAACTTAGTATGTCGTGCTCATGAAAATAGATGACGTAAACGAAACAATTTGGATATAAAATTATAAATTGTGAATTTGAAGGAAAGGAAGCATCCTAAGACACTCCATGGTTTTAAATTATTTTCTTTTCTTTTATTATTAATTTAATACTTTAATTATTTACATGAAATTTTATTTTAAAACTGATTTGGTCTTTTCTTCTATTTTAATTCCTTGTTTTTAGTTTAAAATTTTATTGTTTAAAAAATTAACTGTAGTTTTTTTTATTAATTTGGATATTCAACCCGTTATGTCAGCCGATTAATCTCAGGACGACCATCTGTTTTGCTGGTTGCTCAGAGTCACCACATTTGAACTTCCGTGACCACAAGAAGATTGTTACTCCTCCTTGAATTTGAACATGTGACCTCCACACACTTTTGACCTTTGGATTTTACACCACCCTTGTGGTTTTAGGATCATCTATTAAACAAAATGTTTAGAATCGAATTATATTAGGTGCCATAGATGCACAAGGACCGGTCCTAACCGATTTGGTACTCATGGACCCTATGGTGCATAAAAAATCTAGTATTTGGTCCCAAATCTAGGACCAATCCGGGTCCAACAGTTCAACATGTTATATACTGGTTTAAATTTTGTTTTCTTCGGTGTTCAAAAAGGTGTTCTTGACGGATATGACATAGATGTGTCGTTATTACGATAAGATCTATAGCGTTTATGTAAGGTATGACTCACACACGACAAAGTGTTTTTTTAACAAGCCGTGACTTTTTCAAAAAAATATTTCTTTATAGTTTTTTTTTTTAGCTTTCGTGTTGTTACATCTTAACTATAGACTTTACACTTTTTATAAAATTATCCAATAACATTACTCACAGTTTCACGATTTCATACACGTCATGGACTCACGATTAAAACGAAGTTGTAAAATTATCCTTTTAAGTTCTATTTTGAAAATTGAATCAAATACCATTTTTATAATAATAATAATCAATAAGAATTTTCTTCTAATATAAATGTAAATTTATTAGTATCATTATCAAATCGAATAATATATAGAAAACATACATGTATAGCCAAAGGTTCATTTTGAGAAGTGATACGTATTTAAGAAGTAAAGAAATGATCATAACTCTTCATCTTGATATTTGCGGCTTTGACTGGTCAAGATTTGCGACATGGTGCAACTATTCAAAAAATAGAGAGGTAGTTCCGTAACTTTTACAAATAGGCGGCAAAACAAGTGAAACAATACATTTAATGCTAGCTTTAGATGGAAAAAATAATGTGAAACAATACCTTAAGATAAAAGTTCTCGCGATTATCATAATATATGGTGTCCTTATTTGATTACGCATATATATAGAGAGAGAGAGATGAGCGATTAAATGAAAACCACTCTAATTTGTAAAAACCGTAAAAACTACT
>NC_037537.1:23500128-23513635 GCF_001531365.2 Cynara cardunculus var. scolymus | reverse complement strand
ATATATATATATATATATATATATATATATATATATATAGAGAGAGAGAGAGAGAGAGAGAGAGAGAAAGTGGGTTCCTTTATATATATATATATAGAGAGAGAGAGAGAGAGAGAGAGAAAGTGGGTTCCTTTAGGAAATGCCATTTTTCTATGAGAAATATAACATTACATAATATATGTGAAGGTACCCTTGTATTGTGTGAAGATGTGTACAAATGACTGGGTTCACATAGTAAAGATACAAATTCAGGTCCTATAACTTTCATCGCATTCACAAAATAAAAAGTAACATTTACACTGTAACACTTCATGATCCATATTCGCATATAACCATATATTTCATATATCAAAAAATACAAATAGTACACATTCGGTCCCAACAAGTACAAGAAGTTATACTACAAAATTTACAACCAAATTTTTCCATAACACTCTTGTACATAACTTCCATATATAACAAGTATTCCAAAACCAACAAATATCATGCTCTTATTCATAATTCATGCAAACATAAAATACACAAACATAAATGCCCCTTCACCACTGCTCACGTGATCCCAATTCTATTAAATTTTGCTTTTATAAATGTTGATTCAGATAAACAAAGATTAGCAGGTTGAAAATAAAACCTAGATCTAATACTTTTGCTTAATTGTTTTTTATTTTGTTTTGTTTGTTCAGATACCGACAAGGACACAAATAAATTTCATGCACTGTGGTTAACCGCTTTAACTTCAATTTTGTTTTGCTCATTTGGATACTGATAACAACACATATACACTTTCTGCAACGTAACTATTATGCACAGACTTCTTTTCAGATTTCCATCGCTTTTGCATTTGGTAAAGCTTCTTTTCTTGTCTTCGATATTGCTTGCATCCTTTTAAAGTCTTCGTTTGTTTTGTTTCTATTGATACAATGAAAACCGACCATCAACTTTTATTTACTTTATTTTCAAGAACGTAGTTTAACACAAATATTTGACTAACAACTAACAATCAAATACTTAAATGATTTTTACTATAAAAAAAAGTACAATAAAGCTTATATCCAAAATCATCGGTTTTTTTGTAAGCTGCCAGTTTAGGTGCATCGACTAATTTCCGGACAATCGAATGGTTAGAGTCATCGTAAATGAACCTCTGTGACCACAAGAGCTTTGACAACCACAAAATTCGAACCCGTGGTAGATTGACATTTTACTATTAAAAAATTATATATATTTTTTATTGTTTTACAACAAAATAAACTGAAGTAAGTAATATGTAAGGGTAGAAGATTAGACATTATGCCTAACTACTTATTGTTGTGCCTAACTATGTATTGTTGTGCCTAACTATTTATAATGTTAGGATATCATTTAGGTTCTAGGATTTAAATGTTTTTTTTATTAACCTAGATATTCAACCTGCTATGTGAACTGACTAATCTTAAGATGATTATCTGTTTTGCGGGTAGTATGAAGTCACCGTATTTGAACCTCCGTGACCACAAGGAGATTTTTGTTTCTTTTGGATTTGAACCTGAGATCTTCAAGCACTTTTAACATTTTGTAGCTCATGCTCAAACCAATCAAGCATCATGATTTAAATGTTTAGGTAGTCTTAGGGACCGTTTACCACATGCTTACTCGAGTAAGCACTTACCAAGTTATATTATCTTACCGAATAAATATGACAATGACTAAGAATCTTACCCGGTAAAAGCGAGACAAAGACCTAGAGTCTTACCCGGTAAGTGAGGACAATGACTCTTACCATGGTAAGAGCGAGGCAAAGCCATTTTTGTTGACTAAAATCTTACCTAGTAAGTAAATGATAGTGTTGTATTTTACCGTTAAATGCATACCGGATAAATGTTTGGTAAACGGCCCCTTAGACCTATCTAATAATTTCATTGTATTTTTCTGAATAATTATTTGTATTTGTATAAAAATTACAAAGTTTATTGAGCAAGAGTAACATTAATAATATTTAATATTTTTCTTTTATTTTTGGATTATAACCGGATCTATAAACACATGGTAGTCATCCGTTTTACCAAACATTTATCCGGTAAATGCTTACTGGTAATATTCAACACTATTGTTTGTCTTACCGGGTAAGATTTTAGTTCATAAGAATGACATCGTATTCAACAATTTACCCAATTAGCGCTAATTGGATAAGAGTCGTTACCCTTGTTTACCTACCGGGTAAGACTCTATGTCCTTCACGTCGTTGTTACTGGGTAAGATTCTCGCTTTTTGTCATGTTTATCCACTAAAAAACAATTTTATTTTTAATTATAGAGAGAGAATGTTTCCACGTCATAATGAAAAATTAGACATTTACTTTTGGACGTGGACACTTATTTTATGACAAACGAAAATAGTAACCTAAACACTAATTTTGAGACGGATGTAGTATATTCTTTGTACATTTTTGCCCGATTGAAATTACCAATTTTTTTAAATATTTAAGAGCATCTCTAACAGATTCTCAAAAATAGAGAATCAAAATTTAAAATTTCCAAAAAATATGTTCATCTTCAACTACTTCTTTATTTTGGAGATTACAATATGAATTAAATTATTAAAATATTTAATGCATTTAATAAAATATTATTTTTCTCTCATATATTTAATTTCAAGGAATTTCATTAGTGGAAATAATAAAAAATAATCACTTGGGTAACTAATTATTTGGGAGAAATTCAAAAAAACCCAACAAAATATCCTATTTTGAATAATTAAGTCCCTGAATAATTTTTTTTGAACGAAAAAACCATTAAAATTTCTCATTTTGAATGGTTAAGTTACTAAACTATTTTTTGGATGAAAAAACTATTAAATTTTCTTATTTTGAATGATTAAGGGTTCATTACCAAACGTTTATCCAGATAAATGTTTACCAAGTCATATTACTGTATCGGATATGGCGAGGACCAAAAATCTTATCTAGTAAGAGCGAAAAGCAATGATCAAGGGTCTTACCCGGTAAGTGAATGCGATGACTCTTACCACGGTTAGTGTGCACCGGGGTAAGCGGCCCCTAAGTCCCTGAACATTTTTTCAATAAAATAAATCATCAAACTTTTAAAAATTGGTTTTTACATCATTTAAAAAAAATCTGTAATCGGTTAGAAATGTCTTTAAAGTAAAACTACCTATAACTCCCTAAAAATATATCAAAAAGAGAGATCAATTACATGGGCCAACAATGTGATAGCCGATATGAAGAACGAACGAAGTGACAAGGGGGGAGTGATATCGTTGTTTGCGAGGGATTTGAAGGGCATAGGGTTTGGAAACTATAAAACTGACTTAAGTTTATTTTTTTACTTTAACATCATTCTAGTCGGTTACAGATAGTTTTTTTTTGTTAAAAAAATGTAGGTAACCAATTTTTAGAAGTTTGATGGTTTATTGTTACAAAAAAATGTTCAGGAACTTAATCATTTAAAATGAGAAAATTTAATTATCTTTCATTCAAAAAAATAGTTTAAAGATTTAATTAACCATTCAATGAGAAAGTTTAATGAATTTTCATAATAAAAAAATAATTTAGGGACTTAATCATTCAAAATTGTATAATTTATTGGGTTTTTATTAGGGATGAGCATAGGCGGGTACCCGCCCTATTTGACAGAAACATGAATCGGAACCGGCGGGAACTGGTTCCGGTTCCGGGTACCCGTTTCCTAAACTATTAAAATTTTGTTATTTAGAAATAAAAATTAAAACATTGCCAACACACTAAATAAATAAACAAGAATACAAATTATACRGAATAATGGATACAAATATTGTTTAACGATTACAAACCATAATAGACTAATAATAAATGTTGAAAGTTTAACGATTACATACTATAATTGTAAATGTTCAAGGTTTAACGATTATGAGTCGATGAAGACGGTCCGTGAGAGGCCTCAGGCTTGAGAGTATGAGTCGATGAGGCGGGACCAAAAATCTAATCTAGAGTTCTAAGTTCTTGACTTAATTTAAATTTAGTATTAAAAAAGATTAATTATTATTTTTAATTGAAAAATACCGGGTACTCGGTCTCGGCAGGTAATGGTTCCAAAAAATTGAGAACCAAAATCATTCTCAATCGGTTCCGTATTTTAGGAACCGGAACCACTCATATCGGTTCCGGTTCAGGAACCGACAGTTCCAAGGCAGTTTCGATTCCGCAAGTGTTTACCCGGTTCCATTGCTCACCCCTAGTTTTTGTATACTTTTAGAAGTTATCCAATATTTAAAGAAAATCCCAAAATTCTCATTTTAGACTTTAGAGAATCATTTGGAGATTCTAATATAAATAATTTTGATTTGGACTACATGTCTACATTTGCAGACTTCTTCGTGGCGGGAAAATGGGTCCACGCGAGGGCTGATCACTATCGGATCCCTTCCCGGATATGGGCCGGCTAAAATGGATATATATTAGTAATGGATTTCTTTCTTCCATAAGTTGATCAGAACTCTGCTGAAACAGAGTTGCCCTGTTTTTTCGAAGACGATCAGACGCAGAGACAGAGGATTCTTCGTTCTATGGATATGTCGTCAGAAAATGATGAACACAGAATTATGGAAGGTTGGCTGTATCTTATTCGGTCTAATAAATTTGGATTTCAGTACTCACGGAAGCGGTACTACGTTCTTCAAAATCACGATCTCAAAAGCTTCTGTTCCGTCTCACATTCCCTCCATAAGGTCTGATTTCGAGTTATCGTTATCCAGGTTTTTGTGTTTCTGTGTGCTTTGAGAGTTCTGTTTTCAAAATGGATTATCGGAGGGGAGAACAAATTGAAATGCTCTCCTTGCCTTGTTTTAGTAGGAGAGAGTAAGAGATGAATCAGTTAAGAAGCATATAATCAATTATGTGTATCCATGAATGTTGGATCATTATGCTAATTTCTATGTGGTTTTGCTTTTTGTTGATCTTCTCATTAATTTGGTTTTTCCTCCAATATTGAGAACGAAAAAGAACTAGTCAATAGTTGCTAAAGTTCTTTGAGAGTTTCTTTTTGCATTTACATAAACAATTGAATGATTGATTTTCATAATTGTTAACTCAGAATCTCCTGAAGTTGTGTTGTTGCAACCAGTACGCAACACAGGGAGTATTTTTCTATTTATCGTGGGATATATTTGCTTTATGTTTCTTCCGTTTCTAGGTGAAACGATCCCTCCTTTTTTTGTTTGCTACACGGTCAGAGCCATTATGTTGCCCATGGACAAGACTGGCTTGCCATGAATTATTGTTGGTATGGTGTTCAATTCCAGAATTATTAACGTTGGTACAAATTTATCATATATGTTGAGAAACTGTAGAGTGGTAAATGAATACGGATACATATGTATTCGCTGTTAGTTGTTTGAATTCCAATCGTTCAAACCGTGAGAAACTACAAGAATATATAATAAAAACTGATTATTGATGAGAGATTGAAATTGGAAAATAAACAAACCTAGGAACGAATATTCAGTGTTAATTAAAACCTAAATTTCTAACTCCACTCTTTATATTGACCTTATAATTTCTTAGTATCAACTGAAAATTTGGTGGTAAACATTATTATTGTTGAATATATGGTAGTTAAAATTCGGTTCTCGCACAGTATTCATGAACTATGACAAATTCAGACATTTGCTTAAGTTAAGTTATATTAAGTCCCCGAACCTAAGGGACCCAAACTCTGTTTGTGATTCGTCTGATTCACCAACTGCCTTCCCTATTTAATTGAATTGTTCAAATATGTTTATTTGTTGATTTGTTAGCTCATGTTGTTTAACTCATTGATTTTTGTTATAGGGAGGGTACTGATTTCATGTTTACCTTCTCTAGTTCCATTCTAAATCAAGAGGAATTTGGTTTCTTGTTCTAGGGTCCTGTTAGAAGTGCAGTTGTAAATTCCTGCATTTGTGTAATGGACAATGGGAGAAAGAACATTCGAGGAAAGGTATTTAGTATTTTATGTATGATCAATGTATTTCACCTTAGAATGTTGAGCATGGAACAATGCTATTCATATTTTAAAACTGTTGATTCATTCACATCCTTGTACATTTCTTATGGGTTTCATTGTTACCCAACGCCAACTAGTTCTGGAATTGAAGTCTTGACTCTTGTCAGTCTAGTTTGCTACACCTTGCAGATTGTTTCACATTGATGTCTAATTGCAGGTCTTCTTTATTTTCACACTTTCCGGAATTTCTAGCACCAGTGGTTGTCTGAAGGTAAATAAAATCCATAACTTTGTTTCTGAAAAGCATACATATGCTAAAATCCTAATTGTTAGTCGATAGTTAGGAGCAAGAAATCCTGAAGAAGCTGCAAGATGGGTCGAAGCCTTCCAGAAATTATCTCTAAAGGTGCAAACTGCTTAACATTAAAAACTTGCAACTAATCATTATGGCAAATGACTAACGTCTTCCATTAAATATAGATGAACCAAAATCCAGAAGATATTTTGGATTGTGATAAATATGAACAACAGCATTCAAGGTAAACTAATAAAAAGAATAGCTTCATGACTACACCCAATTGTTTTCTGTTGCAATTTCACTAGCTTTGACTGTTCCATTGGCAAGTGATATTTTGTTAGTATGCTTTGATTATTGAAGTATCCCAGTAATATTAGCATCGTTTCATGCCATTTCAGGTCAAACAATTCTGGTAGAGTACATGATACAAACTCTGTTGATTACCACCTCTCTTTAGCCTCAATTACAGATCCCAAAACTGCTGACCTATCATCTTACTGGACAATCTTTGGCTGTCACAATGGTAAACATAAAAAATTCCAAATTGTTTCTCATAATCTCTAAGTTTTCATGCTTAGAAGTCTGGTTCTTGCTTCAGGTCTCAGGTTATTTAAAGAGGCAAGAAATCAAGAACATCAAAAAAAGGTTGGTCTGCATGTTGAATTTCTATTAGCCCCCCAACCCCACAAAAACACACCCCCTTAAGGTTCAATTATCTGTGTAGCAGAGGAATGGTTATCCTGCACTAGCAGCGATGAGTGTGATCGATGGAGCCCCAGAGGCCATTTTCCAGATACTCATGTCTTTTGGTTCTTCAAGATCAGAGTAAGTGCGGGGTGTTTTTGTATCCTTCAGGTTTTGGTCTTTATTTTCGTACAGCATTTGACAGTCTGAATAACTTTGACTCATCAATTATCAATCTTGTTCAACCTTTTGGAGACCACTAAATGAATCAGCTCCTTACATTTGGTCTGCCGAGAACAATGCTTTTCTTTGAACGTTTATATCATTTCTCTCCCTCCATTTTGTGGGTTTCTATCTTTGTTTCTACGTGCATCAAGTATAATCAATGATGTATGATAAATAGATTTTCAAACCAGCCAACTCAATCGAAGCGTGATTATTGATGTATAATGCCTTGCAGGTGGGACTTCTGTTTCCAGAAGGGTAGTGTGATTGAAATTATAGATGGTCACACTGATATTGTTCATAAGCTTCTGAGTGATGATTGGTTACCTAGGTACGGTTCATACCTCTAGTTTTTTGTAGTCTTTCTCTAGTTCTGATGGTCCATATATGGCCGCAATCAATTTATTGCCCTTTATAAATACTTTCCAGGGGTATGAAACGAAGAGATTTATTGTTGCAGCGCTGCTGGAGGAGGGAGGACAATGGAACATACAGTATGGAATTATTTGTTCAAACACCCCCACTTACTCTCCTTGATAATTTCTGCTCAAGTTCTTTACCAGAAATAACGCCTTTTTCCTTGCTTTTTTTGCAGCTATTCTTTACCATTCTGTACTTAACAAAAAATGTCCCCCGCAGAAAAGCTACATCCGTGCCTGCCTTAAAAGTAATGTATGATGAAAATTGACAGTAAACAACTTTATTGTGGTTTATCCTAACAAAGTTTCTTATATAACTTGACATCCTCGATGACTCTAGACTCATGCGAAAGAAACATATGGGAATACCTGAAAGACATGTCTGATTCTTTTTTCAGGTGGAGGGTATGTGATATCACCTGTGTATCAAAGTAAACAGTCAGTTGTGAGACACATGCTTGATATTGATTGGAAACTTTGGAATTCCTATCTACAAAAATCTTCTGCTCAATCTCTCTCGGTTCACATGCTTGGGAGACTTGCTGGTTTGCCTCTTTACATGATTATTGTGTTTTTGTTTTAATCATACTGCTACCTTATTTTTACGAATCAATGTTTCCATCTATATATATGTAGCTTTGAGAGAATTCTTCAAAACAAACTTACGCAATTACTTATCTGAGTTCTCGTTGCAAGAGCCAAAGAGAAAGGATTTGCTGCATCAAAGTGAAACTTCCATGAGGATTGCAGCTCAAAGAAATGAAAATGGAGACTCTAAGGAGGATGCGGAATGCACATTGTTGGAAGTTTCTTCAGATCGCTTGGGACTTGTAGAGATGGATGATGAATCAGATGAATACTTTGATCTTCCAGAACCCTTTGTTGATGATCAATCAGAAAGTAGCTGTGCTGCTGGCTTTCCTCCTGAAATTTACTCTCAGGTGTTAGTGGTAGTACATGATTTTTCTGTCAAAACTAATCGTGATCACATGACGGGACATGATAGAACAAAAACTTCTTGTCTCACATTTGGTGCGACATTTAGACTGAGACAGAACATAGGTGGAACAAAAATAAGGGACATGTGACAAAATTGGTAGATTACTAAACTACCAATTTTAAATTAAAACCCTAAAACCTTGCACAATTATTTCATCCCACCTACCTCACTCTAATCCAACCAGTCATGTCATGTCCTCTCCAATCCCATCTGCGTACCAAACCCAAAAGAACATACAAAGAAATACCTACACTGCTAATTTTCTCTGGTCTTGAATTTTCAGGATACATGTTACGACAAGTCTTGCACACCACCTTCTAACATTTTGATGAATAAGTTGAACGAATATACGGGCAAGTCCACTTTGGCAACTTTAGAGTGTATTCTATATTAGTCACATGAGTTAGCTTTAGATTATGTTCCTATACTGCAGTTCATAGAAAGGGATGTGCAAACTTAGAGGAGATGGCTTGGGAAAATGGTGTCTCATGTAACTACATACTCACTCTTCCTAAAGATCCAACTGGCAATCTTCCTAACAGTTGGTCAGTTCCAGAACCTTCTTTGTTTCAAATTCGGGGAGAAACTTATTTTCAAAACCGTAAGAAGGTTACTCTTCCGCTACATCATTTTTTTCTTGGAAATGCCAATTATTCTATTCACTAATTTCACCTACCATGTAGGCTTTTTACGTGATTTTTGTTATTTATTTCCATGTTTGTTTTTCCAGATTACGGCCAAAAGCACATTGATGCAAACTGTTGCTGTGGACTGGCTGAGATCAGATAAGCGGGAAGATCATCTTGCTGCCAGGCCGGGCAGCATAGTTCAGGTTGGCCTAGCATTTCTTATACTTGTCCATATGATCTGGAAAAAGTTCATGATATTTGTTCTGCAGAATTTTGCAGCTGACGGCCGCCCAGAATTCTTCTTCATTGTTAACTTTCAGGTAATTCTATCTGATTATAAACTAGAGATAGCAATGGCTGTGTGGCGGGTCAGATTAACGGCCTGCTTTAATGAGCTTAAGGGGACTTGGCTCATTCGGTGAGCTATACATGATTGTTTGGTAGTTGCTTAATAATATAGAAAATGTCTTATTCAGTAAGCTTCTAGGGAGGAGCTTTATGCAAAAAGCCATATTTTTTCCAAACCTACCCCTTCCAATTAAAAATACGCTCCTTCCATCTATGATCTATAAAAAACTCTCTCAAACAAAAACCTTCTCAATCTATACAGAATTACAAACAGATTAATCCACAATACAACTTTATCGATACAGTACAGTACTTAATGAAAAACCAAACAAACAGCCACTCCCCCATAGGCATGGCAACGGGGCGGGGATGGGGCGGGTTTTGTAATCCCCGGCCCCGGCCCCGGTTTGTAATACCGTCCCCCGGGCCCGGCCCCGGTCCCTGGCGGGTACGGGGATTATCATCTCGTCCCCGGTCAAATTCTAGCAATCCCCGGTCAAAACCCGGTAAACCCCGGTCAAAACCCGGTAAAAAGTATGCTTTAGTTTGATTATACCGGGGATCCCCGGCCCCGACCCCGGCCCCGTTTTGAGTAACATTCCCCGTCCCCGTCCCCGGTTTGAGTCTACCGGGGATCCCCGGCCCCGTTCGGGTCGGGTGAACCGGGTTCCCCGCCGGGTCAGGGAAAATCACCATCCTTACTCCCCCACAGTGAACAAGGGACGCTCAAAATGGACCTTGGTCTAATTAGGTTGGGTTCGCTTCTTGGACCACAACGCCCCTTTTCTCCTTCACCTTATATATTTTTCTACTTTGTTGCAAAAAGACAGCTTTCCACACAAAAGCATATATAGCATAAATCTTTTGTTTATAACATAAAATAATGAATCCATCAAAGGATTGGATTTTTTTCACAAATACATCATAAAGACAAAACTTTATATCAACATCAAAATAATTCCTTGCATGTATTTTTTCGATAAACACTTATCGAAACTAGTTAAGGATTGTTCTTTTAGGAAGAAAATCATGGAAAAGAGTCGGTCTTCAATTAAATGTTTGCAGAATCAAAATTAACATTGCTTTTTTCAGTTCTTCTTTTTCATAATATTTTATTATAGGGTTTGACATTCTATGTATCATATTGTGCTTTTGATTGAAATTACATCCAAATTCCTTGAAATCCACCTAGACTAAACTCAAACCCCCTCTACTCAATACATGTTGGAACCTCCATTCTCTCCACAAAGAACTGTTCTGGAGAGTAATTTAACAGGGTTCCACGTATTCTTACGTGGTATAAGAGTTAAACCATTTTAGGGACTTTATTCACAGGGGCATAGATGTGTCAGGAACTCTATTCACGAGACACAGATGTACCCGTCTAGGCCCCTCACATCTAGCACACATATGTGTCAGGGAATAAGACGATAAATGGGTTTACTTTTGTATTTTGGGCTTCAAACCATGACAAATTGAATGTAAATTTGGTATATTCTTATAAAAATTATCAACCCTTTTAACCATTGGTAAATTTTCCTTGGCAATTTCAAACATAAACTTCAAAATTCATGGGGTTAAATGGGCTATTTTGTTTTAAGTTGGTTAATTTTGTCACCTCTAGGAGAGCAATTGGCCTTAGCAAGAGGGCAAAGAGAAAGAGTGGTCTGAACTCAACTTATTTACTGTGATTTTTGTGATCAATCAGGTTCCAGGTTCAACGACTTATAATGTTGCTTCTTACTATATGACAAGTACTCCTGTGAAAGATCTGCCCTTGCTAGAGAAATTTATAGAAGGAGATGATGCTTTCAGAAATTCAAGGTTTAAGCTCTTACCTCATATAACTAAGGTGAGTCGAGTTGCTTTTATGTGAACATACACTCCTTACTCGAATCATGGAAGACTCCACTAGTACAAAATGAGGCATTTTACACGGTTTTAAGGAAAAAAGTGTAAGAAGTTGACACATGTTTCTAATAGAAACATTTTTACACGGTTGGATGTAAAAACCTTGTAGAAGGTCTATGAACATTTTTAACGGTTGACTAAGCAGAATCGTGTAAAAGCCTGTAACCTTTTTGCATGGTTTGTTATCGTGTAAAAAAGTTGTCGGGACATTTAATATTGATGGACCTAAAAGGAGCTTAACCATAGCACCTGCGGTCCATTGGGCGGAACTACTTGAAAATGTATGCTGGTGCAGTTTCATATACATATATTTCTTTTTCAAATTTGGTTGTTTATAGCAAACGGGTTATTCATATCTCCCTGCCATTTTAGAAGTTCAATTCCAAGGGATACAAATTGTATCTTAAAAAATATCGTGTTCTGATTGTTGATTCGGATTGCCAACTCTACACCAGGGACCATGGATTCTCAAGCAAAGCGCAAGCCGAGCCAGCCTTGTAGGTCATATGCTTAAAGTTAACTATATCCGTGGGAAGAACTACATTGAGGTAAATTAACTAGGCCGTTTGGTCAGTTTTTCATTAAGTCTTGTATGGATAAAGTTGTCTCTGTGGATTAATATGTCTTTATAGAATATAGATTGATAAGGCTTTTGTTCGGGAGAGTTTTTCCTAGATGGAAGGAGCATGTTATTTATAATTAGGAGGGCAGGTTTGGAAAAAAATTGGCATTCTACATAAAGCTCCTGTAGAAGTTTACTGAATAAGGCACTTTCTATATCATTAAACCACTATTACCAAACAATCATGTATAATTGACCAAATAAGTTGTGAGTCATTGTTGCTTAAAAATCTAAGATCGGGCTGGGACTTCATAGAGTTGTTTGCATACCGTCATTTACCTGAAATGGCCTTGGATGGCAACTAAACAAATAGAAAAATGATAACCAAAATTACACAAAAGAAACTCATCTAATCTTCCTTAATTTTGTTACCTGAATCTGTAAACGTCTTTTTTTCTATTGATCTCATTAGATGGCTCTTATTTTAGTTCCCTCCTTTGTAAAATTGAGATTCAGTAAGACACTTTGGAATTGTAAAATTAAGATTCGGTAAGACACTTTGGACCAATTTTGAGAATAGAAGTGGCAAAATTTTGAGTTTGTGCGCAATTTATCTGTATTTATATGGCTGCTTTCTTAAGTTATGCCCTTCAAATCTTACCGCTATGTTATTTTAGATTGACATCGATGTTGGATCATCTACACTTGCAAGGGGGTTAGCTACCACAGCTTTGAGTTGTTTCAGTAACTTGATATCTGAAACCGCGTTTGTGATACAGGTATACCCCTCTATCCTTTATGCTAAGATATATGAAACCCTTTTTGATCTCCATGCTTTAAGAGGGGAAATTCCTACACACACACACATATAATGAAAACCACTTCAATTTATAAAAACCGTAAAACTACTCTCATCCATCATTAATCTTATGAAAAAAATTTCATGAAATTGTTAATTTTGTGAAATTATTTCATATAATACTTTTTTGATAAAGTTGTTTCATATGTGGTTATGAAATTGTTTCATATACCTACTTAATGAAATTTTAATGAAACTGTTTCATGTATTTTTTTAAAATTAAAATAATGAAGATGATAATATCCATGATTAACACCCTCCACAATAAAAATGGTTAATCAACCTCTTATAATTACAAAAAAAAATGAACAAAATGAAAAATTATGATTGGTTGAATGAGGTTTTTACAAATTGAGTGGTTTTTATTTGAACTCACCCCTATAGGGGTGAGTTCAAATAAAAACCACTCAATTTGTAAAAACCGTGAAAACCTCATTCAATCAATCATAATTTTTCATTTTGTTCATTTTTTTGTAATTATAAGAGGTTGATTAACCATTTTTATTGTGGAGGGTGTTAATCATGGATATTATCATCTTCATTATTTTAATTTTAGAGAAATACATGAAACAGTTTCATTAAAATTTCATTAAGTAGTATATGAAACAATTTCAT
>NC_037537.1:23482290-23498718 GCF_001531365.2 Cynara cardunculus var. scolymus | reverse complement strand
TTTTTATTGTGGAGGGTGTTAATCATGGATATTATTATCTTCATTATTTTAATTTTAGAGAAATACATGAAACAGTTTCATTAAAATTTCATTAAATATTATATGAAACAATTTCATAACCATATATGAAACAAATTCATCAAAAAAGTATTATATGAAAAAATTTCACAAGATTAAACAATTTTATGAAAAAATTTCATAAGATTAAACAAAGAAATCGACGTATGAGGACGGTTTGTACAAATGAGGGTGATTTTCATTTGATCGCTCCTTTCTCTCTCTCTCTCTCTCTCTCTATAAATATATATATATATATATATATATATATATATATATATACACACACAAGATTGATGGTCTATGTTTAACTGATATGGGACTCCAACGATCAACTTGCCTCGAGTTTAATTAGAATACACAAAATCTGGTAGGTAGGTTAGTTACCCTTGTGGTAATTTAAATCTTGTACTTGGTGTGAGAGGGGGACCACTCAAAACGCGGACTTAAAACACAATGATATCCGAGTGCTTGTTGCACAAATTTTTGCATCTTGATATGTTGTACCATTACATCATGCAGGCAAACACGCCGGATGAGCTTCCAGAGCATCTTTATGGTGCATCTCGTCTGAACCATCTTGACGTCTCTAGAGCATTCTGGACAAATCCATGATATAAATCCTACAGGTTCTTGGTTAATCAATCCAAATGGTGTTGTATACATATGATAAACGATAACGGATAACACAGTTATCGTTACATTAAAATTCCAAATTCGAAGCTAGAGACCACTTAAAACTTGTAGATTGTATGTAGTAAACAGATGTTAGATAACAAGATAGTATAAGATCAATTGTGTGGGAATTTACAACGCTTGGTTTTGGTACCACTCCACTTGTGACTTTATCAGTTTCTTAAGCCTAGAAAAAGAAAGTCTAGATACAAATGTGGTCTTCCTTTGCATTCATAAATGTTGTGAGCCCTCAATAATAGAAAATAATGAAATGTTTTTGAATCATTGTATTAGATCTTGTTTGTTAATTAATTATTTTTTTAAATAAAACAAACGTTAGAACGTCTTCAACAGTTACACTAAAATTGAAATTTTCGAGACTTATGAATTTTTTTTGCTCCAATTGCTATGCTAAAATAGAAAAAAATAATAGGAAGGAGGTGGAAATCTCTAAATTTGAAGAAATCTTTAAAAGCTCTTTATAAGTGAAAAAAAATATTTTGATTTTTTTTATTAACCTGGATATTCAAAACCTGTTATGTAAGCTGACTAATCCCAGGGCGATCACCTGCTTTGCAGATAGCCCGGAGTCATCGTATTTGAATCTTTGTGGCTACAAGGGGACTTTTATTTCTCCTTTGGATTTGAATATGAGACCTCCTGATACTTTTGATCATTGAAGCCAAAAAAAATAATATTTTATTTTTTTTCATCAGTAAGAGGTATTAAATTCTAATAATTTAATTATTAAAAATGCTAAAATAAAATAGTTGTTGAAGTTAGAATGTATTTTTTTTAGAGATTCTTACTTTTAATAATTTTATTTTAAAAAGTTCATAATACTTTAATGAGTATATGTTTAACAAAATGTCAAAAGAATCATTGCACCTTATGTTCGTTTCTGAAAAACACTTGTTTCTTATGAAACGAAATATTGATTTTCTTTAAAATAATTAGAAAAACAATGCAGTGAGATACATCTTTATTTTAATATTTTGTTTTATATTTTGGTTTTATCAATGTTATAATGCGATTTTATGTGGTTTTGAGAAAACGAAAATATTTTTGTTTTGAATGAAATATAAATTTGAAGATATTATAAAATTTAAAAAAAAATAAGCGATGTTAGTATCAAATTAACTATTTAGAAATTATTGTTTTTGTTTAATTTCCTTAATTCACTTTCTTATTATAATTTAATTGAAGTTTAAACATGAACTAACGTATTTTTGGTTTAATAAAATAATTTTTTAAGATAATAATTAAGTAATTTGTTACAACTCAATGATTATCTTAATTATATTTTAGATTTTTTATATTCAAAATGATATTTATCATGTATTTGATTATTTTTATCTGCAGTTAGTTACACAAATTCAAACATTAATCTTTAATAAGATGTATTCATGCATATCTTACTTGTAAACTTAAATTTTAAGTAATATGCATCAATAAACAGTACTTTATGCATAAAAAATTGTTTTTAAGAATTTTAGCCAAATAATTTATAATATAGTATAGATATAGATAATTATTTCAATAATCAATGACTTTCTTGATTAAACATTCCAATAACTTAATCATAACTTGTATGATCATGAAGAATCCTTTGTACTGATAATGGATCTTACTTATAAATAATGGATTTTGTTTGATGAAATATGTATCAAAAACCCATTAAAAAAACGACACGATATGTTAACTAACACATGAACATTTTTTTTATTAACCTGGATATCCAACTCATTATACGAACCGACTAATCCTAGGGTGATCACCTGCTTTGCAGATAGCCCGGAGTCATCGCATTTGAACCTCCGTGGCCACAAAAGGATTTTTATTCCTCCTGAGATTTGAATCCGGGATCTCCTAGTACTTTTGACCTTTGGGACCAAGCTCAAACCAATCAAGCACCACCCTTATAGTTTAACAATTTATAATTCTTTTGATATTAATAAAATCAGAATGACAAATTTAACGATTATATTTGTTAAGAGTTGCATGTAAATATTCCCATTTTGTATTAACTGAAAGAAATGGAAATAACGTAATTATAATCGATCAACCGTTTAATCATTTTCTTTTAAAATAGACGTAACCTTCTTTTGGCAAGTTTTAATAAAACTTGTTATTTTATCCATTACAAATATAACAGAATTAAAAAGACCAAATTTTGTTTGATAGATTCTTATACTGATTATTCTGAAGAGAGATTTTAGGTATTTTATACCGGTTCGAGTCTTGCAAAACTACTGAGAATTTTTGTAGTCATTTTTTAGGACTTGTGAGATTAGTCGGAGGTGCTGGCAAAATAACCCAGACGCCCATGAGTAAAAAAACATATTACATATTTAATTTATACTTACAATGGAGAATTTGGTTATAAAATTCAATATTATTTAGATACAAAGATATACAATCATAGGTTCAAATGAGAAGTCTCAGATATATGAGAAAGAGATAAGTCATCCTAGTTTTTCCACTAAAAAATTAATGGTCAAGATTTGAGGGGCTAATTGTGCAGTACCAAATAATTCGGTCACATGGTAACAATTATGCGGATGATTAAAGGGTAGTTTCATAACGTATACAATTACAACAGAATAAACAATAAACAAATAATAATATGTGTATATATGAACTCGTGTGATTCACCTTTAAATTATTTAACCGATTCACATATAAAATCATAGATTCTGACATGATATCAACTGTTTTGGGTCCTCTTCACATGTGAATTACTAGATAATCACAAATGAAATAGCAATGCATATATGAAACTGATTTAGTTCATATATTCATTGTTATGTGCATATTTGAACTCGAATAATTCACATATGAACTATTTAATTGATCCACAAATGAATCTTGGATTCACATATAGCGTTATAGTTTTAAAATCAAAATCAACATCTTGCTCAATATCGTTTTCTAAATTTAGATTCATATTGAAAGAATACAAGATTTGATCGAGAAAAATATTAAGAAATTTAATAATCTTGATAACCTAGAACTGCGATATACGATCGAGAAAGAATCGATGATAGGATTGCCATAAAATCGGATTTGATTTATTAGAACTGTTAATGGAGGACCTTACGCTGCTCTAATCTTGTTAATTACAATCTTTAGTTACTAATTACCATATTACCCTTCGTTTAATAATTTTTGATCATTTAATCTAATGGCTATGATGAATTTTCCCTTTCTCGTATAGCCAATGGCTAATTACCATATTACCCTTCATTTCATAAATTTTGATCATAAGTTGTGTGTATAAGTCTGAATAGGTTTGTAGCAGTATCTGTCTAGGAGACGACCCTATTTCCATACAAAAATGTACTTGAAAAGTGCTTGTGTTGCACTTGTTTCTGATTCTAATTCAAGAAACGAGAAAAAAAGTGAAGGTATGTTCAACGTTCGTCGATGAACATAAAAGTCAAGGGGCACAAATGCAATTTTCATGCATATAGATGGGTATTTCTTAAAATCGGTTAAAGAAAGAGTTATTTAGGGTCTAGATGCAATTTTTCTCTATATAAAGGTGTGTCCGCATGTCGGTGTCGGAAGCGTGCATATGTAACCGTATCCCATGACGACGTACACTACCAATCACGATCAAATGCGACAACATCTTCACGAGCATATTAACGACTTGGGCTTTGGCCACCGCATAGACGATAGAAACCACATTTAGAATCGATCTATTAAACAACTTTAAACGAGCTTTTATTTAGTAATATAACGTGTAAATTTGTTTTTTTTTAAACTTAAATGTATTACTGCTATTAAAAATCTTTACTTTGTAAAACTGATTAGTTTGTAAAAATTTTACCGTTTAAAAAATTCCTTAATAGTTTAACGTCTGTCTGTTTGTTAGTGATTTAATAAGGCTCATGAGAATCATAACTTATTCGATCAACAAACGAAGTTTTTTTTCCCAAACATGTCACTCTCAATTAAAAAACACGTTTTTTTCATCTATAAAAAACTTTCCAATCAAAACATTCTCAATCTGTATAGACAAATTAATTTACAAATACAATTTTATTTATATTTAAAAAACAAAACAACACCAAATGATTGATTCCATAAGGGTGAATTAACGAAATACCCCTTACTTTTTGTACATGAGATGTTTGAGATTGTTTATTTTAACATTTGATATTTTTTTAAGTGTTTATCGATTTATATGATATTAAATCAGAGCTTTATAAAAAGTATTTGGATTAATTTATGGTGGTATAAAAATGTAATAAGCTGATATGTATTTTTTTTTTCATTCAAACACTAAGGAGCCGTTTACAAAATACTTATGCAGTAAGTGTTTACCAATAAAATTTAACACTATTATTTATTTACTGGGTAAGATTTTAATCCACTAAAACGACATTACATGCAATAATTTACCCAGTAAGTGTTTACCATGGTAAAAATCGTCACCCTCACTTACCGGATAAGACTCTTGGTCTTTGTCTCGTTTTTACAAGATAAGATTATTGGTCTTTACCATATTCATCTAGTGAGATAACGTAACTTAATAAGTGTTTATCCAAATAAGCGTCATGTCTAAAATCTATTTATTATCGCTGATCATGCTTTAATAAAGTGACAAACCCTTGTCACTGGTATCACCGGAGAATAAGTTCATAAAACCACCCCTGAGAAACAGCGGGACCGTTTTGGCTTTCAGACCGGTCGTCTTCATCGGCGACAATATTTCAACCAGAGGGTAAAAGATCCTCTGATTTCTCTCTCCTCCGTTGAGCCGTCGTGCTACTGTTTGAGAGAGAGAGGAGGAGAGAGAGAGAGAATTTGATTGATGTGATAATCGAGGTTAATTTTCAATTCGATTAGAGGACCCACCATGATCTTGGACTTGAGTCCCAACAACACAATTCGAGGGAATTTATAAGCACGAGATCTCTTCTCCCTATGAAAAGGTAAGCTCCAAACTCTTAAATCCTTGATTTTCCCCTAGTTATCACCCTCCAACACACTTCGACAAACCCTTGTTTCCTGGGCTCTTCATGTCTTCTTCATTATTAGGGTTCGTTGATTAGTTAAGATTTTGTTTCAGATATCAGCAACTGCAAGAGTTTAATGATATTTGAAGTTTGAGGTTTTACATTGAACAAAGAAAATGTAAATAATTTTATATTTCTTGATTTCTTCCCCTTTTTAACTTGTTAATTGTTAAATTCTTGGGTTTTTGATAAGAAGGGGCTTTTATTTTTGTTTTCAACTTTTAGTTAGTTTGTTGATTGGTTGAAATTGACGATCTGGAATTCTGTGAATGGAGAATGGACCATGCACTGAGACTTGCTTTGCTGCTGATGCTTCTTGCTTTAGGTATGCACTTTTGTAGTTGATCTGCAATTACTTGTGTAGATTCTTAAATGAAAAAGAATATTCATCAAACAGAATCTTGAATCCAGTTTGAAAAATTTATGTACCATGAACTCTAAATACTCTTTGGTTATTATGATGTATTGAAAGAATATTACTGTGTAATTAAGATAATCGTTTCCCTAGTGAACTTAAAAAGAAGCTGATTGGTTGATCCATGCCTTACAGATTGCAAGAGTAATTCTATCATAAATACTTATCATGTTGGAGTTACTCTTATCTATCTATGCCTTACTAAGTTAAACTTCTTTCTAGATAAAAATGGTAACTTCATGTGGTCACCTTTGTGTTTGTGGATGTATATATACATCCATATGTTTACATATCTTACTGGAAGTAGGTATGGAATTAAACCATATTCATTTTGTTGTTTAATGAATAGTGTGGCATTGGAAATGTGCGTGTGACTGTTTGTATATTTATATTGTCCTGTTTAACATAATTGTTTCAATGGTTTTCTGCTTTTTGCCACAGTGTATCCATCTTCTAGCGCAATCGACTTTGAGCACTGCAAAAGTTCAGTCAAGCAATGGGCATCTTCTTCCCTTCACTCAGATACCAAGGATGGTCATATTCTCAAGGACTTGCTGTTTTTTCTTCATGTCCCAAGAACAGGAGGGCGGACTTATTTTCATTGGTAACTTTCGTTTCTTTCTGCATTGCAGTTGCTTATTCAGCTTTTTAAGAGTATTACTGTTACAAAATCTTTTGTGGCTTTGCTTTATCTTCACAGCTTTCTGAAGAAATTGTATTCTAGTGCTCTAGAATGCCCACGATCTTATGATAAATTGCGGTTTGATCCTGGGTAAGTCTTATAATTGTTAAAAGTTATTTGTTTATTGATTTTTTGGTTTCTGAAGGTTATGTGACCTATGATCCCAGACAATGACATCAAGGCAGAATCACTGAGCTGTTTTCTGTTAAGAGTTCATCAGAGCATAAAACTCAGATTAGTGAGAACTAAAAGAGAGTAGATGAAGTGCAACTTTAGTATTGCAGAGTAGGGTGGTTGATGTTCTTTTACGTAATGTGCACCTCGGTACCTAGGGTCATGACATAAGAAGAGGGAGAAACTGAAAGGCCATGTGCATTTTTGAGACAAACGAGACTGAAGTTATATTGTATGAGACTGATGCCAGCTATGATATATAGTATAACAACCAAAACCAGAAATATGAACTAAAATACCAACAAGTTCCATAAGCAAGTACTACTTTGGTCCCAGATATAACAATTCACTGAAAGAGAGCATTCTCAATGTTCTAGCGGAACCACTAAGAGAATTATTGAAAAATACTAAACCGTAAAGACAATAACAACATCAAGTGGAACAAGTATTTGAAAGATCATCCTCAATCCATGCTCAAACCGGCAACTTACCCTTGGCTTTACTCGTACCCCCTACTAACGAATGCCCTAAAAACATTTATTCTAGAAAATATGGGTTAGATCGTAAGGTCTAGTGAGTTTTGATATATAACAAATGCATTCAAGAAAGTATCATCACTTAGTCCATTAAATATAAATTCAAACGACCAATACTTCTCAGGGTAACTAGCCTAAGCAGTCGTACACAAATGATCCATTACAGACAACCATCCTGACATGATCGCAATCAGTGTCAGTGATGTAACCCCATGAAACAAATTCACGGTATGCCATTCCTTCTCCATGTGGACTGTCACATTCTCACATCCAACCCTCCTGCTGTGTAAGTTAACCCCTTCTGAAACACCCTGTGTAATCCACATAAAAATTATGTTTAACCATCAAATTGTAGAATCGTAATTCATGCATTTCATATATGGAGTGCAATTTCAACAAATCGGAATATTCAAGATTAAGTCCAGTTCAGATCATATATGGAACATTTATGCATAAGGTTTCAATTTCCAAAAAGTGTGCAAAGAAACTCACTAGATCTTACGGTCTAACCCGTATCTTCTAACATAAATGTTTCCAGGGAATTCGTTAGTAGGGGGTACGAGTAGAGGCAACGGTAAGTTGCCGATTTTTGAGCATGGATTGAGGATGATCTTTCAAATACTTGTTCCACTTGATGTTGCTATTGTCTTTATGATTTAGTATTTGTCAATATTTCTCATAGTGCTTTTCCAGAACATTGAGAATGCTCTTTCTCAGTGAACTATTATGCCTGGGACCAAAGTCGTACTTGTTTATGGAAGTCGTTGGTACTTTAGTTCATATTTTTGGTTTTGGGTTGTTACATATAGCTCATTGAGCTATTATTAATTAGCATTATGTCATAGGTGCATGAGATTTAGTGTTGTTGAAGTATGGATCTTAAGGTGGAATGGTATACATTAAGTAGAAAATCTAAGAAACATTGACTAAGTATTGATATCTGTCCTTCAGATGCACTGGTGAGGATTGAAATTCCAAGGAGAGGCTGGCTGGATGGGGAAAGATATGGTAGTTTCTAGTAGTAAAAAGGTTCTTAAATTTACCATAACATATCAAGCACTGTAGACGATTGCTTTCTGATTGTTAAACAAACTAGTCTTGGTTAACCCCACTACTTTAAGATGAATATTAGTTGGTGACATTGATTATTTATTTTCCAATTTCAAAGATGCAGCTTTAAATCTTAATGCATGATGCATGAATAATTTAACTTTCATACTTGGTACTGCTGATCACTTGGTTTAGGGGATGTTTGGTTGGTTTTCCATTAAGTCCTGTATGGATAAAGATGTCTGTGTGACTGTCTATATAGATTGTGAGGGTTTTTGTTTGGGAGGATTTTTCCATAGATGGAAGAAGCGTGTTTTTTAATTGGGAAATAGGTTTGGAAAAAACTTGGCTTTCTGCATAAAGCTCCCCCTAGAAGCTTATTGAATAAGCCACTTTCTATATCATTAAGCCAGTACCAAACAGTCATCTGTAGCTGACCGAATAAGCTATGAGTCTCATTATGCTCATTAAGCTGCTAACAAACAGGCCCTTACTCAGGCATATGATTCATGTGATACTATTGAATAACAAGCCTTTAGTTTTCCATTTGAAAATTCCTGTGCTTGAGAGTTCCTGATAATTAAATAGGCCAAGAGCTTATGCTTGTTTCTAAATGTTATAGTTTTGCGTTCTTGTGCAGCAAACCAGATTGCAGGCTATTGGTAACTCATGATGACTATAGCATGATGTCTAAACTTCCCAGAGAGAAAACTTCAGTGGTAACAATTCTGAGGAACCCCATTGAGCGTGTTTTTAGTGCTTATGAATTTTCAATAGAGGTAGCTGCTAGGTTTCTGGTGCATCCCAACTTGACGTCAGTCATAAAAATGTCTGGACGGTTGCGGTCAAAGAATGGTGGTATAAGCACTCTCGAGATATGGCCATGGAAGTATCTGGTTCCTTGGATGAGGGAGGATTTATTCTCGCGGGTATGTCTTTTAAACATTTACCATGAAAATGACTAGCCTTGGCAATTTATTAACTGTTTTCTGATTTGTTATGTATTTGAAAAAGGTTGAGCTTTTGTACCACATGTGAATATAGATAAGAGGGAAAACCCTCAAGAAAGTTGGGAAGGGGTGACATTGAACTTAATAAGACTAGGTGTGTGCGGCTGAGTGATTATATAAATCTAATAGTTGTACTCATTTCTTTTACAAAAATCCATAACAAATCTGATGTCAAGTGCAGGGTTTGACTTCCTTTGCCTTGTATTTAAAAGATAAAAGTTTAGTGTATGATACAGATTACCATAGTCTTTTGTCATAGACGATTCTACTACCTCAGTTGATTTATGTAAACACTTGCAACATTTTATATGCTCTTTTCAGGAATATTGTTATGCAACTGATGAATCTGTTTACTTTGATATTATGAACAGCGAGATGCCAGAAAGAGAAGGGGTCCACCTTATTTTTATGGGAATGATTCATATAATATGGAAGAAATTGTGATGCCATTACATGAATACATTCATCACCCTGTAGCTCTGGACCTTGTTCACAATGGTGCCACATTTCAGGTACAAACCTTCATGAACAAAATGAAATTTGCCAGCCAGGTAGATTGAGCTTAATCATGTTAGTTTTATATAAGTCCAGTCATCACTGAAATGGGTCACATTTTGAATTTTACTTTTGTTGGTCACAATTCAATGAAGACGAAGGCCTAATGCATTTGTCTAAATCTTCACCGTTTAATCAATCTCATGCCAAACTGATAAATTTTGAACTTACAAGAATAACTTATAGATTGCCAACAAAAGCTTTTGTTATGGCTAATTGTTTTTGATAAAGGTTGCAGGTTTGACGAATAATTCTAATATTAAAGGGGCACATGAACTGCGCCAGTGTGTTATAACCTATCAGATTCTTGGAAAATATGTGCTTGAGGTTGCAAAGGTAATGATAAAGATGCTATATGTTGCCCCCAAGATTGAAGAGCCTGTTTTATCCATATTACTTGATGATGTTTTCTCTTACTTTACAATGGTGGTTTCCTGCAGAAAAGGCTGGACGATATGCTGTATGTTGGAATCACAGAGGATCACAGAGAATCTGCAACAATGTTTGCAAATGTAGTTGGCGCGCAAGTTATTTCTCAGTTAATGGCAACAACTGTAAATGATAGTACATCAGGTATTTGTTGATTGTTACTATTGTTATTCTTGAATGTGATTTTTAGTTGTCACAGAAGGTATCTTTCAAGGATAGTCTTCTTTAAAGGGATCCACATTATGTTTTTTACTGGCATACAGGAGTTGTCATTTGGTGCCTTCCATATTTTTCCACTTTATTGCATGCTTAGTAGAGATCACTCACGCAGATGAATGTTTTTTTCAACTAATAAAATTAAGCCAAGCGTTTGTTTCGGTTCTACTTGGTGAGATCTATTACTTGCAATTTGACATCGTAGAATTTTCTCCTAGCTTCCAAGTATAAGATATAACAAGGAACCAGTGGTTATCGATGAAAAACCTCGAAATTGGGTTCAGAAGAACATATATTAGGTAGGAATTTTAGCTTGTGCCTGCTGTAATATCTTTCTAGGTTGCATTTGAACATTTTCTTCTGTTTATATCATGTCTTTGATTCAAAATACAAGATATAGTCATATAGTGGAAAATATATATGTATTTGGCCCCCTTAGTATGGAATAACATATTGTTTGGTCACTATATCTTTAAAGTTTATCTATTTCAACCATTTTATTTCATGTCCCATTTGCGTAATAGTCCCGCTTTCCTGTTAAAAAATCTGACATTTCCTAACGTATATGTCCCTAAGGAGCATTAGAACAACATTATTTCAGCAAGGGTAAAATGGTCCAATAACGTTCCTTTTTGCCAGGAAAGTAGGATTGGTGGACAAAAGTGCACAGAAGATGGGTTAAGGGCCAAATAAATACTCCCTCCCTTCTTGTTAGTTGTCCTCTATTGACTTAAATGTCATGCTTCAGGAAAATTATAATTATCTTTTTGTGCTGTAATCTTAGCACCAATTTTATTGTATACCTTTTCTTGTAACTTCCAAAATTAAATATTTTGGCAGTACTTTGTTGTACATTCAATATAACTACTAACAGAAAACGAAGGAAGGCAGTTTTGTTTTTTGAATGACCAAACTTATTTACTTGATATATTTTCTCTTCAGCAACTGGCCAAAATTACATTTTCTGATTATATCTTGTTCTATGGATCTTTTATTTATGGGGTTGTAGTATTTTCTGAAATGTGTTACTGCTTGTGATGCAGAACAGGGTCCTTCATTTTCTGATTCCAGCACTGATACAATTCACGATCAGGTAATAGGTGGTGACTTTTCAGTAAACAGCAAAGTTCAAGTGTATTATCTTCAAATGTTGTGCCAATGACAGACTTAATTTGCATGCATAACAGGATAACAGTTCATCTACTGTTGAAGCGAAAAGCGAAAATGTAATACCCTTTTCTCATGACATGCTTGTTGACACTTTAACTTGTTCAAATATAATGATATGTTACCGCTAACACGAGACTCAGAGGATTTTATCTTCTCCTTAGATGACTGTGGGGAAACTCATGGATACCTATGAGACCTGCATTTCATCACTAAGATCGTCCCAGTCGCAACGGCGTACTGCTTCTTTAAAAAGGATCTCCCCAGCAAACTTTACGAAGGAGGTATGTTATATATTCCCCATGCTTCCTTTTGACTTCTTTACTATGTAAATTCCTTCTTATTTCTTTGCTTCAAGATATAAAGAACACATATCAAATCTACATGATCACTCAAGAAGCAATAATGGAAGCAGTCATATTAGCATTTTTGGAAGAAATTAGATGGGGTTGACTGAATGGTAAAATTAAAAGATGTGCACATGGTCAAAATCATCTAACTATAATTAGAGGGAAGATTGCGGTGGTTTGGCCACATTGAGGAGGGTCTGTTTGGTTTGGTTTGGTTTTTAATTTGATGTTCTTTATGGAACAGAGGTTAAAATTTTAAAAGTCTTTTTGTTCATGATCCTTGGTCATGTTTTATTATTGCAAATTGATCGCTATGATGCTGTGCCTTTAGCTTGACAGACCTTACTGTTGTATAACATCTGTAAAATGAAGATTGTCAAAATATGTGCCCTTCTGTCCTTCCGTAAGTATCTCTGCTCTGTTGCTGAGAAGTACTGACTAGCAGTAGATATATACAACTTATAAGTATTTATTCTATTATTGAAGCTCAAGCAACACTTTCTTTGTGAATGATCTCTTTTGTATGCACTATGCAGAAAGACTCACAGATAAAGCTTTTTTGTCTTTTTATTTCATCCGTCCCATTAAATTATTACACAGCTTCCTTCACGGGATGTCTTGTGAAAATCGCAACAGCATTTCATTCTTTTGGAAGGTTTTAATGTGAAAACTACATATCTGTCCATTATCATATTTAGAAATAAATTGATTTTATTGATTAAGTTCCGAAAGTTTCCTCTATTTTCCGTCACTGATATTACAAATTCTGAGACCTTCAGGCACGTCAGCATGTACCGGATACGCTTCTTAAAGAAATCATTTCGCTCAACAGTCTTGACATCGAACTCTACAAATATGCCAAGGAAATTTTTCAAAAGCAGCATCAGATTATGGAACAGAAATTACTTGATTCTAATCAAGTTAAGCCTGTAAGTTCCCATCTTCTAAAAACTTGAATTCGGTTTAAAAGGTCCCGTTTGAGTTTCACCTCCATAAAAAAGATTCATATCTGTCAAGACCATGTTTGGCAACCATAAGTTGACTTATTTTTTGAGTTTATCAAAAAAACGATTTGAGTTTATCAAAAAACCTCCAATAAGCTCTGTTTTTTTTCCAATTATGCTCCTTGTATTTATCCAATTAATTTTTCAACATGTCCTTTTAGTTCACTTCACATTATCAACTAGTTTTTAACCAATCGTGACTAGCTTATCAGCAGATTTGCCAAATATATCCCAACTCTCAAGCCGATTTTTCGTTTTCAACTAAATCATGGTCAATTCTTGGAGGTTTTGTATTTGGCTTATTTTCTTGATGAAAATAAGCCTTTTCATTCTCCATTTCATGTTAATCCCATTTCTTAGAGCTTCTCAGATTCTCCAAAACAGAGAAAATAGAGATTTTGGGCGTGTTTTTTTGCTCCAACAGATTCTCTAAAATAGAGAAAGTTGAAAAGAGAGTGTAAAAATCTCCAAATTTGGATATCACCCCAAAAACGATTACAATGAGAGAGAGTTAATATATTTCCACCAATAGGAAACTTTGAAAATAAATTAAAAAAAGAGAAATAATATTTTATTAGATAAATGAAATATTCAATGTTGTAATATCCAAAATGGAGAATCTATTGGAGTTGAATGTATCTTTGTTGTAGAGATTTGAAATTTCATCCTCGATTTTGGAGAATCCGTTGGAGATGCTCTTAGTTGTTGACCTCGAATTTCGACAGTGGTCAATCCTAGGTTTTTGACTTATTTTCATGGATCATTTGCAGGCGAAATGGAACATGATGCTTAGCAGCATCGATTCCGCATGGACAGTCTTTTACATTTTCGTGTTTGTGTTCTTGCTTTTCTTCATCTGCTTCTATGTAAGTGCAAAAAGAAGAATATCTAAACTTAAGGTGTGAAAATTTTGATTAAAATGGAAATTATAGCGATTCGAACATATAAAATATTAGGAAATGAAACATTAAGACACCCCTGTTAAGACAGATTAGAAAGGTAACAGTGCACATGATATATTATGGAGGTCAAATATATTAATGAGTGATTTTCAGAGAACTTCTTGTACTTCAATGTGTCAAATGTCTACATTCAAGTTTAAAGCAGGATTTGGCTGATTGGTACTTGTTGAATTCATTTTGACTTTGTTCCTAAAGTTGTGGAAGCCAAGTGTTGACTTTTTCTTGTTGCAGCAGATTTGAGTTTCTTGTTGAATTCTGGTTCTTGATTGAAAATTAATTTGGTTTATAGGTTTATGAAAGATGTAACAGATAAAAGGTTGATGTTGTAAAGTTATGGACGTGTAACGTCCATGCTTACCTGGTAAGCACTACCTTATCGGATGAATATGTCATGGATAGAGAATCTTATCCGGTAAAAGCGATGACAATGGCAAAGGTCTTACCCGGTAAGTGAGAGTAACAACTCTTACCCGGTAAGCGGATAAATTGTTGCATACAATGTTGTTTTAATGGGTAAAATCTTGCCCGATAAATGAAGGTGTTCACTCTTAGCGTTTTCATCAGCATGCCTGGTCATGGATGCATCAACAATGGTGATGTTTTTTTTCCTGGAAGTATTTCGATAATCTTAGTTGTCAAACGCTTTCGCGAGCAAAGTCAAGCCACATGGGGTAGAATTTTCACAAATAGGTATCGGGTTATACTACGGTCCTACCTATTTGCTCTATGATTTCGTAATTTACCTCCCTGATGATAGTCGTGAGACCAGGGTCGTTCTTTTTGGGAGTGAGCAGACCCGAAACATATAGGTACCCGAAAGATATAATGGATGGTAGTTGAACTAAAAATATTAGTACACAAAAGGTCCAAAGCGTTTTTGTATGTGACAAGAGCTTAAAAGAATTTAGCAGATAATGGGACAAGATATATCTATTAATTACATTTGAAAAGAAAATTTGTAAAAAATTTAGATAATCATATGTTTTATACTGTTACTTATTTTTCCTGTACGTTTATTTGTATTGCATCAAGGACCAAGAATATCAGTTATTGTTATCTCTATTTGATTGACTACTAATCTGTTTTCATGCTTCAACAATAAAATGGAGTCTGAATGAGTATTGACCATAAGCAGCCAAACAATCTGCATCAACAGATAACGACTTTAAGTTTGAACCTTTAAGGTCTTAAGCTTGTTATTGCTATTTGTTTATGTTGCTTTGTAACTACTTTTGTTGGTTATTGCTATTTGTTTTTGCTTATGTAGTTAGTAATGTACTATTAATTCATGCCTAACGGTATTGTTATTTGACGACTCATCTATTGTTCTTATGAGTTATACTGTATTTGATGATTGATCAGTAAATGCTCTTAGGCAAATGCATTTAGTTAATTGTCTGTGTTTGTCATGTTTAATAAACTTTTAATCATAACATCTTACAGAGCAAGAAAAAAAAATGAGGGGAAACTAAGAAAATTCATACCTTCTACAAAATTTATAATCTACCTGCTCTATCATGTCTGGATATCAAATGCAATATATAGGAACCCATTTTATGTAACTTTTCGTGCAGATCGTTTTTAATTCACCAACTTAATAACCTAAATAAAATTCCATAATAGTATTTGTTATAAGAATCTCTTTTGTGTGCCTCATATATTTTTCGAATGTTAATAAATAATTTTACACTCTTTTTTAATATTAAAATTGGATTAATTCATGCATTAAAAATAGGGAAAAGTACAATAAAAACCAATTGACTTTCTTGTTTGGAATGATTAAGTCCTTAGACTTTTTTTTTGGAACAAAAAAGTCATTGGACATTCCAAAACATGTTAAATAAGTCCTTGAATAATTTTTTGGAACAAATAAGTCATTGGACAATTTTTGGAACAAATAAGTCCTTGGACATTCCAAAAAATGTTAAATAACTCCTTGGACAATTTTTGGAACAAATAAGTCATTGGACATTCCAAAAAATGTTAAATAACTATTTGGACAATTTTTGGAACAAATAAGTCATTGAACAATCCAAAACATGTTAAATAACTTCTTGAACTTTTATAAAATATGTTGGATACATTCTTATGACTTGTACAACTAGTTAAAGTGGTAAAA
>NC_037537.1:23475343-23481840 GCF_001531365.2 Cynara cardunculus var. scolymus | reverse complement strand
TATTTAACATGTTTTGGATTGTTCAAGGACTTATTTGTTCCAAAAATTGTCCAAAAAGTTATTTAACATTTTTTGGAATGTCCAATGACTTATTTGTTCCAAAAATTGTCCAATGACTTATTTAACATATTTTGAAACGTCCAAGAACTTATTTGTTCCAAAAAATTGTCCAATAACTTATTTAATATATTTTGAAATGTCCAATGACTTATTTATTTCAAAAAAATCCAAAGACTTAATTATTCCAAATAAGAAAGTCCATTGATTTTTATTGTACTTTTCTTTTAAAAATATAAAACGGCAGATACGATAAATGTAGCAATGATGGTTGGTTTTTGTTTTTTTGATATAGCATAGGTAGGCATGGTAGTCAGTAATAACTATTTTGACTTGGAAGGGAATTTCCATAACTGCCCCTGACCAAAAGCAAACAAAAATGAAAATTGATGAAAAGGGCCCGTCAATCACGTGTCCCATGGGACCCGACCCATGAATTTGGGAGTCTTGCATGTGCTGGTGGACCCCGCTTTTTGTATTTCTTTCCCTCATCCATTATTCTTTTATCATTCAAATTTAACCTCTTTTTTGACAACTTATTTTATTATTTATCATCATAACTTTATTTTTATAATTACAATTATTTTGATATGGTAACTGATGTGGTATCCGGTTAATTTTTCAGCAAATAATACTGAGTTGGATACCACATCATTCGTCATATTAGCATGGTAACCGGTTAATGCTTCAACCAGTTACCTGAATACTTAAATATTTACAATTTTACATTCTTAGATACTAAAATGAAAGTTTTAAAAATACGTTACTTTTTTATGCAAGTTACTCATTTTAAAAAAATTTATGTTGATTATCAGTTTTATAAAATAATGTATGTTGTCCAAGGGTTTTCTTTTCACTTCAAATAATTGAAATAATTTTTTATTTAACTCAGCTAAATATTTAAATATATACCAAAATTAGCATAATCAAAATTAGTAAGGTTTATACACTATAAAAACTATGTTGCCTTTTGTTTTGTATTTGACATCTTTTGTTTTGGCAAGATGGGTAAATATGTAAATTACCAATAGAGTAAGTGTTTATCATATTATTTTATTTTATCGGATGAATATGGTAAATACATAAAATCTTATCCAGTATGAGCAACGACAATGACCAAAAATCTTATACGGTAAATAATGATGACGATTTTTACCCGATTAGCACTTATCATGTAAATTGTTGCACACGATGTTATTTTTATGGGTTACAATTTTATCTGCCAAGATAAACAATAATATTTACCCTTATCAGTATGTATTTACCTGATAAGTGTTTAGATAAACGATCTCTCTTAACAATTTGTGAAATATAGTTTTTTTTTTATGATCTTTATTAACCATAAAACTTTTAGGGAGGTGACCGACACACATGCTACCCCATAGACGGACCTAAAGGGGTGGTTAGGTGGCACGTACCACCATATTGTTCCTCCGTGGTAAGGTAAAAAATTAGGTTCTTGAAAGGTACAACCGTTTTATTCTAGAAGGTGCTACCATTTTATATGGTGTCACCATATCCAAAACTTCTTGGGTCCGTCCCTACGCTACCCCTGCATGGCTTACATAACTAAATAATTTTCTATAATGATTTTGAATATGCTTAATTTCGTATAATAAGACATGGAAAAAGAAATTGATTTAGGGATCGTTTGACAAACGTTTATTGGGTATGTGTTTATTCACAATAGATATAACACTCATTTATCTTATCGGGTAACAGTACCAACATCAATATGGATGTTGGTAAGGGACTCTTTACTGAACACTTATTTGGTAAGTGCTTATCGAATAAAATTTCTAATCGGATGAACATGAGAAGTACCAAGAATCTTATCGGGTAAGAGCGATGAGAATGATGGAGTGTCGTACTCAGTAAGTGAGGATGTCGACTCTTACCCAGGTAAGCGCTTACCCAGTAAATTATTGCATTCGATATGTTTTGATGTACTAAAATCTTACGCATCAAAATAAATTATAATGTTGATTCCTATCAATAAGCGCTTACCGGGTAAGCATTTGGGTAAACTGTCCCTAAGTGTCTTTTATCGGATAAGAATTTTCTCTCTCACTTACCGAATAAAAATTTGGTCCTTATGGTAAGCGACAAATATACCTCAGGTTTAGGCGCTTACGCGGCAAACTTTAGTGGTCCGTTAGCTTCCTTTTCATAAAGAAAATACTAGTACACAATTCAAAGTCGAGTTTTTTGAAGTATATAATTTATATATTGTAAATGCAAAAGATAGACTTACATACCTTCTTTATTTTTGGTGAAATTTAAACCTTTAACCTGGAAAGTCAAAGATCTGTATGTCGTCAGGTCAAAGGCCTACTGGTTTAAAATCTTAATCGGACCAAGATCCATACATTTATAGAAGTCGATAGACTGTAAAACTATAAGCTTTATACAAATGATGTAGAAAGATCAACGTATGTTTTAAAAGGGAAAAGTCGGTCTTTAAAATATTTTTTGAACGAAAAACTCATCAAACTTTTATCATTTTGAATGATTAAGTTTTTTTTTAATGAAAATACTATTAAACTTTCACATTTTGAATGATTAAGAACCTGATTTTTTTTAAATAAATAAATTATTGAACTTTTACTAGTCGGTTAATATAACTTTTTTTAAGTTAAAAGGATGTAGGTAACCAATTTTTAAAAGTGTGATGGTTTATTTATTAAAAAATTTCATGAAATTAATCAATCAAAAAGAGAAAAATTAAATGGTTTTTTTATTTAAATTTTTTTTAAACCTAATCATTCAAAATTTGTTTATTCAAAAGAATAATTTACAAACTAAACCATTGAAAATGAAAATTTGTGGGACATAAATTATATCAACATACGTACATATATATATTACTTATTGGGTTACAATTGAATAGGGTTTAATGATCTAAAAATAAAAATTTTCTACAAGGGTGGTGTCTGATTGATTTGAGCTTAGCTCCAAAGGTTAAAAGTACCAGGAGGTCTCAGGTCAAATCCAATGAGAAATAAAAATCCCCTTCGTGGCCACGGAGGTTCAAATGCGGTGACTTCGGACTATCTGCAAAGCAGGTGGTCATCCTGTGATTAGTCAGCTCGCATAACGGGTTGAATATTCAGGTTAATAAAAAAAATGATCTGAAAATTTTAAAATTTATAATAAACGTAAAGTCCATTATAAGTTTTTAATTTAAGATAAGTATAAGATCTCTGAGATTCATCATACGTCATTAATAAAAAATAATTAATATTATTAATTAATAAAATAATTAAAGAAAATATATTTATTTAATAAAAATCAATGCATTTTTAAGTAACCGTATACATGTCTTTTTCTTTATCCCTCTCCTCTTTCCATAATATACACACAGTTAAATGTGCACATAAAGTGAATGCATCGTGAACAAACTTAATAATTTTTTTAGTAACGTGTTCATAATAGATTTTGATTTAGAGCGTGTTCACAATGCGTTCCAAACTGTAATTATATTTCTAAGAAAGTGTTCACAATGTGTTCATCTTGTGTGCATATTTAATTATGTTTTGTATGTATGTGTTATGGAAATAGGAAGATAGAAGGAAAAAGACCGAGAGATGAGAGAGAAAATGGTTTAATTTATATTAGATTTTATTTTTTAACTAATTTTTTGTGGTTTAAATTGGATCTCACGAATTAGAAAACTCTCAAAAGAAGATCCCAACAGTTGAATATATTAATGTATTAAAAAGTACGAGCTGGAATAATCATTTGATCTCTTGTTTTCATCCTAGTAATTGTCTTCCTTTTGCAAGTCGAATCATTGGCGGCTCTTCATCTTTTTATCTACAAATGTTATTTTAAATACATGTATTACATCCCTCATTCTGAGGTAGAAATCCATAATGGTAGTTCTTATAAGAACCTTTTTTGTGGGCCCCATTTATAATTTTACAACATCAGTAAATAATTATAAAGTCAATGCAATATATAAGACTAACAAAAAGTCATTTCACGCTAAGTTCAAGGTAAAAAAAAGTCAAAGTTCTTGTAGAATAACTCAAATGATATGAGATCATCTCCACCAGATTCTTTAAAATTGAGAAGTAAAAAGTCAAAATCTCCAAAAGAAGTTGTCTTCATCTTCAACAGATTCTCTATTTTTGATATTACACAATTGATTATATTATTAAAATATTTAATACAAACTAATAAAATATTATCTCCGTCTCCTAAAAATTTAATTTCAAACAATTTTATTAGTAGAATGAATAAAAAAATCACTTATCTCTCGTAAGTAACCATTTTGGAGAACTCTCCAAATTTGGATAATTTCATCATCTCTCTCATACTTTCTCCACTTTGATGAAGTTTTTGAATAATCTGTTGGACCAAAAATCATCAAAATCTTCATTTTGGAGAATGTGTTCTGAGGTTCTTATCAACGTGATTCTTCCAAAAACTTTACATTGAAGATATTCTTACTAAAATTATTATCACATACATCAGTATTTTTCTTAATACATGATTTAACTTGATTATGATATAAAAATAAATATAAATAACATTAACATGAAGCACATTGAATGTTGGTGGAGGTAGTTGGCGATGATTTTGATGTTGATAATGGGAATTGTAGGGACACCAAGTCAATTCAACCGTTTATACCACACGAATTTAGCATTCAAATTTTCCATAATTTTTCAAGTACAAATTTGCATATACGTAGATTTGTGTTATAGATCAAAGTCCACATGGACTTTTTCTCCCATATTAATATAGTATTATTGTATATTTAGATGTTATACATACATATATATCTATACTATATTCTAAATCAGGGGCCTAATCTAATGAGAACTAATTAGTTTGTGATAATCGTAAGGTCCAATCTCAACCACAAATTAATAGATAAATTAAGAAATTTTTAATTTTGGTAATTTTTAATTAAAATTTTAATGTAAGGGAATTTTAGGTATTCTCTTTCCTCTCTCCTATCTCCTATCTCCTCTCTTCTCTCTCCGTCCCCCGCCCACCGTTCTCCGATGATACCACAGTGGTATCACAATGCATCTTATATATGATTGGGTATCACACTGTGATCGTTTGTGCGGTCGATCAGATATGTAACATAGTGGTATCACAATGCATCTTATATGTGCTTGAGTATCACACTGTGGTATCACCGGAGGACGGTGTCCGGAGGTCGGAGGACGATGGCCGGAAGATGGGGACGGAGAGAGAAGAGAGGAGAGAAGAGAGAAAATACCTAAAATGTCCTTGCATTAAAATTTTAATTAAAATTTACCAAAATTATAAATTTCCTAATTTATCTATTGATTTGTGGTTGAGATTGGATCTCACGGTTACCACAAACTAACCATTTCTCCCTTGAATGAGCCCCTTATAAAGCATTTGATAAAAACTCTTAAAAACCATTTTTTATGCATAAAGTACTGTTTATTAATGTATATTACTTAAGACTCAAGATTGCAAGTAGATTGTGTACAACTTATTAAAGTTCCATATCTGAATTCGTGTAACTAACTGCAGATAAACATAATCAAATACAGGATAAACATCTCACATTAAATATAAAAAATCTAAAATATAATTACGATAATCATTGAGTTCTAACAGAATACTTAATTATTATATTTATAAAATGTTATATTATTAAAACAAAAATAAATTATATCGTTATTAACTTAAATTAAATTATAATAAAAAATAAATTAAAGAAATTACATAAAAAATAGAACTTTTAAATAATTGATTTGATATTAACATTGATATATATATTTTTAAAATTTTTATGATATCTTCAAATTTATATTTTATTCAAAAACAAAATCATTATTGTTTTCTTAATAACACATAAAATCGTATTATAACATCGATAGAGACAAATCTATAATATATTATAAAGCATTTGACAAAAACTATTAAAAATATTTTTTTATGTATAAAATATTGTTTATTGATGCATATTACTTAAAATTCAAGATTACAAGTAAATTGTGCATAAGTACAACTTATTAAAGCTCTATATTTGAATTCGTGTAACTAATTGCAGATAAACATATTCAAATAGAGGATAAACATCTCATTTTAAAATATAATTAGGATAATTATTGAGTTCTAACAGAATACTTAATTATTATCTTTATTAGAAATATATTATTAAACATAAATTAAGTTACTTTGTTACGTTAAATTAAATTATAATGAAAATCTTGAATTATAAAAATACACAAACAAGAACTTTTAAATAGTTAATTTGATACTAATATTGATATTTTTTTGCAAATTTTATATAATATTTTCAAATTTATATTTTATTTAAAAATAGAAACATAATCTCTTTTTCAAAACCACATAAAATCGTATTATATCGACATGGATAAAAAATAAAACAAAACATTGAAATGGAAATGTGTCTCGATGCATTGCACGAGTACCCTTTTAGT
>NC_037537.1:23445623-23474828 GCF_001531365.2 Cynara cardunculus var. scolymus | reverse complement strand
ATACATGTATTAATTCAACCTTAATCTGAGTTTCTGGACAAGAAAGAGGGTAAACAGTTGAAATTTCATTCTAAAACCCATCTTTTTTGGTCTTTTCATGGATTATGATATGTCTTGCACTGTATAATATGTTTTGAATTAATATGTTCTTGGGTTTTTTTGAAATATATATATATATATATATATACATGTATTAATTCAACCTTAATATGAGTTTCTGGACAAGAAATAGGGTAAGTAGTTGAAATTTCATTCTAAAACCCATCTTTTTTGGTCTTTTCATGGCTTATGTTCTGTCAAATTTGTAGTTTTCTTTATTGGTTTTGAGTGTTTATCTTAAAACTCAAKTTTCTTGGTTCTTTGCTCTTGGTGTAAATCGAACACATTTGTGGAGTCGTTTAAATATGTTGGATTTTAAATATATTGGATTTTAAACTGTCATACAATTTTTTTCATCGATAGTCTGTAATTGGAACCATAACTTTTATTTATTCAAATTGTATTAATATGTAAAGATCAAGTGTAACCTATATCATCGTTAAATCTTATCTTATAAAACWAGTRGAACTTCAAAATCGTTAAAATTCATGGCTCCCGTCGCATTGCGCGGGTACACAACTAGTATATATATATAAGGTCATTTAAAGAGATACTGATTAGTTTGTGATAACTGTGAGATTCAATCTAAACCACAAACTAATGGTTAAATTAAGAAACTAATAATTTTGGTAATTTTGACTTAAAATTTTAATTAAAGGACATTTTAGATATTTTAAAGATCTTATATATCCTCTCTCCCGTCGTGAACTTTGTTCCAGCGAACTTTGTTCTTGCAAACACACATGATGCACATTGTGGTATGCTTTATAAAATAACAAAAAAATACAATGTGATACACTTAGCAAAACAACATTACCTGGTATATTGTGTTACACTTCGTAAAACAACAAAAACATATTGTGATACATTTCGTATAAAGACAAAAATACATTGTGATACACATTATGATACCAGATTTGGTTGATAAATACAACTGTGATACTACTATGATACCATTGTATTACTATTGTATTAGACTCGATGTTACATCTCCAAAGAGATCTATGTTACATCCAAAAACCTTACATCTTCTGCGTTACATCTCTGACGATATATGAGTTACATCTCCAGCAAGATTTGGATTACGTCCCCAATTTGAAATGAGATATGAACAAAAACCAAAAACCGGAACCGATATGGGTGTGCAGAAACTAGATCTCTTGGAATATGAAAAATCGAAACCGATCTGGGTTGTCCAAGAGGGGAGTCAGACCGGTGAAGGTGAGAGTTGAGTAGATGATGACCGGTGATTGGAGATGGATAGAGAATAAGAAGCAGCGGTGGCCGGAGATGGGCGGAGAAGAAGGCATCGAACGATGTTGGGCAAAAGGATCGGTGTAAAGCGTCGCACCGGAGAGGAAGCACATTTTGACCAGCAATGGAAAGAGGGTCACAGGTGGTCATCTCGTCCATTCTAATATACACACACACATCTATTTTAAAATTAGAATATTAAACTAATTAAAATAATTTGAATACTCAACACAATTTACTAATTTACCATTTTACTTATTTTAAGAAATCATAATAATTATCCTGAATGATTGGTTCATGTTAGATCTCACGGTTATCACAAATTAAACAATTCTCATTTGATTAGACTCATAGATATATATATATATATATATATATATATATATATATATATATTACAAAAAAGATCTATATAACTCATTTGCATAAATTAAAAAAAACAACATATTTTGATTGTATCAATAGTTTGATTTTCAACACAACACAAAAATGGATAAAATAATTGATTGTGATTTTATTTATATCTTAAATAGGCTAAATATATCTTCCTGTTGACATTTTCTCTCTCACACATACAAAAAACCTTCTAAATCTCAACCCTAAATTGAACTGCATCGAGTTTTACAGTAGTTTGATGAAGTTAGATAAGAACTGGATTTTTCACTTTCGAGTATAGTTTACTGCTATTATTATGTTGCAATCAGGTTTAAAGAATGTCAAGAGTTCGTTGATCTCGATAGAGATCGAAGTAATGTTGTAATAAGATATTGATCCATGTCCAAGCATATATGATTAAACCATTGAATAATCGACTCTTTCATATGTGGTTTTGAATTTCTGATTAAATAAGCATCGGAATTTAAGACCACTGCATGTGGGATTATCAACCGTCTGCGTTTGAGGATGGTCTATATGTATTGTTTGTTACTGAAGGAAAGTTGAAGCTTTCTTCAAGCATCCCAAAAAAGAAAACTCAAAAGTGTGAGATGAAGGACGAGGGTGGGGGTCAAGTATCTGTGTTTTGGGCCCCAGATCAGAAAGATTGTTGGGTTCGGAACTGCAAATAATAAAGAAGCCTCAAGTACATACTTAATAGAACTCGATGAAGGATCGGTAGCAGTTTCATAGGTCTAAAGTATGAATTTCAGTTTTTCTTTTATAGCAATGTGTTACTAGATAGAGCTTTATGTAGGCTTCATTATAGTTTAATATATGTAATGTATGAAGTTGAACTGTTTTTGTTGTAATTTTTAATAAATATAAAGCTGAACTTTAAATGTTTAAGTCTACTCCATGAATTTAAATTGTTTGTTTCTGTCGCACGACTTAGGTCCCATGTCATTATTGAAACACCTTCAAATATGAAAATAACGACTAATTTAATTTTTTTGATAATACTTCAAATAAAGGGTAAATCCCTTTCTATAAATTAATACATAAATTATCTCGAATAGCAAATCTGGATTTTACTATCAACAATCGATAAATCAAGCTTTATTAAAGACCAGGTCAACGTCGGGTGTTACTAAAACCTAATAATAGTCGCTATCTTCAGATGCAGAAGACGTCAACGAATACTTCTTGTGCATCTATCTAGCACTCATCTCATCATGGTGATTATAGTACCATTCCCCCAACAAGGAGCTAATGCACAAGCCAACAAATGAAATGGTTAGGCTTAATGTCTAGTGAGCTCAAACAGTTTTCATCATAATTATAAAACAATCCAAATGAAAGACTGCTTATTTAAAACATAATTTCTCGAATGAAATGTATTTATCGTAAAAGCATCATCCTTCCAAAACTCACACCATTTTCTTGATGAAAACCCATTTATTAAAACACCCATTTATCATGAAACCTAAGACCAATACTCACCAAAAAGTGAATGAGATTAAATGCCTAAAACATAGACAAAGTTTAATATCCAAACCATAAATAATGGAAAATACCCCATACACAAAACGTCACCGAAAAACGTGGATAAAACTCAATACCCAAAACCACACCCTCCAGGGGAGACCTGATTTTCATGGTTAACAACAGTTAACAAAAATAGGTCACAATTCCATGTTATAGAGATCATAATTGAGATTAATGGCTAATGGGATCATCCACTCATGATATTAATTCAAGGCCCCCGATGATCCCAATTACACTAATTCACTAGAAATTACATCATATAGCCAATGACTAGTATCTGGTTCCCACAGACCGTACCGAGTTGCCCCGATGACCCAATACCTATTTCTAGCTATAATATGAGAATAATAATCCCATTAAAATCGACTTAGAAAATACACCATAGGGTCAATGGTAGATGATCGACTTCAAGATCCCGCACCATGAGGCCTCTAATGACCGCATATTCCTGGCCACAACACGGAAACACCCATCCCATTTTAAATCAATGAAAACTGACTTCTATGCCTATAGATCCATTGCATCACAATTAAATTACATGCCCTCATGGCCACTCAAAGTATGTAATAATTTAAATGGATATGCTATAACTGCATATAACTTCAAAGCTCAACATAGAGCAAATAAAGCGGACAAAAAGTCTCCAAGACTCATTTGAGTCAAAACCGAGCCCTAAAGCTAACAACCCAATTGGGTATCCAATAAAATCATCAAAAACAATAAAACGTCTTTAACCAATGTTTATGCAAACACATGCTCCAAAAGTATGGTTAATTCAAAAACTCATCATTAGCTGAGACAAACTATTTTCCAAATGAAATCATACCCTTAATTTTCCAAAATGTCTCGTAACAATAACATACATTTTCCAAATGATTTATAAAAACCAGGTACACCGAAATGCATTAATATCAAATAATCGTCATTTGTATAGTAAAAAACTAGAAGACCACATTCTTGAGATTCATTTATTAAAATTTCCAAAACCCATATAGGCATTTTACAAGATTAATTATCAAAACCATAGATACAAGGCTCAAGACCCATCTTGACATTTAACATGTACCAAACTTATATCGAGATTTAACCGTTTTGTTAGGATATAGGGGATCAACAACATAAGGTAAACAAACTTTGTAACCGAGTCTATCTCTGACAAGCAAATCCCAACGGATATTACCAATGCAAATGGTCTACCACTATGTACTAGGCATCCTCTACCACGTCATAGCTATCACCATTAACCACATATTGAACTCAGTCGAGCATTATATCGCGCTTCATTGACGTTAAACCTTATTAAGCACGTCAAATCGTTATCCATCTTTTGTTACTGTTATTAAATTCGAATATGAGATACACACAGAAAGCACGAAGTCTAAGCCCAGTAATTTAAGGTTTAAAGTTTTACAAGGCCTTACCAAACAATCAACATGTGTTTTTTTTGTTACAAATTGTGAAAATACAAAAAATATGTTTATAATTTAAAAATTATTTCTTTTTGTTTTTTAAATATAAAATAAATTATTTATTTTCTTTTTTAAGTGGAGACATATAAAAGCAAAAGAAAGAAAACAAAAAAGTTTTTACTTTTAATGTTTTTTTTGGGGAGAGGAGAGTACAAAATATTAATCAGCTACAGTCTGGACCACCATGTGATCCCATGCACCATCACCCCTCTTAACTCCACCACCTCCTTCATTTTCCCCCTTTCCCCTAAACCTAAATTTACTTCATCTCCGTCTGTCATATTTACACACAGTAATCCATCAACACACACACACTCTCTCTCTCTCTCTCTCTCTCTCTCTCTCTCTTTCACACATACACATCTTCACGCCTTATCTCCTTTTCTTTCTGTCGTTTTCTTCAATTTGTGACCGTAAATTTTGTAAAAAACTGCAATAATGGTGTAAAAAGGAGGTTAGGTTCCGCCATGGAGTCGCAGGTGAGTTTCTCTTTCGCCATTTTTGATACATTTCTCTCTGAAATTTTGTTAACGAAGTTGTAGGGCTTCATTTTCTCAACCGTGTTTCTTTCTTTTTTTCTGGTTAATCGGAATAGGATTAGATGCTCCACGGTTTTGTTTCTGCAACGTCCCTTTCGTATTTTCTATTTTCTATTTTCTATTTTCTATTTTCTCAGTCAGTCGCCAAACGGAGCCCTAAAAGTTATCGTGTTCTTTTAGGGCAAAACACTATATAAACCTTTGTACGACGTCGTTTTATAGCTCTTGTTTTTTGGGAGTTTTATTTGAATTCGAATTTATATTTGTGAGGAAAAAGCATTGTAATGTTATTTTCAAATGTGTTTTGTTATTAAAATAAATTTGTTAGAGAGATTATGTTTGGGTAATGATGAATTTAGGATTTGCTAATCTTACGTTGGTTTTTTGTTTCATATTTATTTGTTTGGTCATAGATGGTTTTTTTAGATCGTTTATGAAAACAACTTATTGACTTATTCCAGTACGACACCGATAACCAGTAGTGTTTGGATAAACAGCTTGTTTGTACCGGTGACAAACTGATAATAAGAGTTTTAAAGAAATTAATTTTTTTTAATTTATAATAAATTGATAAAGACTTTTGTAATTTGTATTGATTTAAATTTATAAACAATCTCTATATTCATTCAAAATAATGAATATAAAAGTAACAAATCCAATTAATAATCTAAATTTATCATGCCCCCATTGATTTCTTCATGCAGATTTTTATGTTTTTATCCAAACAGAATCTTTCTAAATAATTTAATTAATTAATAATAATATTTGTGTATATATACACACAAACAGTCAAACACTATACATTCCACTTCTTTTTCTTATTATTTATCAATTGAAATATGCATTCAAATCAAAACCTAGAAGGAGCGACGAGAACCTATCCATTGAAGGGGTGAGCATGGGGGATATGCCGAAAAAGGATATGATATGAATTGTTGAGATTGTCGACCATAGGCATCACTTTTAAATAGGAGTTTTTGGATATGCATAACTATATGGATGTGACAAGGACCAAGAATCTTACATGTTAAGAGTGAGACAAAGAACAAGAGTCTTATCCTGTAAGTGAGGGTGACGACTCTTACCACGGTTAGCGTTTACACCGGATAAATTGCTGCATACTATGCCGTTTTTGTAGACCAAACTTTTACCTCGTAAGTAAGTGATAGTGTTGAATTTTACTGGTAAACGCTTACATGGTAAGTGTTTGGTAAACGGTCCCTAAGTGCAAGGACCTGTTGTCACTATGGTCAGTGGAGTGGTAAATGGCTTGGTAAATGGCGGATCGAGAGGGTTCGAGACAACTTGGTATCATAGTCCTAAGATAAGTTAGCGAGGATTTGCCCTCTGGGTGTAGCGAGACATAGAGATGCACAAGGCTCGAGCTTTTTCGTCAGGCCTTCCAAGCCTGTTTTTGTGAGCAAGAGCAATAATAAAGCCCCGAGCTTTTCAAGGCCTGGGCTGGCTTTGGGGTTGAGAAAGGGCCTAGGCTTTTAACCGGGGTTTTCTGGTCTCACTAGGACCGGGTTTTTTAGGCGGGCTTGGCATGGGAATTTTTTGTGTCTCTAGTTGGGAGTAGCTTTTGTGCTGGTTTTAGCGAGGATGGGTCGACTAGCTATTTCTTACTTGTTCTTATTATGTCTACGATCTTACTTCTTTAACGTGCATACTTGCACTAAATCGTTTTACTTGCTCTTCATCGATCTTTTGAACTTTGTTTTTGTTTTTTGGACATATTTTTGGGGTCGGTTTTCATCCAAACTCATCTCACTCCTTGTGGGATTTATTAAGGGTGGAAGGGTACGATGCATATAAATGTCTGTATACGTCGTACCCTGCCACCCTTACTCCTTATGGGAATTAATAGGTTTTGGTTTTGTTACAAGTTTTTATTTTTGGTATAATGTCCGTGAAAAAAGGGATATACACTGTTATTAATATCCAATATTAAAAATAATAAATTCTTGGATTTATTTAATCCAAAACCCTAATCACTCCTTTTCACGTGGGTAATTTCTATTTTTGGCCGTTGATTTCTTAAGAAATCTTTGCCTTATCAACAAACTTTAACCTTAATTACCTGTAAATATTGCTTATAAGATATACATCAAGAAAAAACATAAATATCCTTTGAATCTTTTGACTTTTCTTGATAGCATTTCGTATCAGTTGTAATTGGTTTGTTCTACCCTTCATAATGTGTACATCAAGAAAGCATAAAACGCATCAATTTTTGATTTTTTTGATGGTATCTCTTGTTAATTGTAATTGTTTTATATTATTCAGGATAACGGAATGTGTGGGGTTATTGATTATAATCACGAGGTGTATGATGAGGATTGTTTTGGTGACATACTTAATATCTTGGATTTACCTGTCGAGAATTTGGAAGGAGACGGTCTTGCCGAAGATTGGGCTTTGAAACTTGGTCCTATCCCGTCCGAGGTTTTTAGGGAGATGCTACCACCCGTCTCCCAAATCGGTGGTGTTGTTAATGACAATGGCGGCGGTGGCGGCTCTGCAGATTTGCTCACTGAATGTTTTGTTCTTGTAAGTAGTTTCTATGGTCATGATGAAAACTAAGCTAGTTTTTGGTTTTTTTTTTCTTTTTTGCCACTTTTGCACTGGTCGGGGATCTTCATGAAAATAGCCGTTTTATACTTTGTGTGTACATACGGCTCTGATTCTAACCCTTTACTGTAAGGGTACCGTCACAGTTTTCACGATGGACTTTCATACAATATAAAGGCACCTTCACTTGTTCACACACGAATAGGGGTAAAGGGATTGTTTTCACCGGAACCCATGTCTAAGATAGATATATCTATACTATATTATAAAGCATTTGGTTAAAACTCTTAAACTCTTAAAACTCTTAAACTCTTAAAGACAACATCTATTGCTAATGGTACAACCTGTTAAAGCCATCCCTAAACCCGTTCATCCCTAAACGATTTCATCCCTAACCGATTTCATCCATATCCTATTTCATCAAATACAGGATAAACATCTTATTTTAAATATAAAAAATCTAAAWTATAATTAGGATAATTATTGAATTCTAACAGAATACTTAATTATTATCTTTATAAAATTTATAATATTAAACCAAAAATAAAYTATTTCATTATTAAACTTAAATTAAATTAYAATAAAAAAATAAATTAMAKAAATTAMATAAAAARTRARAACTTTTAAATAGTTGATTTGATATTAACATTGATATTTTTTTTCAAATTTTTATGATATCTTCACATTTATATTTTTATTCAAAAATAAAATCATTATTTTTTATTAAAAATACATAATCTATACTATATTATAAAGCATTTGACAAAAAACTTTTAAAACCCATTTTTTTGCACAAAATAATGTTTATTAATGCATATTACTTATTACCTAAGATTACAAGTAGATTGTGCATTAGTACAATTATTAAAGCTTCATATCTGAATTCGTGTAACTAACTGCAGATAAACATAATCAAATACAGAATAAACATCTCATTTTAAATATAAAAAATCTAAAATATAATTAGGATAATCATTAAGTTCTAACATAATACTTAATTATTTTTATAAAATGTTATATTATTAAACCAAAAATAAACTATTTCATTATTAAACTTAAATTAAATTATAATAAAAAAATAAATTAAAGAAATTACATAAAAAGTAAAAACTTTTAAATAGTTGATTTGATATTAAAATTGATATAATTTTTTTCAAATTTTTATGATATCTTCAAATTTATATATTATTCAAAAATAAAATCATTATTGTTTTCTTTAAAACGCATAAAATCGTATTATAACATCGATAGAGACAAAGAATAAAATAGAACATTAAAATTAAGATGTGTCTCGCTGCATTGCGCGAGTACTCTTCTAGTATATATATATAGAGAGAGAGAGAGAGAGTTTATACAAGAACATTAACTAAATAAGAGAATGAGAAAACGATCTGATCACATGCGATTTTTACACTAAAGTCACATGTGATTCACGCGTGACCCACATCAGCGTTATTGTAAAATTACATGTGATTTTGCACGTGAATTGGTTGTTTTCGTATTCTCTTATTTAGTTATTGTTTCCGTTTGAACCTCTATATATACTTAGCTTTTTAGAATGGAGGCATCCTTGCACGCACGATTACATATATTTGTATCAAACCTCTTCCCTAAGTATATATAGGGTTTGGTTAGGGGAAAACCACAAAAATATGAAAAATTGAGCATAAAAACCAAGACACGCCTCACTTACTTGCCGTGCAGATGAATGATTACCGGGCGTTCCTTAGTTTTTCATGTTCTTTTGGTTTTCCCCCAATTTCTCTCTATATATTATATACTTATATGGAAAATACTCAAGCAAACTCCTCATCACTTGACCACCTGGGAGGTTGGACTCTACCGGTAACTCAGGTACCGATGACCAATGACTCTTTGGTATTTATCTCAAACCTCTTAACTGCCAGTTAGTTCATGCTTTTTGTTTTTCTGCATTCGTTCCTAAGCAATTTGTCGACGGTACTTGTTCCCATATTTATGTTATTGGCCGTTTTTCTCCTCAGAATGACGAAACTTGCCAACCAAAATGTCAGCCGATTCTCAAATCCAAAACCTCTAAATTTCAACCAAAACCGCAACCACCATCTTTTCCGGAAGGAAAAAAACAGTACCCAATGCCAAGATCCTTCGAAGCACCTAGCCCTGATTCAGTCCTTGAGCGTCGCACCTCTGGCTCGACCAGCAAGACTGTCTCCTTTGGAACCGAAATAGCCATCCCCGTAAGAAGTCGAACCAAGCGGTCACAATCAGGGTCAACCACCAACCCATGGTCAAGGTCACCCCTACTAATTCCGCTTCAAAAGGAACGGAAAAAGAGACGAAATCTTTTCCAGCAACCCGTTAATGAAACCAAGAAATGCAGCCATTGTGAGATAACTAAAACTCCACAGTGGCGAGAAGGTCCGATGGGACCAAAAACGCTGTGCAACGCTTGTGGGGTCCGGTACAGATCCGGGCGGCTGTTCCCTGAGTACCGGCCAGCAGCAAGTCCGACGTTCATACCGTCGGTGCACTCAAATTCTCACAGGAAGGTGATAGAGATGAGACAGAAGATGGATGATGATTATGTTACGAAGAAAGTTTTGAGTTCTAATTCAAGAGACACTGGACTTTGTTCGTGTGAGTAGTTATCGATTTTCATCTTGTGCAAGACTTAGAAAATTAGAGGGTTGTCATGATTCTATTGAAGCGAATCCTTTGCTCAATCTCTGTTGTGATTTTTTGGTGGTTCAAATTTTTGACAATTAGAGTTGGTGATGGGATTTGAGTTCTTTTAACTGACGATGAATGGAGCACTTTAACATAACAAGGACCGAGAATTTTATTCGGTAAGAGGGAAGACAATGATCGATACGGTAAGTGAGGATGATGACTCTTAAAGACAATGATCGATATGGTAAGTGCTTACCAGCAAGAGTTACCACTTTTACTTACCTTATTGAGTAACATTCTCGACCATCGAAATGGATTGTTGGTAAGCTTCTTTTATTTGGTAAGCGTTTACCGGGTAAAAGTTTATCTTTTACTTACCTGGTAAGATTCTTGCCATGCCTTTTGGGTAAGATTCCCTCCATGCTAAGATTTACCGGTTTATAAACGTTTACCATCAAAAATCCATTTTGATGACAAAGAATGTTCACCCAGTAAATGAAAGTAGTAACTTTTACCGATAAGTGAAATGACCCTCGAGTTACCAATTTTGGGGGTAAAAAATTAGTGGTAGAAAAATGATATTTTGGTAATTTGATGTTTTATATGCCATGTATTTAGGATCTAATTTTTTTAATTTATTAAAATATATCTATACTATATTATAAAACATTTGATAAAAATTCTTAAAACCCATTTTTTATGTATGAAGTATTGTATATTGATGCATATTACTTAAAATTCATTATTACAAGTAATTTTGCATAAGTACAATTTATTAAAGCTTCATGTTTGAATTCGTGTAACTAACTGCAGATAAAATAATCAAATAGAGGATAAACATTTCATTTTAAAATCTAAAATATAATTAGGATAATTATCAAGTTCTAACAAAATAATTAATTATTATCTTTATAAGAAAAAAAATTATGCATAAGTACAACTAATTAAAACTTCATGTTTGAATTCGTGTAACTAACTGTGGATGAACACAATCAAATAAGAATAAACATCTCGTTTTAAAATCTAAAAAATTTAAAATATAATTAGGATAATTATCAAGTTCTAACAAAATAATCAATTATTATATTTATAAGAAAATTATATTATTAAACCAAATATAAATTACTTCGTTATTGAATTTAATTAAGTTATAATAAAAAAATTGAATTAAAAAATTACATAAAAAATGAGAAATTTTAAATAGTTAACTTGATACTAATATCGATATATTTTTGTCAAATTTATATTTTATTGAAAAATAAAACCATTATCGTTTTTTTTCAAAATCACATAATACCATATTATAACATCGACTGAGATAAATAATAAAACGAAATATTAGAATCAAGATGTATCTCGTTGCGTTACGCGAATACCTTTTTAGTTTAAAATAAAGATTCTCCTGGTAAAACTAAGATATGGCTCTTGACCCATTCATATGACACCAACAATCTCTGTAGTGTGCACTCAACACTTTGTAACTCGTGATATAACCCATCTAACAACCCCATATTCTCCTTGTAAATCTAATTACGTAAACTAAACAGATGATTTCACTAAAAATCGCCAACAAATTATCGAAATAAAAGAATTATAAGTTGAGGACTAGAAATTTAAAAATGGTACAAAGGAAAGGGGAGGAACCAAAATCTATAAAACATAATTAGAATTTAGAAACAACAATAACAAGATAAAAATAACAATCAACTGTTCAACAATTCAGATTAACCTATGTCCATTTTAACAAAATTATACTGTACACAACTTTCATTTCATACACAAACCTAGCATATATATTTTTTTTCACTCTGAAACCGCGATTTCTTGATCGACTCTCCAATAGTTGCTGTCGTTGAACTCTTTCGTGTCCTCACTCACGTTCTCTTTTTCAGGTGTAACTTTTCTTTTTAGAGCCCCGGCTTCCCCGACTACACCCTCCTTAAGGGCTTTATCCATCGCCTTTTCAGACCCATCTAATTCCACTCCTACAAACTCCACATCTTCTTCAAACAATGAAGCCACTGCACCCTCTTTTTGGCTCGAATCACATGATCCAGCAAGCCCGTCATTTGATGAGCCGTTGGGTAGAGATGGTGAACCTGGGCTGACTGTCTCTGCTAAACTGGGAATGTCGACATTGGAGGTATTATTGTAATCTTCAAAAGGGTTCACCCCGGACCCTCTAACCGCGATATTTGAAGGCTCGCCCCATCCAACCCATTCTGGCATAGGCCTATCAGCAAACAGGTCTTCGTTGTCCGTAGCCTCGAATCTGAAAAAACCAGCATCAGATGCGCTGGTTTTTTCGTTCTCGCCCATTTTCAAGTCTCCACCGCCATTTACTTCATAGTCTTCGCTGAAGGGATTTGGGCTTCGATTGGGATTAGAATCGGATATAATGTGGTTGGAGTTTTTGCTATCGACAAATTCTTCATCTACGCCAACTACCAAATCATCGTTGTTACTGCTGTTACCACCGGTAGATGCTGCATTAAAGTCGATCTCATCCATCATTTCAGAAGGGGAGGTGGTGCTCATAGGTGCATCCCCCATTTTATCGTCTTGGAAAGCAAACCAATTTGAATTTGTAAACAAGCTACTGCATGAAAAAAAGAAACAAGTTAAACAACACATTTAATGGATTCTATGCCTACCAACACTTTCAAGCTACAAAAGTACAAAACCATGGATGATAAATAGTCAGGTGTTCTATATATGATGGAATTACTTTAATGAGCATCAATCAATTCCAGTTTCCTTAGGGTAAGTTTGTTACGCAGGATAGGGCAGGACATGACAACAGAAATTTTTTGTCTCATGTTTGCCGCGGCTTGGGACATGACGGTACTGAGTGGGACCAAAATAGGTGGAACAAAAATTAGAGAGATGAGACAAGATGGGTAAATTACTAAACTATCCATGTTAAAACCCTAAAACCTTCCACAATTCTTTCACCAATCTACCTGTTCAGTCCAATCATATCATTCCAGATACCATTTTATGAACCAACTAGCAAAGACTCCCTCCATCCCATGAAAATGGCAACATTTTCCATTTTGGGATGTCCCATGAAAAATCGCATCATTGACCAAAATGATTTGGTTCTACAGGATTCCCTTGTTTTGCCATAACTGAAGAGTGTTTTAGACAACGAACAATTGAAAATTATCTTGTGACTATGAACCTATGCAAATAGTCATAATTTTAATGGGATAGAGTAGATGATTCTAAATTCATCTCCAGAAACTTACCTGCCTTGGTCATCACCCAGCCTCAGAGATGAAATGACCACTTCAGCAGATTCATCGTCAAAGTAACCCTCCTGCATCTCAAAAAATTGAATAGATATTTTGGTATCAGCATCACAGCAGTTGCAGAGACTCGATACTAACATAAAATATAGTACTCGGTCCCAAAACAAGCGTCCACATTTCTATTCCAGTTTGTCTCAAAATAATCATCCACTTTAGAAATATGTGCCTACTTTCCAATTTTACCTTAATTTTAAAGATGGAAAAATCCATTACTCCCTCTATTATCAAGGATGAAATTGTCATTTAGTTAATTAAGAAGTGTAATAATTACACAAATCTAAAACTGTGCCTTTTCATCGTGGATGTTAGTTTTTTTTTATTGGGGGGGGGGGGGGGGAGTTAATATTATGATTATTGATAATCATGATTTGAAGGAGGAGAGAAAGTTCATGCTTTCATCTAATAAATTCCCCTGTATGAAATGAATTTCTTGACCAAAATATTACCTCATCATCTCGACCAATAGTTTCACGTCCCTGCAGTCAGAATAAGGGGAGAACCATTTTTACGACATCAAATTTTGATAAAGACGGCACAAACTTGTACAAATACAAGAGAAGCTTCAACATACCTCTTCACCTTCCTCATTTTCATACATGTTGTATCTAAATGCCTGGCTTAGATTATTTGCTAGAGCAGCAACATCATAATCTCTGTCATGATGAATGTCATCTTCATCACTATCCCTATTCCTATCATGTATCGAAGTTGGCCGACTGAAAATATCAAAAAGATGGAGAAGATATTAGCATCATGTAATAGAATAACACCCGACGTATATGAAGGTTAAATGCTCCATAGCATCAGATCCCAACTTTATCCATTTTCTTTAATATCCTGTTTGCAGGAAAATAGAGCTCAATATGTATCATCGACATACCAGGCAAATTTCAACATATTCGCAGACAGAATGCCACAGAATCAGATTATTTTTTAACTAAACAAACATATCCATCCACACTGGCAGAGTTTGTTTCAAAATCTCAATTTTGTGCCTCCGGGGGTAGTTCTTTGTGGTGCAGTTGGTGCACACACTGTGAGGCATTGGTTGTATCCCTGAATTGGTCATCGCAAATGAGAAGAATACGCAGATGGGATATGATACGCGATTTTGGTTGATTTTTGTTATAAAATGCATGTTAAAGCTAAAATCTAAGGTAAAACTCAGGTATTATGGCTACAGAAGAAAGAAAGCAACAATACTTGTTCCTCGACAGTTATATGGACAGACTAAGTAAAAGTAAAAACCTAACAAGGCTTAAGCTTGTTTAGTTTATACATAAACATTTTATATACTGATTAAAAGGAAATCATTTGCAGACTTGTATATATACATGCATAATATACACACCCCCATATCATAAAGTGTTTAGAAACTCTGAATCCCAGTATCTATGCATCATACAGCCATATTGTAAAGTGTTCCCATCCTTTTTACACCCTCTTTTCCTTCATCAGTTCTGAACTATCATTTTCCTAAACTCTTATGCTCAAGTCAATAGTATGCCTTAATTATTTTTGTAAACAAATGATGTGCCATAAATTATCTTTAACAGCAATTAAGACTTTGCTTGTGGCATGTCCTTCTAAGTGTATACAGTTGCAAGTAGACTAAACCAATATGTAGTAATCAACAGAATATAACATGCTTTGATAGACAAAACATGGTAGCAGCATACCAGGTGCAAGAAACTTACCCACAAGCCCATCGGTACACATTTTCAACCATGTTCCGTTCCTGTAGAACTGTACCCTGCCACTCGTTCCATTCCCTACTTTCCTATATCACCAAGAATAATATTTGAAACACAAAGATCCAAAATTAACATAAATACTTGTAAATAAATCATTGTTGCATGAACTTTTGTATAAGATTTTAAAGCCACCTTATAAGTTAAAAAGACAGGAAAAGCAACCTCCCGTCTTCAAGCATACCAGAATGAAAAGATTTTATGACATCAAGTGGAGGAAACAGTTCACTTTCTATATTGTGTCAGCATCAGAAAGCATCAAGCAATTGAAAGATCAATTTTTTACTCTTATAAAAACTCCGATGGAACAAGATGGATCCCAATGGGTAGTTGATACCACTTGAGGCTTACTTTATACATGATTATAACATGCAGAAAGATAATAAACTGACAAGCATGTTTCCAATAGTTTATAATTCATCATAGATGTCAAACTTCAGATAGTACTTAAGTAGTGATTTACATTGCCCCGAAAGAGGAGTATCAGGTACTTATAAAAGATCCTGTTTTATCGATCCTTCCATAAATAATAGCGCACCTGAATATGCATCTGAATGCGACTATTGTTATTCCCCAACTGCATGATTTTATTGGCAATGCATGTGATATGTCCAATGTTCCCAACTCGGGGTGCATTTCTTCCAGCAGCGGGCAACGTAGGCTGCATAATAACAAGAATCATAACACATTCTTTTAAATAGTATTTTGTTTTTAATATAAAGAATATTTATGAGATAATCTGGAAAGAACATCTGAATTTTAATTTTAACTTCAAATTATAAAGGGAAATAACACCATATGATGCCAATTAGGTAAGCAGGAGTCATTCATTTAACAAAAATAAGATATAGGAAGTCGAACTTTATCCTTAAGTAAGAATAACCCATTTCTGGCCAAATCTTGCCAGAGTCCAAGAGAGCTCATGAAAATGTTGCAGAATAGTCCCCAAGGTAAATAACTTCTCATCCAAATTTTAACTATCACATAAAGCTAAAGCTTTCAGATAAACTTTTGGAATGACGCATCATTTATCAATTAACATTTTTATAAAATATAACAGTATCTAAAACTAATTAGAACATGTTAATTTTTGTAACAAGATATACGATTAAATAATTGCAATGGTATTTTGTCCTAAAATCTTGATTGTCTTCATCATCTTCTTCCGATTCCCTCTTCTTCATTTTCATGATACATTTTTATAAAATATAATAGTACCTAAAACAAATCAGAACATTGCTAATTTTTGTAACAAGATATACGATTAAATAATTACAATGGTATTTTGTCCTAAAATCTTGATTGTCTTCATCATCTTCTTCCGATTCCCTCTTCTTCATCTTCATGATATTATGACAGATTTCTTGTGCTCTGGTGTCTATTCGGGAGGGTTGTTAAAGTACAGATATGAAGCGAAGGCATGAAGAGGGGGGGAGGGGAGGGGAGGGAGAGATCAGAGAAAATTGAGATGGAGACGGGGAATACAATACAGAAAATAACTTCTACGAGCATATACAAATTTACCCAGCAAGTTCTTTAGTGACAATTTATTGATCGCTTAGTAGTGATATCCAAATTAAATATTATTACAGCAATAGATAAAGAAAAACAAAAACAAATGTTAAGCCTTTAACAGTGTATTATTCCAAAAGCTTGTCCAAAAAATAGAATAATATTTCAAAATAAGGCCAAAATGAGAACTGAAATTTACGGGACAAGGTGTAATTTTTCCGTGAAGTCTGGTGGACTCCACGCAAGATTTTGGTCAGAAATTGGTAGTTAGTACTTGACAACTGAATTTGATGGCCTATTTGCAATATTTCTTAAATGGGTGGCTACGTCGTAACTCTTAGTATACTTGATTGGGCATCATCAGCAACTTCCACCAATCAAAGTTCATACATATAGATGATTTTCAAAGGCAGATTAAACCAAATTATATCAACTGGCCTCATGTTATGAGTAGTTATTCCTGTTTAGCCTAGATGCATCCAACAAAAGGTGCCAACAATTACCAGATTAAGTTCTCCAGAAAGGAAAGGTGTATTGTTAGTTTGAAGAATCTTCACCAACAAACCACATCCTTGGAACAGATGATCGACGATGGTGTTGTTTGTGCTTCCTAGGCAGGAAAATATTATATTCTCGACATGATGGTGCAAAGCATTATTATATGGGTACCTGTGTCAATTAACAGTAAAAGAAACTATTAGAATATGCACCATACAGAAATCTAATTCATTCTAGCATGATCGAGCATTTAAGTTTAACGATCATAACTCTACTTTGTACATTATCAGGACACCAAAACAGATGCATTAGTGGTGTCTTACTCAAAAAAAAGCTCAATAACTCTTTGTATAGTTCCAGAGCTGATTAATTCCTTCTCTGCGATTTCATTCCCAGTCTTCAATAAAACAGAAATGAACTCCACAATCTGCAAGCAGATAATATCACCAATCCATGAGAAGTGAAATGAGAACAACAAAGAACCAACACTTTGGCGTGAAGAATCAACTAGAAGTACACATTAAAACATCAGAAATGCCTCACACGAGAAGATGTAATTTTCTGTTTCATTGTATTTGCATTATTTTTATATTTCATAGAGTACAAAGATTCATTTAACATCAAAAACATATGAGTTAACCAATACCTGCATCTTACCCTTTCGTGTAACCACTTCAGCCAAAAACCATGTTTATTTTCAACACAAATCTACCCTAATAGAAATATGCAACAGATAAAGGCGACATGTTAAGTAAACCAACCTTTAGACGATGCTTCCCTAGAGGAGGCTTCAACTGGCCATATGTAGTTGGCAAGATCTTCTCATCAAGTGACACATTCAATAACATCAACAAGCCACCTGAAATATTGGCAGGCCATCGAAAAGCTAAATACCACAATATATGCCTACTAAAACCAAACTCAATTCGCACAAATATCAGCAATTTGAATATCATCCCATCCAAGATTGAGCAGTACCTTTTTGTTAATCATGATCCATAAGCAAGACATTCTATTTATCGTAAAAAACCAAGTTCTTAGTATTTAACTGGCTATAGGTAACTGAATTTTATCAAACTGAAAAGAAAAAAAGGGATTCATAAAAAACTAGTGTATTCAATGTCCAAGTTATGGTGGGAAAGATCTATCTTAAAGGTACCACTCTGCTCTCTGGATATTGCATCATAGAATGTCCATGTGCATCACTGTAACATGCCCCTATTATTAACCATTTTCAGCACATCTGAAATATTTTAACAATACCTCTTAGTTCCAATGCCATAAAAAATATGGCCTATTACGGCATTCCGCATTCCTGTCCTGAACTGCTACAATTTAGATAAGCAGGACGGAGTAACAAGCATGATCCACCACGATCAAAGTTGTCCCAAGTTCCCCCTAAAGACAATTTCAAGTTTAAAAAACAACCAACCTAACTTAACTTAAAAATATTTACTCTAATTCTGAATATGCTACTTGAAGTCTCTTTTAGTGTTCTTAGATTTTTTTTTTGTATCGTAAATACTGTTTGTGATTTATATTTCACAGCAAAATCAAAAGTGTGTTTGTCATGACCACTTCTTTTTCCAAAAGAAAATAAAATTAAAAGAATTATGTTTTGCTGGGTTTAAAAGCTTAATTCATTAAAGCCGAATGATCGAAGCACATTTTTTTTGTAAAACATGAAAACATCAAAATCAAGTTCACAATTTATAATCCTCATTTGCAAAAAGTTTGAAAATTGGTTTTAGTTTTTTAAAAATATGAACGTTCTCAACACATGTTCCTATCCAGTTTTTTTAATCAGAAAACAAGTACTTTGTTAAATGAGGCCTCAGTTTTCTTGAGCCATAATTTCTTGCCAAGTTTCCTTTGACCAATGGTATCAGTGCATCTCTACCAAAGTTTTAAAGTACATAAACATGAGCGAGGCGTCCCTTGGCGTGGCGTGGCGAGGCATAAGCCCCAAGGCGGAAAATAAAAATAAATAATTTTGTTTGCATATTAACACACATCTAATAATAGTATTAAAATCTCAAAATATATATTAATAGATGCAGTTGATTTTATAAGATTTTAGTTTCATCACTTGTTAAAAATACATAATATATATATATACAAACAAAGAAAAACTATCGGGACAGGGGACAGTGGACAATGGACACAAAATGTAATAATATATTAACCCACATACTATTGTCAATACACAATGCTGTAAATAAATTATATTTCCGTACTCAAATTCTCTATTTTAATATATATAAATACATTTTATATCTCCTCTCTCACTTTGAATATATATATATATATATATATATATATATATATGTGTGTGTGTGTGTGTGTGGGAGACTTGAGAACCGGATAAGAGCTCGCAAAAGTTAAATGGAGAAGATGAGGTGTATGGAGAACTGCAGAAGAAGAACTCGTGAAGGACTGGAAGAGACGAGCTTAAGGGAGCAGAGAGAAACCTATGTATTTTAACCCTAAATCCTAACGCCTCAGCCCCGCCTCAGTAGCTAGAGGTGCGCGGCCTAACTAACCTAGAAGAGGCGCCGCCTCAGGTTCGTTTTTCCACCGCCTCGCCTCGACCAATTTTTACAACCATGATCTCTACAATTATTAGTTTGTGAGTTCAAACTTATTAAGAGACATTAGCGTATCAGTTTGTTGACAGCTCCAAGATATTTCTACCAGTATGACCTAGAATACAGACAGTTTGAATTCATAGGTAGTTTTGTACAGGTGGTATAATCAAGATGCTAACCGCAGTGTATCTTGTTATATAAGAGAAGTAGACAATAACTTCAAATAGTTTCCCAGTAACTCTTGTTCGAAGTTTTTAGTTCATGCTACTGCCCAATTACGCTAAGAATGATGAATTGGTGCTACTAGAGTTGGAGATCTATGGTATGCTTTGTGTCACTCAAGTTCAAGCTTAGTATCTTATATGAAAACATACTATTTTGGGTACCCCATCATATCAAACATTTAAGTGGAAATTTTTGCATAGAAACAGAGGAAACAATTGGCAAGACTTAGTACCAGAAAAGTACAATCCTATGAAACAGGCTGGTTATAGCTGTCAAAGGAAAAGAAGATAAAAATATCTTATTATCGATGCCAAGAGGCACAACCTTCTTCTAGACTAAAATTTCCTGCCAAGTTTCTTGAACTGCCATTCCCAAGAGTGAATGAATAATGATTTTTTTTACTAACCTGGATATCCAACCCGCTATGCGAGCCGATTAATCCCAGGGCGACCACCCACTTTGTGGGTATCCCAGAGTCACCACATTGAAACCTCCGTGACCACAAGGGGATTTTTATTCCTCCTTGGATTCGAACCTGGGACCTCCAGGCACTTTTGACCTTTGGAGCCCAAGTTCAAACCAATCAGGCACCACCCTTGTGGTTAATAATGGTTTTTTATGTACTATAAGATAGAGCATAAACAGTTTGGAAAGCAGTTTAAGGTAAGTTATATTTTTTTGTTATCTCTTGGTTCTGCATATCTAATTCAGACAGTAAAATTTGGAGCCCTACTGCCATAACTTTCTTTTATACAGCACTCAATATAGATGCATTTGAAAGTGAAAAAAAAAATAGGAATGGAAGACTGCTGATAGTTAAACGCGACTACAGCTTAAGATTAAAAGATAAGACAAAGAGCAGACATTGTATGTACAAACTCACCAAGTTTGGGTAGCATTGCTCCTACAGTCTCCTGGTTGACTTGCACAGGTGACTCGTATACATGCTGACCTCTAAAAGAATAAAAGGGAGGTGAAGGAACTGATCTTTTCGGATCCAACAATGATATACACACAGACAATGAGCTGACAACTCCAGATTTCGAATGTGAATCCTCCAACGCATGACCAAAAATCCTTGAAACAAAACTGGGGGGAAAAGAAAACGATAAAGAATATTATGTACTTGAAAGAGCAATTAAACAGAAATGCAAGCATATGAGACCATACAAACCTTGAGGTAGAAAGTTTAGAGGCAAGAGGAGATGACACGTTTCTAGTTATAGCACATAAAGTCTCTGCTGCATTAGCATGTACTTCAGGAGGACTCTGAAGCAATGCCGGAGAAGGAGGATAGTGTATTAGAGAGTACACTTGGAAGGAAAATATCCATAAAAATATAAACTACTTTTGAAGAGAACAGAATAAGGCACACAAAGTTGCACATGACAGTCTGTAGATGGAATTAATAAAATATCAGATAAAATACTGTCACCAATATGTGCACCCTTGAAGTTTAAGTGTTGGCTGTAAATGCAATTGAACTGGTGGAGGTCACTGGTGAAAATATTCTAATAGGAGTATCAGAAAATCAATAGTATTACACACACATGAAGCATACAAATTACGTTGAGAGCGGTTTGACATTTGAACTAGTGGATGTCTCATGTGGAAGCATTTTAATAGGCCTATCACAAGCAATCAAATATTATATCATGTACATTTGCATATAAGGTCAGATTAGAGCTGTCCAATGTGAATATATACACACTGACGCACATAATATTATGTACATACACCGAATAAGAAACTGTACTCACAGATGGACTCAATTTATCCACAATCATCTCCAATAGGTTGCTATCTGTTAACCACTGCATCACGTCCACAGAATCTGGATACATATGATCATCAGCTCCAACAAGTCTTACCAAGACCTATTTTTAAAAGAAATACCGGAATAACCAATTATTCATCAAGCAAGAGATATCATAAAGCTCAAAGTATAATAGTTCACGCCGATTTAAACATGAACCCAATGATGTAATTTTTACAACCTAAATAGGAAACGTACTGACCTCCATGATAGATGTTATTCCAATCAAATCAACCAGCTGTTGAAAAACATATGGATGGACCTGTTGACATATAGAACAAATAATATCTACAGTATGAAACGAGAAAGAAAACCAAAGTAAACTGTATGACTACTCTACAGACCATGCAAGTCCTCACTTGACGATAATATGAAAACGATTTTGAAGTAAAATGGTTGAAAATAATATGAGCCATAAAATTCACCAGGTAATTAGTTCTGAATTTTGAGTGGCTACTTCTAATGCATCAAAATCCCAATTTTGCGCCGTAGTTACGGTGACCATAACTGGAAGAATGTCATCAGCTTTTACACTAGTAAGTTCACTACTACATTCAGAAACCCACTATTCTCACAATAGAGTACAATTGTTAAAATAGAAGTGCTTTTAATTTGGAGAAAACTTAAACTCAAAAAATAGCCCTAAACTATACCATCAAACAGCTTTATCTTTTAAGCAAGTCAGCATACTCCGTGGATAATCAACGTGGTTGTCAGTATTGGTGCTATTGATAAAGAAGCATCAAAATTTAGTAAAATGTGAATGTTGGTGATCAAATTCAGAAGAATACTAATTTAAGAATGGAAGTATAGCCTGTAATATCAAGTAAAAATAGTGATTGAGAAGTATGGTTGAGCCTTCTTGAAGAATATTAAGCAGAACCGGAATCAGAGAAACGCTGCCATGTATAGAAAAAAATTTACTCACTTGAACAAAATTCATAAGTGGAACCGTCTTCCGCAACATGAGACATATCATGACCTACAGCATGGTAGAAAATATCTCAAGCAATGTTTTTTGCAAGAGAAGATGAATGATGATTGACAGAATATAGCAAATTAGCAACTGTGAGAGAAAAAAATCCGTGACAGGAACTTCCTACACCCTATATGCTCATCTGATAAATAAACTAAGAGTGCAAGTGTGCAACAATTACATTTGTGGCAGACTGTATAGGGACTACATAGTCGTCACGTTAACATCTGCTTTTTCCCTTTTGAATCCATGAACAATGGTTTATTTTCAGGTACAACGATAAAGACACAATCACTACATCGAATAGTGACTCGACGTGCTCTCTCTCCTTCACTCTCTACAATTGAACTTACAATCGATAATGATATTTAGGATCTAGCTTTCAAAACATACCTTGCTGAAGTACCCAGCCAGCAAGGCACTATGAGAACGGGTTGGCTCCAGAAATGAGAACAGTAAATTCATTAGCTGCAAGTTTGAGTTCGGGAGAAGGAGGTTATGTGAGACAGATTGTAATAAATTTCTTAATAACTCATGTTAGATATAACTTAGAATTGGAATATCAATGGACAAACCTCCTCTTCTTCCACTACAGTTTTGAAGATCACATCAATTTCACATGTAAATATCTCACAAGCAATGAAAGGGAACCTAAACATGTACAGAAATTACTAGACATAATCAGCTTTGTTCCAAGTATTATATAGGAAAAAACATCTAAAAGATAATGAGGAAATAATGATATAGATGATGCTTCAGTACTGAAAGCTTCTACATGTGTCAACTAATAACAAACGACCTACTTGAAAATACGTTGGCTATCAGCACCCTCCTGCGGCTCTTCTATAATATATCGCAGTAATTGTTCAGCCTGGACTCTGTCCCGCAAGCTGGAAAACGAGTACTCAAAGTATTCATGATGCAATTCTATCATATCCTATTTGCAATCTAATTCATGGAAATATTGCAAACTTCAACTATGGGAAGCATCAGCTCATCTAGATGGACTAGAAGATGACTCTAATTTACTAAGATAAAATACTTACAAGTTGATGAGACGGCTATTCAAAGCTTTGCATTCTTGAATAATATCTTCCTCGTCCAAGAGCTCTTCCAATGTGAGATGCTCCTTGTCCAAGATAGCCTCAATCTAAACATATGATTAACCATATGTTAGAAGATAGCAAACAACATATGGACTATAGAAGCTAAATGCTGCAAGACAAAAAAAGACATGCACAGTGCAATTTTATATGATTGATGAACCCATTTGTGCTTTGATCCATTCATTGACGCTTACGCAAGCCACGAGATAAGGGAAACAACTAATGACACTCTAACATTCACATACAAAATTAACCTTGCCTCCCCTATCAGATAAATGAACTGGATCCGCCTAATTATTTAATTCAGGTTATGAACTAAAAGACATTTGCCATGAACCACGTGGTCCATAGTCAAGCATAGAAAAAATGATACTTTCATTGTTTTAACTTCCGTTGATCAACATCTGGGAATTCCCATTTAAACCCATAATTTCCCATGAGTTAATTACCATTTACGGCTGTATAGCTTAGACAGATCAAATATCCCACATCATTTCATAATATTTCCCTCATTTCTCTTCCCACAGACAACTGAAGTAAATCACTATAAACCAGGTGATCATATCCAAGTTAAGTTGTCGAATAATAAACAATCGCCATTATTTAGATGCTTAATCATGTGAACCAAACTGATATTTCATTGAGCCAATCACCTTAACTTCAAGCTCTAATGAGTCCAATAATTCAACAAGGCATATTCATCAGAAAATGAATACTACACTGAATATAAATATCACAACGGGATCCGTCATGAAATGAAAAAAAAAAAAGGAAAAGAAAATAGGCAACATCAACACAATCAAGCAAAACACTTAATACTGGCAATTGACAAGTTTTACACTGAATTATACGAATCTGTCTGTAAATAAAAACGAATCGTGTTATAGTAACTTACCGGTGAAGAAGCCGATATAGCTGTGAGATGCCAAAACATGTTGAATTATAACTGGTTTTAGATCTGCAAACCCTAGATGGGAGGAGAGAGGATGGAAACTAGAGATTCACGATTGGACGACTGGAATAATAGAAGCAAGAGCGAACAAAAACCCTAATTTTGGATTTTTGAGAGGAAAAAACAGTCAAAATCGATAAATTTGAGGGATGGAAGAGAGGGAGAGAAGAGCTCCAAAAGTTGTCAAATAAAATGAGCCAAGAGGGATACAAGTGCTGTGCTAGCGGGACAGAAGGGGGGCAGGTTGCAAACGGACAAAGAGGTCCTGATGGTGCACAGTGACAAACGGCGATGCCTTGGGTATTTATGTAATTTATCATCTCCTTTTTCTTTTACAATATTTTAGCTTATATATGTTTTTTTATTTTTTTATTAACTTGGATATGCAACTCGCTATACGAGCCGATTAATCACAGGACAACCATCTATTTTGTAGATAGTCTGGAGTCACTGCATTTGAACCTCCGTGGCCACAAGGGGATTTGTATTCCTCCTTGAATTTGAACTTGTTTGTATATGTTTTTTTTATTAACCTGAATATCCAATCGGTTATGCAGACTCTTAATTTCAGAGCAATCACTTGCTTTGTGGGTAGTTCAGAGTCATCATATTTAAACTTTCATGATCATAAAAGATTTTTATTCCTCCTTGGATTTGAATCTGTGACCTTCAGGTATTTTTTATTTTTGGAGCACAAGTTCAAACTAATCAAGCATCACCTTGTGGTTAGCTTGGAAATGTTAACCACAACATCTCCCATATTATATTATAAATTTTTTTTTTAAATAAAATATCAAAAAAAAAAAAAAAAATTGCATTTTTAATAGCTATTCTATTTTAACGATCTTATCATAAAGTGGGTAAATCGTATCTTTATATGTTGTTAAATTCATCACTATCTATGAAAAATTTTCACACACATCAATATAAATACCTATTTTTTACATTCTCAATGCATAAATTGACTTGACTCTGACATAAAAAAGGTGCAAATAGCATTATCTTTATCATTAACTATATTGTTAAAATATTCAGTATATTTAATAAAATAGTATTTTTCTTTCTAGACATCTAATTTCTATGTCTCCTATTCATGAGAAATAACTAAATATTATTTATTTTTTTAAATATGGAGTTCCATAGATTTCTCTAAATTCGGATATTTCTATCTTTCTTTCTTCCTTTATCTATTTTGACATACACTGTAACATAACTGTTGGAGCAAAGTCATACTGTGAATCTCTTAAAAGATTATTTTAGTATCATTATTAGGGGTGCACAAAAACCCGCAAAACCCGTCCAATCCAACCCGCTAACAACTCAATTAAACCCAACCCGTCAATTAGGAGGATTGAAATTGCCCGTCAAACCGTCGCTAATATATAATTTTTATAGATTATATATATATATATATATATATATATGTTTATTATGTATATATATTAATAATGTATAATTTTTATTGATATTATGTTTGTATTTCATTTTAGCTAAACATATAGATTACCAAAAGAGATTCACGATCAAAGAATGATGACAAATAATTTAATTAAGGGCAAAATGCATAAAATAGCAATCTACTTTTATAAATTTTTTTATTATAGCATTGTACTTTCAATTTTTCTTATTACAGCAATGTACTTTCAAATTATTTTTTATTAGGACATTGTACTTTGAAAAATTTACCCATTATAGCATTGAGTAACCTTTTGATTTAAATTTACCCATTATACTAGGTTTCCATGCCACCTCATTGTCCACGTAGACTGTCCACATGTACTATAGTGATATGACTTTCTTACTAAATCATTGTACTTTCAAAATTATTTTATTATAGCATCTACTATTTCTTATTAAACACTGTATTTTTAATTTTAATATTTARATRTTTTACATGTTTTTTAATAAATATATTAAATGAATTAAAAAAACTTTTAAATTATTCATTAATATACCAATATCAATAAAACTAGTAGAACACAATTTATCTCGCTAATATTTTTTTTAAAAATATGTGTTTTTTGAAAAAAGGAAAATAAGAATTGTTTTTTTTTTACCAAAAAATATTATTTTTACTTGACGAATATATTATATTTGTTTAAAAACTTTTTACTTGACGTATAAATATATTAAATTAATTAGATTTTTTTGAAGTATTTATTAATATAACAATATTAAAAAATTRTAGATAACAATTTATTTCGTTAATATTTTAAAGAGAACTTTAAAAGATATGTATTTATTTGAACAACATAAAATAGGAAAAATTGTCTTTTTTACAAATAAAATATATCTCGAAAATAATGTTGCATATTTATTTAATAAATATTTTACTCTAAGAATATTTAATTTAAATGCAACCTAATAAGAAAAAGTAAAAAAAAAATATTTTTTTAGATAATAGCAATGAAAAATGAAAATCACTAATAATAATTTGAAATATGTTTTTATTTTAATTTTAGTTAAGTCATCAAAATGATGTGTCATCCAAATCACCTCATTAAAGCCACACAAGCAAAAAAGTCAAAGGGTTAACCTGTTTAAAAGGTAACAGGTTACCCATTGCTATTATGGGTAGATTTTTTAAAGTACAATGCCTTAATAAAAAATAATTTGAAAGTACATTGCTGTAATAAAGAAAAACAAAAGTAGAATGCTATAATAAGAAATTTTGTGAAAGTAGGTTGCTATTTCATGCATTTAACCCTAAAAAAAAATGGGGAATATACCTCAAATTTGGGGAATCATTAACGAAATAAGCCTAATTTATGAGAAATTGATTGAATTAATCGATCTATCCACCCCTTTTTATTTTATATCCAATTTTTTAATGTGATTCTTTAGATGGTCGTATTTTATGCAAATGAATTTATGCTTACACATAAAACATATGAAAACAAATACGTCCATTAGAAATTAAAAGAAAAAGGATTATACAAGTTACGTAAATCTATTTACGTTCATTTTTCCCGATTTATGCCATATCCTCAAAACTTTTCTGTTATTGATGGTAACAATAAATTTTACAAAACACGTCCCTCGACTCTAAAAGATTCGACTTATAGCCCCTAAATTTTAGAAAACAACATTCTACCCCCTGCGCATTATAATTTTTAACAAATTACGTTTAACTCTCTTTTTTTGGTTGCCATCATTTTCTCAAATTTGTTGGTATCGTAGCAATTTTGACTTTTCTATAATCTACACACCTCGTCATCTTCATATAAAATAAATTGCTCAAATATATTTATGTAAATATTTTGGTTATGCGTAACTTTAATGAAAAAGTGTATGCATGAATGTATTATGTATTTATGTGTATATATAAAGTTGTCAATATATAAAATATTTTGAGAAGTTTCCCTAATACTCATCTATTTAGAGGACACATATGTTCATATACACTTTTCAAGTTGTGTCGTATAAAATAACTAATATGATATTTTATTTTAAAAGCGTCATAGAATTTGTTAGGATGCCCAAAATCATCATATAAACATATTGTAACTCTTTTAGATAAGACATTTTTCTTGTTTTGTCCTATAAAGAATCATATTAAGACGCTTAGACATTTTAAGCATCCTATAAGATCTAATGTTGTTGTAGCGAAATGCTATAACTAAACATTTTATTTTCACTAAAGTACAACATCAAATGACGAGATATTTAGATTGATAGATTCGTCAACAAAATATCTATTAGTATCTTTCATATTTTATGACATATCAATTTGTTGTTGCTGCAAAAAAAAATCAATAATTTTCTCTTATTAATTAAAGGGTTAAATGCATGAAATAGCAACCTACTTTCACAAAATTTCTTATTATAGCATTCTACTTTTGTTTTTCTTTATTACAACAATGTACTTTCAAATTATTTTTTATTAAGGCATTGTACTTTAAAAAATCTACCCATAATAGCAATGGGTAACCTGTTACCTTTTAAACAGGTTAACCCTTT
>NC_037537.1:23417600-23445158 GCF_001531365.2 Cynara cardunculus var. scolymus | reverse complement strand
TAATTAATTTAATATATTTATACGTCAAGTAAAAAGTTTTTAAACAAATATAATATATTCGTCAAGTAAAAATAATATTTTTTGGTAAAAAAAAAACAATTCTTATTTTCCTTTTTTCAAAAAACACATATTTTTAAAAAAAATATTAGCGAGATAAATTGTGTTCTACTAGTTTTATTGATATTGGTATATTAATGAATAATTTAAAAGTTTTTTTAATTCATTTAATATATTTATTAAAAAACATGTAAAAYATYTAAATATTAAAATTAAAAATACAGTGTTTAATAAGAAATAGTAGATGCTATAATAAAATAATTTTGAAAGTACAATGATTTAGTAAGAAAGTCATATCACTATAGTACATGTGGACAGCCTGCATGGACAATGAGGTGGCATGGAAACCTAGTATAATGGGTAAATTTAAATCAAAAGGTTACTCAATGCTATAATGGGTAAATTTTTCAAAGTACAATGTCCTAATAAAAAATAATTTGAAAGTACATTGCTGTAATAAGAAAAACTGAAAGTACAATGCTATAATAAAAAAATTTATAAAAGTAGATTGCTATTTTATGCATTTTGCCCTTTTTTTTATTAACATGAATATTCAACCCGCTATGTGAGTCGACTAATCTTATGACGACCATCTGTTTTCCAGATAACCCGAAGTCACCGCATTTGAACCTCTGTGGGCACAAGATGATTTTTATTCATTATTGGATTTGAATATAGGACCTCCAGGTACTTTTGACATTTTGAGCCAAACTCAAACCAATCAGATACCACTCTTGTGATTAATATTCCCCAACTTTGACTTCATTTTAATAGTAATGTTTTAACTTTTCCATAAAGATAAAGTGAATTGGTGAAAATCGATGGTAGGGATGTAATGGTCAAAATTGGGTTGCAACGATAATTTATGGTATATTTCTAATCCTTTCTCTTAGATTTCCATGTGTATGGTTGAAATCAAGTTGATCGTCATTTTACGTGGTTGTTGTAGACTAGTTTAGGGCATAAGACGACAAATTTTGACCACCATCGTTGTCATCATGGTGAGTCAAAAAAATACCAAATCGTTAAACAATAGCTTAATAATGTGTTTTAAGTGTTTGTGTGTTATGCTAACGTTGGATAAAAACTCACAAACATCAATTTTAGTCAAAATTTTTGGGGAAAATGAGTTGACTTGAGATTTAGCACTGTCAGATAAACCGGGTTCGAGACCATTGTGGACTGAACCAAGGAAGTTGCGTCAACATATATGAATGCGTCGAATCCACAACCTGAGCCAGATAAACCGGGTTCGAGACCATTGTGGACTGAACCAAGGAAGTTGCGTCAACGTATATGAATGCGTCGAATCCAGTTAGGCTTTACAAATATTTCTTGACTCTGAGTCTACACTCTATATTCAGATAATTTTGCTTTATAGCTTTTTTGGTGTAAGCATTTCTATTTAAAAAATGGCAAAATGCATGGAAAAAGTAATATACTTTAACTTGATTTCTATTTCGTGTAACGTACTTTCAAAACTTCCATTTTGATACCTAATATGTAAGCTTTAAACATTGAAACATTAACCGATTACCATGTTGATGTGACGAGTGATAAGATGAAATTGGGTTGAATAACAAATAATAGTGAGTTGGATACCACATCACTCGGCACATCATCATGGTAACCGGGTTAATGCTTCAACTATTTACATGAGTACTTAAATGTTCAAAACTTTACATCTTAGGTATCAAAATAGAGGTTTTGAAAGTACATTGTCAAAAACAAGAATCAAGTCAAAGTACGTTATTTTTTAAAAATTTTATGTAATTTGCCCTTAAAAAATACACTTCAGTATGATCACATTGATGATAACATACCGAAGCCGACATATATTATCCACTAACGTTTATATTAAATTGTACAAGAAATAATATTGCCATCTCATACATCAAGTATATCATAGGTGAATATGATAATCGATCATAGTTGTATTTTAGAATACGTAAAGCTAAAGTCGCTCACGAAAAATGCATCATAAGGCAGACATTGAACATAAGAAGTGCATACTGAATTTTTAAGTAATATGCATCAATAAACAATACTTCATGTATAAAAGATGATTTTTAAAAGTTTTTGTCAAATGYTTTATAATATAGTATAGATTATTATTATTATTATTATTATTATTATTTAAGTGTTGACTTCGTTGAAAAAACTGAAATATTATGTCAAAGACATTTCTTGTTACTATAGTATTTTTAGGTTTTGTTGCATCTGAAAAAAATAAAAAAAATAAGAAGTAACAACATTAATGATGTCTAATATTTAATGTAAAATTATATAATTTTTTATGATTTATTTCTAACTATTATTTTTACCGGGAATCTTATCCGATAAAAATGATGATAAGAATTGAGAATTTTATCTGATAAGTGAGAATGACAACTCTTAAACTCAATGTTGTACATTGTTTTATACAATGTTATATTGACGGAGTATAATCTTACTCAACAAGGTAATTAAGGGGTCATTTACTAAACACTTACCGGTTAAACGCTTATTATATAATTTTATATTATTGATTGAGAATATTACCCGATAAGAGGCATTACAAGAATGAGAACCATACCCAGTAAACGTTTTTCGGGGTTTAAGATGCTTATCAATAATTCATTTTGATATCGAAACAGATAAATGTGGATGATGCGTTTTGCCAGTAAACTATTTATTAAAAGGAAAAATTGCATCAAAATGAAACTAATTTTACCATTATTCCTATTTTAAAGAATCAACTTTCAAAACCTTTCATTTTAGAAAACTAACTTTTTGAAATGGCTTAAAATATATTACAATATCCATGTTTTAGTTTTTTAAAGTTTTTTTGCCACATCATTATTTTAAGGTAACCGGTTAAGTTAATCTCTTAAACGAAGAAAAAAAAAATGAAGGTTTTCCCCTTGAGTTAGGGGCCGTTTATCCAAATACTTACCCGATAAGCTTTTATTGTTAGGAGTCAATACTATAAATTTATAATATATTTTATCAGATAAATTTGTAATGTATTAAAACGGTATAATATGCAACAATTTACTTGGTAAACGCTTATCCAGGTAAGAGTCCTCACCGTCACTTACCGGGTAAGATTCTCTATCCCTCTTATCGTTCTTATCGAGTAAGATTTTCAACCTTTAACATATGCATCGGGTGAAAAAAATTATCCGAACTATATTTATCGAATAAATATTTAATAAATGACCCCATAATTCCAATTCATGAATTTGTCGGATGTTAAAATCAAAACTTAAAAGTTTTTGTGAACTGTAACGTTAGGTTTGGTAGGTCTATTGGCTTATACCCCCATAACTCTACTAAAAGTTTGAAACACTCCACATAGTTTCAAATTCGTACGATTCGTTCATCAACCAGCGTTAAATCTCGATATTGCACCTACCAGAAGTTAGATCGATTTGAACCACTGGAATTTTTATGATTGATGATGATCTGGTAGATAAGACGTCGATACAGGCGGTGGTTGGAGGCGGCGGGATAAAATGAACGTGAGCCACCCGTCAGTGCATCCGGTTGAAGTGGCACCATTACCACCGACTGACGGAGGCGCCCTCGTACCACCGAGAGTGAGGATGAAGATTGTCCAAGGCATGCCTGGGACGATCGGTGGTCTCAGCTTACGTTTTTGTCAATTTGCGTACGCAGTCGTCTCACTCGTTGTCATGGCCACAACAAGCGATTTCCCGTCCGTAACTGCATTCTGGTAATTTACTTGATCCGTTTCGTTGATCAGTGTTCATAGATTTTTTCGATCTGGTTGTTTTATGTCTGTGTGAAATCTATTAATTGGGCGCGTAATCGTTGTTATAATAGTAATGTGTTGCCATCGAACTCCAATAGCATGTTGGAGATCGTTGTCCATGATGTAATTGAATCCGGGGGAATGAAGTCGATCTTGTAAAAGTTAGCCAAGCTAATCCGCAGGATAATGTGATATAGTAAAAATTAGAAACTACGATCTCGTAGTTTTATTGTCGGTGTGAAAACTTATTGATGAAATACATAATCGTTGTTATAGTATGATGTTGCCAATCGCTTAGCTATCGAATTCCAATAGCAAGTTGGAGATCGTATCCTTGATGCAATTAAATCAGGGAGAGTGGAGTTTGATCCCATGGAAGTTAGTCAAGCTAACACACAAGACTCTGTGGCAGAGAGAAAAATGGAAATTACGACCTATTGTTTATGATTGAAGACTAGAGAACCATTAAATATGGACTAAATGAATGACTAAATCTGTGTCACCAGTAGGACAAACTATTCAAATCATCACTTTGAAATTCTAATTAAGAAGGCGACTATGAATGTCATGGAGATGAGATTCCTTGTGCAATAATCAGGTTCAAAGTCTCGAGTAGCACTGCCAAGACAACAATGTGTTCCCTGCCCCTGCAGGGATGGAGCACAGAAGGTTTCGAGAAATCAAGGGAAGGTCAAGGTGAGACAAGTATCATTATGATAGGTATCAAGTGGAAGTGCGTTATGATATATACCACAGTGGTATACTTGAACCTTTTTCCTACATGACCCGGTTGCTAGTGGCTATTGACCAAGCGAAAACACTATAGAACATAAACTTCTGAATTTTTTACCTGTTATTGTGTCTGATTAAGATGGAGAAGAGGTAAATTCAGATTTTTCATGACTCGCAAAAGCTGATGCTAGAGATGGGGGAAGCCTGATTATATATATTGACTATGATGGATAAGATGGAGGCTTTTGATCTAACGGAGTTTGTTACAGTGGAACACTAAACTCTTTAAGACCATGTAACACATACTGGACATGAAGAACATAGCCAGGTAAATGCACTAGAAAGAATGACTCAGAAATTATTATCATTATGAATGCAGGGGAAGGAGACAAAGTGAAAAAAGATTCAACATCAATGATCATGAAACATATGAGCATGTAAGGTTCAGCAGATAGAAGCTATTGCTTTAGATGGGATTCACTCAAGCATTTGGCTCCAAAGTTACTAGGGTCTAAGATAAGTCAAGCTTTGTGAACTTACCAAACACATTGGCATATTAATTATATGTCAGCTAGATACTAGCTTTTTGAAAAGTTGCTATTGAAACGTATTACTTACATGATTGAAAGAACTGCTTGCAGGGTGTGGAAATGGTGAATTGCTACTTATAGAAGGCATACCCCAATTTGGTTGATGTGCATAATAGTCTCTCAAATGGGAAAAAAGAGTAGCTCTTTTAGTTTTACACATGTAATGCCATGAATACTTGAATAGTGTATGGGGGGTAAGAAATGTGTCTTTATAAACCTGTTATACAATACTGTGGGGCAATTTTGTGAAAATTCAGAACTGCGAAAGTTATTAGATATAGGTTCCTTGTCACTTATCCCCTAGCAACATCATCAATCATAGCTTGTTCCACATTCATGAAGTTCGTAACATAATTCTAATTATTATGTGGTCGTCAAAAGCTTTTTACGGCGCTTATAAATAAAGTGATAATTTGAGGTTTAGTAGCAACTAGCAAGATCCAGGAAATTGCAGTTGGAAAGTGGTGGTGAATTTATGTTTACTAATATTTGAGGTCACAATCGAGCATGATTTCTGTTTCTTCAAAGCTTTCCCTTTTTTAAGTGTCTGTTTCAACTTTCAAGTTTAAGAATTTTACTTGTAGCAGTTGATTAGATTACGTCTTACGTGTTCAATCTGTGAGTCTTAGGTGCGAGGCATATAAATTACAGTTAATCACTTATGCATCTGAACTTCAATGCAAAGACAAAGAGTTAATCATGAATAGATAGATGTCTTATCAGGAGACACATTTCCACATACTATAAATTTCCCCAGCATTGAAACTGCTCTCCAGGATTTTTAGCATTTTTTGACGCAGGACCAACCCAATCTGCTAAAAATACAAATTCCAAAGAGGCAAAGATAAACATAGTGGCCAGGCCTTAGAAGACCAGTAACCAAGCGGACCAACACTATCGAATTTGATGAGTACTCTCATAGACAGCAGTCTTGCTGGACATGTTGTGAAGACATATGGACAAGGGATTCCATGCCTTGTATCCTTGATGGGTCAAGATCCTTCAGGAACAAAGACAAAGCAACTGCTCTGGTTTTTGGATGGATAGTCCGGCTGGATTTAGGCAGAAAAATTGAAGAAGAAAGGGGGGTCTCTCTTTTGGATTCTTGAAAGATCAAGGTTACACATACACTTTTCCGGTTTTCTCTCTTTTGGATTTAAATACAAAGTAAAGCATAAGTTTTCCTAAGGCAAGGAGGTAAACTACGGCCATGGTTCACCAGTCCTCTCAGAGTTGTAGGAATTGTCATTCTCAATTTATAGCACATAAAGATAAAAACAAGTGGAGGTTTAGGAATGAGAATCCAAGATGCAACTTGTGACAAAAGGCTTCAGCTACAAGTCGAAGTTTACTTTGTGTCACGGTCACCTAAATCCATCATCAGCGTCTTCCCATTATATGAATATTCTCTGCATTGCTTTCTTTATTTCTCTATGCCTAAATTATGGTAAAAGTAAATTCAGGTATCTTTTTATGCTTGATGCCAGTCAACACTGATGAAAACTTTCAATTGTTTGCCATCCCAGCTACCTTGTTGCTGCTGTTTCCCTGCAGAGTTTGTGGAGCCTATCACTTGCCATTCTCGACATCCATGCCCTTCTGGTGGGACGTTCCTTGCAGAATTATAGAGTTGTCAGTCTCTTTTCCATTGGTGACGGGGTAAGATAACTGCTGCTGGAAATTCTAGTATCAAGGGAGATTGATCATCATTCATGGTTTACCCCTAATCTATATATGCTTCACGTAGATTGGGTGAATTCTTAAAAGTATTAAATTAAGCCTGATTGAAATTGAATAAATGGGCAAAATGAAAATATCACATGTTTAGATGATTTCATCTAGTTCAGGACTAAGCCATAGGAGATATCAGAATGTCAGATTAAGTGTGTGTTTCTGCGTATTTCTATTTTAGTTTATTTTATCTGCTTAGTATAAAAAACAAATTAACAAAAAGGAAAGCACATGATAAACAGATAAAGTCAATATACTGGGCCTGTTAAGTGATATATGTCTTATTCCTTGAAATCTTCTACCACTCCTTTGTATATGAATGTTCTCAAGAAATAACCCTTAGCAAAATTCAAGTGTAGTTAATTACTCTTTCATGATAACATATCCACTCAACCTTTCAAAAAGAACCATAAAAAGAACCACAAGTATATGTTACATCTTAAAAATGTCATCTTAGATGCAACTGGCATTTATTTTGGAGTGTTCTGTAGTATTTCTTGTAGTCTCGTTGCTGGAATCATCAAAATTGCATTCCTAATTCAACACTGGTTTAACTTGAATCTTTGCATATAAAAGTCGTGTGATTATGCTTAAATTTTGTCCATCCAACCAGATTTCTTTGCTGTATACCCTATACGTCTAGATGCTTAGTCAAAGTGGTGTGATTATTCTCTCTTTCACCATTCATATGTTGACGCCATTGCCTATGAGATAATTTTGTCAATTTAGTATTGAATCTTCAAAGTTTGTTTATTTTTATGGCTGGTCATCGTTTATTAGTATTTATCCTACTCGTAAGTGCTACTACAGCAACACATAACTAGGGATCATGCCCATCTATTGGGGGGAAAGCTTATATTTGAGTTTGATCTCGTTTGCCATATATTCGTTGGACAAGTAGCACAAGTTTTATCAGACCACGTATTTATTGATAAGAGCGAAATTTTGTAGTTGTGATGGATTAACTTGTAGCTCACGCTCAAGACATAAATCTTCATAAAAAACTGTTCTACTCGTTGCTGGTTTGGGGGGGGGGGGGTTAGAGGACAGGCCTGCTTACATCCCAATTCCCACCCCTCCCAACAGGGCCATTATTCCAATCTTTTTGGAGGCCTTGTTACACATTTAGCAATACTATAGATTGATCGAGCAAGTAACAAGTAAAACAAAATATAGAATTTCATACCATATTAATATTGTAAGTCTTACAAATTAAAACAACAAAAATGTCTGAAAATGACAAAGTAACATATGAAACTCACTTAAATAAATATTATAAGTCTTACAAATTACAAATTAAAACAACAAAAATATCTGAAAATGACAAAGTAATATATGAAACTCACTTAAATAAATCATTCTTCGAAAGCGGGAATTGGGAATCGCCAAATGGGTTAACGAGTAATAGTTTAAAACATTACAGTTATGCTAAAGGTTAAAAGATATATAATTTGGTAAAGGCTAAAACATGTTTAATTGGATCCACAAAAAATCAGATTGGAACACTCTCAGTCATAGCCCCAGACCCTACTTTCAAGTCGGATATAATGGCTTAGTTTGGTTTAATGGATTATAATTCTAAGTTTGCAACCCCCACCCCCCTTCCTTCGTTAAATTGAGCAAATTAGCATAACATGTTCAACATATTCTTCGCTATGATTTAAGCTTCCGTCTTCTCTCTGCAGGTCACATCTACTCTGACATTTGCCGCCGCGTGTGCATCTGCTGGTATTACGGTTCTTATAGGTAACGATCTTGGTCTATGTGCTCAAAATCACTGCAAACAGTTTGAGACTGCTACTGCTATGGCTTTCCTTAGCTGGTTTACGGCACTACCCTCGTTCCTTCTCAACTTCTGGTCATTGTCGTCCCGTTAAAGCGAGAGTTATGCCAAACAGATGGTGAAATAAACCATCGGTTTAGTGCCCTTCTTGTGTAGCGTGTCTTTCTTTAGGGTATTTCCTAGAGGTCGTGCTCTTGTGGCTTATGTTGGTTCTAGGAGAACATAAAACCGCATGTGTGTCGTGGAGTGGTTGATGTATATATGCGTGTTTAGTTTTGTGGATTCGTTGTTGGTCAGTCGGTCTCCTAATGCAGCTGTAGAAAGTTTGTGTTGCAAGTTGGTGATGGTTGTTTTGGGTGTGTTTTAAAGGTTCAAATGCAACTATGGGATGTATGTGTTGCGATTCCTGTCTTTTTTAATATTTGTTACCGAACGAAGTCTCGTGCATTCTTTTGTTACACTTATGCCATGTGGGAGTGTAAATTATTACTCTCACTGTCCCAAAAAAGACGCAGTTATAAACCTAGTGAAAATTTTAAAACTTTTTAGCCACCAATTTTTTTTTTCCAGAAAATAGCTAAGAAACCGCAAGTTAGTGTTGCAAAACATTTTTCCTTGTGATTTTTAACATTTGACGCATCTGGATGAAAAACGGGCTGACTGCAAAAATAAATTGAGATACTGCAGCTTGTGGGACCGCAAGGACATATGTCGACGCATAAAAAGCAAGCCAAAGTCATACCTTGCAGCATCGCAAGAAAAAATTGTTTTGTGGCTTTGACTTATGGTTTCGTGAAAAAAAAGTTTAGAAGTGGCTAAAAAGTATGCACATGGTTTTTTATAATTATAACTTGACAATTTTACCTTAATAATCCCTCCATCCAATGATCTAAAAGACGTGAGGCATGACGTAGCGGTGAGGTCAAGCCTTAAGCCTTAAGCCTTACGAGTTATGGCAAAGACAACGTTTTTCAAGACGTGGCTTAAGGTGGCATATGTATACATTGTGTTTGTTATAGAAGAATTTGAATTGTATGGAGTTATAATTATCGAGCTTATAAGAAAATGACATCAGGAGTGTAAAACAGGATTAAATCTTTCGAGTCTCTATTGACTACTTTCTTCACTTTTCGTGTACAAGAATAAGAATAAAGATACCTATTTAGGGTTTAGTTTTTATGTTTTCCTTGTAATGTTTATTTAAGTATTAGGTGTCGTACATAATTGTCATTCATTTCCCAAGTTATATGTTTAAAGAAAGTAAAAAGAATCATGCCTCAACGTGTTGTAGACTTGTAGTTCCCCATAACACGCCATAACGTGTTACAACACGGAAGCCAACATTAAGTGGAGCAATCAGGGGTTCATGTGTTGGGTGTCATAACGAGTTATTTAGAACCATGTCTCCACCCCAAAATAAGTGTACACAACAGAATTGACACATGGTTTTAGACATGCATGCTCATTACATCTTTTAGTTAATTAAATTACGAATTTACTCTTAATTAATTCATCTATCTTATCAACAATTAAATATTTATTCATTTATTAAGAGTATATATGGAAATCCAATTGTTTTTTTTTTTTGAAACAAACATTTATTTTAAGACAAAGATAAATAGAAACATGAATTATTATTTTGCAACAAAGGAAATAATAGATGGAGTACTAAAATTTTTCCATCCCAAAATTAAGGGTATAATCAGAAAGTTAACACTTTTAAAATTAAACATTTATTTTAAAACAAAATAAAATATAAATATAAACATTTATTTTAGAAAAAATAATAATATAGAAAATGACACATTCCTGTATTCTCTTGTTGCCAGCCACATGGTGTTCTACCCTTGTTCACCGCCTGTTTTTTTAACAATAAACAACCTCATACAACCATACCCAAATTACCAAACACTTGCATCGTGAGTCATACACGCAGTGAAAAGAAACCATAACAACATTATGAGATTTTAACAAAAACGGTAAACCGGGTATTTCAATAATTTTATCTCATAGAAAACGATGAAATTGACATTAAAGTTGAACTACAACTCCGAAAGTGAAGCCTTCATGCATTCACATGAACAACCGAATTCTCTTGCATATCACATGTCAATGAAAAAAAGATTTCGTACAGTCTCGTAGTCTTGACTCTAGGAGAGATTTCATAAGGTAAGTGAGAAGAGTAGAAACCAATATGGTTTAGTAATACATAGGAGTTCATTTAACACGTCCCTTGGTTAATTGCTTGCTATATACACATTTTTTTTATAGCAAAATCAGGTCAAATTATGTATAAAAAATGTAAAAAGTAATTCATGATATTGGTATGTGTGAGAAAAAAAAGTAATAGATAGAGATGCATTTAACAATATATAAGAGTGAATTTAAGGCAACCCATACTTAAGCCCTAAGAGGTAATTCAATCAATATGTTTTATTGATTTGACATAAATTTGTATTAAAAATGATGATAATAACTTTTTAATAAGTAATTAAGTTTGGTAGTAAATTGTCATAAAATCTCGACATGACATAGATATATATATATATATATATATATATATATATTTAAGAAACCGTGTAAACTAATTTCGACAAATAGGAAAATTCTATTTTTTTTTCTAATTAAATTTAATCAATAAGGGTATTTCGATCATTTACAATATTTTCTATTAAATATGAAAATTATTAATAAATCTTAATTAAGGAAACGTAATAAAGAAATTTTTTATAAATTGTAACATTTAAATATTTAATTATATTATAATATTAAAAATTTGAACTTAATATATTGTGTTGTGATTGAATATACTGGTGAATCTTGAAGATTGTAAGGCATAATGGAATGAATTCATCAAATCATGATTGAAATAAAAAAATTAATGTACATGAAACAAGTTTCATGAAGGTGAAACTGGTTCATGTTGTAATTGAACAATGAGTAGTGAACTGGTTTCATGGTGAACCCCGTTTCATTGATGGTGTAGTTGATCCATTTAGTAGGTGAAATGGAAAATGAAACGGGTGCATAATGTATTTGGTTCGTCATGAAATAATTGCATGATGAAACGGGTACATGATGAATCTGCTCCAGAATCTTGAAGATTGTAATCCGCTCCAGAATCTTGAAGATTGTAAGGCTTAAATGAATGAATTCATCAAATCATGAGTGAAATAAGAAAATTAATTTACATGAAACAGGTTTCATGAAGGTGAAACTGGTTCATGACGTAATTGAACAATTAGTAGTGAAACGGGTGCAAAATGTATTTGGTTCGTCATGAAATAATTGCATGATGAGACGGGTACATGATGAATCTGCTCCAGAATCTTGAAGATTGTAATCTGCTCAAGAATATTGATGATTGTAAGGCTTAAATGAATGAATTCATCAAATCAAGAGTGAAATAAGAAAATTAATTTACATGAAACAAGTTTCATGAAGGTGAAACTGGTTCATGGGATATTAGAGAATATGTATTTTGTTTACAATTTTGCCCTTATTGCTGATATAAAAATAAAATTTTAATATATATATTTTTTAATTTCCTAAAATAAACTAAACTAATCTTGACCATCGATCAAGAAAATGGATGGATGAGATATGTTTACACGGTTTACACAAATGGAGGCGGTTTTCACTTTTCATTTGATCGCTCATCTTTCTCTCTCTCTCTCTATATATATATATCTATAAAAATATGCAAAATTTATTTATTAAAATAGATTTGTATTCCACTAAAAAAAATAATAGATATCACTCTCATAACACATGCCAAACTTGTTCTAAAACGATTACTATAACTACACAATATACTAGGGTTCCTTCATCCAAAACTTATTGGTCATTCACAACTTACCCGATAAGATTTTAGTTCATTAAAAAGTACCGTATATAACAATTTATCTGATAAAAGCTTACTGTGTAAAAGCAATTACTCTCACTTACCGGATAAGATTTTTGATCCTTGTCGTGTACATCAAATAAGATAAAATGACCCGGTTGTACAACTTATTGAAGTGGTAAAAGCTTACTGGTTATACACTTATACAACTTATTCAATTAGTAAACAAGTCCCTTAAACTTGCATTTTATATCAAAAACAAATCCACCCATAAGTAATACTTCACCAAAAACATATAGAAATTACAATTGTTCAAAGTTGTAATCATATTTAAACATATCACACTAAACTGAACATCTTTTATTAGTATCGAATTCAACGACTCGAAGTTACAACCAAAAATCTAATGAACAACTATTGACCAACAATTACACACGTCAAATGAAGAGAGAATTTGAAACCGAAAAAACAAACAAGTTTACATATATAAATGTCGAGGCTACCAGGTACAAGTAGGAGATGCAGCATCTGTTATTTTTCTCTTTTTTTCTATGACGAAAACTTTTGAGTGAATATTATTTCTGGAAAAACAAAAAGGAAATGGAAAAACACATCACCATGAAAAAGGGCTTGCTCCCAACAAGAATATTTCGTTTTCGACATCTTTCACCCACTGGCACACTCGATTGCATATCCGTATTGCCACACCCTACCAACCAAAAATCTTCTTCAGTCACATTTTTATACGATTAAAATAAACAATGTATATTATTTTCCAAAAGAGCCATTTTAGAAGCAGAGGCAGAGCCCGCTTTGGCCTAGAGTCCGTCCTCACTAGCCAACGGCCCACCCTCGCTTGCAAAATTTTGTTTTTTAAGGTAAGACCCAATTTTTGTTTGGATTTTTTAATTTTTTTCATGACCCGTCCTTGGAAGTTATCCAAGACCCAACCAAAGACTGAGCTTTTCCTTCCATGAATTTTGCAATGAATATAAGATCATATATATATATATATATATATACACACACACATATATATATATATATATATATATACACATATGAGGTTTATTTTACAAACCATGTAATTCTAACAAACCACATAAACCAATCTTAGCCGTCTATCTAGTCTAATCAATATCTGATTTTATTTGTTTCCTAATTCAAAACCATGATCAATAATGATTAAACTCATCATCTTCCATATATATCTCAATCATAATTAATGAATCAAAATCATTTTCTATAAATATCTCAAATGTTTTATAATATAAACATTGATTATGGTTTTTACGCATTACATGGTTTGTAAAATAAACCCCCTCTCTCTCTCTCTCTCTCTCTCTATATATATATATATATATATATATATATATATATATATTGTTTTATCAAAGAGGAACACCCTTGACAAAATTCTTGGCTCAACGATGAGAAGACATGGGAGGTTCCAACATATATTAAGGATGAATAGATGGTCCAAGTCTAACCAATGTGAGACTCCAACATGGCCCCCTCCAACGGAGGCAAGATGGGCACAAACCGTGTCAGAGGAGGCAAGACAAGGCCTAGAGATAGTCCCAAAGTGTTGAATCCCTAAAGTGATAGATCTTGAATCTTATGTGGAATCCCAATACATAATGAGGAGATAAGTTTCAAATCTAGTCGATGTGGGACTCCAACACAGAATTAACGACTGAAACTTATTCCAATATGAAAACACGAAACCGGCCCATAGATGGATGATACAACACCATTTTACCATTTTAGTTATTTACAGCAATCTTTTAATTTTTTTTTATAACTGTGGGCACCATCTGCCACCTGTAGGGCTGGTATTGGTTCCATTAGTAAGCTGTTAGGGTAATCTAGAAACTTCTTAGGTGGGTTAGATATAAGGCCATGTCTTCATTGATGTAAGGGGTTTTTAATATGAATGTGAAGCACATCAGAGCTGTTCTCTGTGGTTTAGTTGTGTTCTCAAATGCAATCAAAAGAGATTTTGCATCTGCAAAAAGGTCCTTCCCCGTTGAATACCATCAGACATCCGTGTAAAGACAACATATTTTTCTCTATGGCGCTCTATTCTAACGATGTCATGTTACCCAAGCAAAAGAAAATTCAGGAAATCCAATAGCTAAAAACCTACAACTAAATTTTCATATATATATATATATATAGAGAGAGAGAGAGAGAGAAAAAAAGAGGGCCCATTTAAGGGAGAACTGATTAGTTTATGGTAACCGTGAGATACAATGTGAACCACTCATTTGAGATATTTAAATATATTTCTTAAATAAGCTAAAAAGGTAATATAGTAATTCTATTTTTGACAATTAATCAAAATATTTAATTAAATTTTTTAGAAGGAAAAATTTAATTAAAATCAGTTACCTAGTAGATCAATTACCTAATATACATCGTATTTTAATGATGTTTGTGAATCAAAGTGTATCATAGTGATAACATTCACAATGTGGCACGTGTATCACAATGTATTTTCTTTGTTTTATGAAAAATATCATAGTGTGCATTTTCGTTATTTTCATTGTTTTACAAAGAATATCACATTGTCCATGTTGTATGTATATATGGGTATCAACAGTGAATATCGTTTCTAGGTATCACATTGTGTATCTTGTGCTCACATAAGGTTCATCGGAATAAGCTTCGCCGAATAAGATTCGCCCAAGGGAGGAAAGAGGAAATATGAGAGATGATATTTATAAAATCCCTAAAATTCCCTAAATTAATATTTTAAGTTAAAGTTACCAAAATTATTAATTTCCTAATTTAACCTTTTATTTGTGGTTGAGATTGTATCTCACGGTTACCACAAACAAAACAGTTCTCATTTGATTAGACATATATACATATATAAACAATGCGTAGGGATTAGTGGCTTAGGAGATCCACATTGTTTTAAGGGTGTGGGTGTGGGTGTGGGTGTAACAGAACTTAACAGTTAATCTAACCTTGTCTGCAAGTGGATCAAAAGCTGCATAAAGCTCAAAATCCTGAGTAACCCAGCACAGTAAAACTGCAAGAGAAATAGAATCACTGTAATTTAAACCCATTACCATGAATTAGAGACAAGTGTGTGAGCACGACAATGAAGATTCAAAGTTGGGATAAATCATCATTTCGTGCATCTGTAGTAGGATGCTCGGAAACTACTTCCGTAACACCCCATAGCCCAAAGCAACAGACTAACCCAACAACTTTACAAAAAGGCGCGCAAGACGCGTCTCCGCAGTTACGAAATAACCCATAGCGTTTCTATAAGGCGTGGCTCACGCCATGGCGCCTTGAGGCACGCCGTAAGACGTGATCTTTTTTTCAAATTTTTCTTATTTTTTATTTTTTTATCTTCTGTTTTTACACTTTTTACTTTAGATACACTTTTATAGATTTAACTAATCACATTACTCACGGTTTCACAAATTCATAAATGTTACAGACTCACGGTTAAAATGAAGTTGTAAAATTACCTTTCTAAGTTCTATTTTAAATATTTAATCAAAAACCTATTTTTATAATAATAATCTATATGATTTTTCTACTTCTAATATGAATATACATTTTTTTAATATTATTATCTGATTAGATAATATATAGAAAACATATATCTATATGTATGACATACAAATTTGCCGCCTTATGTCACACCTTGAAAAAGGCCGCAGCCTAGCCATGGCGTGTAAGGCTTGAGGCTTGACCTCGCCGGCACGCCATGCCTTGCCTTACTCCTTTTTGAACCTTTGAGCTATTATAAAAAGCTCAGAAATCTAATTTCTTATCCATGTGGGACGGGTTGTTACAAAATTTGATCGTAAAGGATGTTTTCTTATTTAGTTGCGTCGTGCTTTATCCAATATTCATCAAGAAATTATACCTTCCATTGAAGTTAGAAAAATATTAAAGCCGGTATAAAAAATCCTAGCAGCTGAAGATTAGAATATTTTACCATAGTTTTCATCCCTTCTGAACTGAGTTTTATGGGGCCCGACCTCTTTATCATGCATGGAAGCATAAAGTTTCTGGTATGCCCTATACAATCTGCAAAAAAACCCGATTGTTACTCTTAACATATGCAGCAATAAGCAACATTGCACTCAAACTGAAAGACATCATCAAAGTAATGCCGGATTTAGCACATAAACCTTTTCTGCTGAGGTGGACTGCTGACTGGAGATGCAAACTCAGAAGATACATACTGATCCAGATAAATGCTGCGATAAATAAAGTGCCAAAGTCCAGCAGGACCACCTATACCTACAAACGTTTCGTGTAGTCTCTCCTGAGAATCGGTTGCTAGTCTTCGCTGATTTAAATGGAATAAAGACCCGGAACGAGCAGTTGGGTCAACAGGCACATCCTCAATACGCATGCTGCCTTCCAACAATGATCTTTGAACTTCACTAAGAACATTTGACTTTGAAAGGACAGTTTCAATACGTATCCTGTGAAAAATAGTTCAAGTGTCTTGAAGAAAACAGTGCATGCAGAAATGTAAAAATATAAACGAAAATCCCAACATAAAACCAGAGTCCCACGTGATTCCAGTCACTTGACTTCTTTCATGGAGAACGGAAATATACATTTCAAAAATAACATGGAAACCACAATTTTGACATTAAAAGAACAAACGAAAAAGTACCGGCATTCTTTAAGATGGAAAAAGGCTTGTGAACTTGTAGTGAGCAATATCAAGTATGTTTCAACCTGCAAGATACATACTAATGCACTTCATCTCCCATATAACACAACTGACAATTTAATAACGCAAAGCATTCTAAAAAGGAACAATATTTTCAGCTTATGATGGGGTACAAACAGTAACAACATCCAGTTTTCTAAGCTTTTAACGAGTGTCATAGAGCTATAATTCACTCACGTCAAGATATTGAACATAAGCATATAGAAATGCCATGGGGTTGTATCTCGGCAAACATATTGGCGAGAAAGATTCAGACGTCCTGCACCAAAACGTATAGATCTATGTTAGTGCCATGTCAATCTCGGATAACTAAATTCCATTGTTCATTCTATGACATAAACTAGATAGAAAGAAACATAATCTAGGGATTATTGTTGTTCAATTATAACAAATATGTAAAAAAGAAACACCAAAAAATTATTGCTTGTAACATAGACCTTTTCCATAAAAATTATCACTACAAAGCTATATAATGAAATACAACACTTGCCTAAAAGATTCAGATGACATGACAAAGTTAGCAAGCAGCAGCATATCATCGGGATGAAGTGATGCTTTCTGCAAGCCTACCAGACTGACAACCTGCATTTAGCTCTAAGAATGATATATCACAAACAGAACAAAGAAAGATACATATTTTCTAAAAAAGACTGCCAAGGCAGGAAGGGGGTTGGGAGGTAAAGGAGTCGATGTAAAAGCTAGCCGTTGTAAAGACCTTATCTTTGCACATCAATATTGCAAAAAGGACACCTGAATCAGCAACATCTTGCAAAATTGCACCAGCAGCTTGCCTTGTAGCATAAGCAAGAGGAAGACAAGTATATGCATGAAGAAAAGTAGCGGGGTTCCTGTTTCAAAAGTCGGCACAAGATCAATTAAAATCCTGGTTGTGGGGATTGGACACAAGTACGTTCATGAAATGATTACATGTTCTATTTTAAGCAATAACTACTCACATGCAACAAACGATAGTCGATGAGATCTAATCGTGTCTAAACTAGATTAAACATTTAGCATGAACCAACTTCCCGGACTTGCTTTTCCATTTGACCAAATAAACTAAGAAATAAGAATCTTGTTTTCAGATACAAAATTACTCAAAATAATATAAGTTTTTTTGATTCCATAACCATTAAGTTTAACCCTGGCCCAAGGAGGCAAGTATTCATGGAAAGGCATACCGTGTGCCAGTGAGCCAAAAGCAAGTTTCAGAGGAAACATTTGTATTATAAAAGTCTCATAAATCACATCTAGAGAGACCGTAGACGATTGTAACATGGTAACAACTGCTGGACAAGCCTAAGGGTGACAAAGGCCTTAAACAGTCAAGGTCATCTGTAGGCAGCATTGCTTATGAGTTGTGAGTAAACCGAACAAAAAGAAAACAGATTTTGGTTAAATCTTTTTGAGTAAATATATAAGACTTCGTTTAATACAAATTGGAGATCACAAACATTTAGCATGATTTGCAGCTTTATCAAACTAAACTACGTTTAGTTTAGCACTCTTCAACACTATTCAGGCCTACCAAAGAACTAGGCATACAATCCAAACCAGGTGGGAAATTTAAAAACCTCAAACAAAGCAAAAATAGATCACCTATGACCCTGGGAGGTAGAGAACAGAAGCAACTCAAAGACCAACAGACTTGAACTTCAGCACCAAATTCTTTATGTTTTTACCAAATGTTTGTCAAATATTCTATTAAGATTATCATCTGTAATGAAACCTACTTGGTAAACAAAAGCAGGAGAAATGATGAAAGAAGTTAGAAGATCTACAACTCGAATGTCTAAATAAATGTGGTTAAAATCAAATTATTGCACTAAAAATGATACTACAGTGATGCTAATAGGATTCAATGGAGAAATAATACTGAGATAAGCATTAAGGCAGGCTAGATAAAATTGCTTGTAGATTGTCTAGTGTCTAAGAAGATGAGAAGCCCATTTCAGAAACAAATTGGTAACCTTCAAAAATTGTCTAAAAGGCCCAATCATTTGAAACATTAGAACCATTCATATTATGCTAGGGTGACCATGCTCTGCATGGTAACTTGTTAAGAGGCTGCACAAAGTAATCTCAAATTAAAAACGAAATAATACATTGCAGTATGGGACCAACACAATGATGAAATATCCTGCAAAAAGAAGAGAGCAGGGAAGATATTCGAGTATATGTATGTCATGCATATAAGCAAACATATATGCTTCGCTCAAATTAGTCTCCAACACAATTGTCCACTTTGAGTGTCATACAAACTCTATATTGACAAGAGCCGTTGATGCCCTTAAATTGATAAAAAAAAAACCAGCTCAAAAGAGAAAACAAACCAGCTGAAAGCGCGAATGATAGAAGAAAAGACAGCTTCTGTTCCTCCAAGCAAAGGTGTCATGTCAAATTTTGGATTCTTCTCAAAACATCTATCTAGGGACCTCGTAAGAATAAGTATCATCTGCAGTCATATCAATGGTATAATAATTAACCCACATAATCCAATATTGACATATTCGATTACACTAAAAACATAAGTAAGACCAAGTATATACAAACATTTCAGACACCAATGGGTGGTAAAATAAACCATTACCTGACCATAAAGTAGTTCCAGTTGCCCACGTAGGGACTCATAAGGCTCTTCTGTACAGCTTATGCAAACTAAATAAATCGGTCCTTTAACAAGAAAAACCACCTGTAAAGCATAGCCATCAGCAAGCTTATGCCAATGTCTTTTTGTAAAAAAATGCTGGCATAAGCTAGTAGATTAAATAGAAGGGTCCTTTTTTATTCCTCATGGTTCACATGAAGCCACGACTACGTACACATTACCAAACGTTGCAAGGGGAACATACCATATCTCCTGTACAGCTACATATCAAGTTTTCTAAAAGAATCGTCAGATGACCAGGTCATTTAGGACAGAATGATCCACTGGCCAAGACAGTCGATAAATAATTATGATATTTATGCATGATTATCAGAATCTAATTAACTGAACACTATCGTATTAAGCGACAGGATCCCATTGACATCAAAGTAAGTCAATTCGACATCTAGTTATCACAGAAAACAGGCACACAAAGTGCAAACTGCCAACTAGAGTATCGGGCAACTTCCATGTTGAAATATTGTTCCCAAAGCTGCAAGGAAAGAAAAGGCGACTTGAAACCACTACTGACCTGGTGTTTTCCTGCCCTAACCAATTTTACACGATCTCCCCTGAAAGATATCAATAAAGCAAATTATTGATAACTCCTTCATCTTCAAAAGAAAAAATAGTAAAAGAATAAGCGTGTAACAAGGAGGAGTACATGTAGTTGCATAGCTAATAGAAAGGTAATATATTTACCCATTTTCCACAAAGGAAATGATGGCTTGCAGAGTTGCTGAAAATCCTGCTAGTTTGTGTTCATCTCCGTATCTGAAAGTCAATTCAGAAGTCCTCAAAGGTCACAAATAAATCTTCATTGATATGTTTGTAGGATAGATAGAGATAAAATGAAATCCATTCCAACGTAACAAATAAAGTGTTGTAAAAATTGTACAATTCACTCTATAATCCATATAATTCGAATCATTAAAGCAAACAATACCAACTCATAAACGAATTAGAAATCTTGTTGAAATTGCTTTCCTATCAGTGATTTTGTTTCTTTAAAACTGTCATAAATAAGTACTTTACCCAAGATTTTAACCCAATTTGTGTTCATCAATGGTTTTTGTCATGTGTATAATAGCTGCATCTCTGGCAAGGGTTCCCATCGGCTCTTCTCATCCTAGCAGTTGATAAAGTCAACAGATTCCATTCCATTATTCTATTCACCACTTCGCGCTTCTTTTATTCTCTTCATACTCTTGATGAGACCTCTTCCAGTCATTTACAATTGCAACTCTGGAAGGGTCTTTTCATTTTTCTGTATACTCTATTTCTGGCTCACCTCTGGGTACTCTCTTTCCTCTTCAGATTTAAATGTATTATTTTTTTCTCAAACAAGCAAATTTTCATTGGCTGTTTTAATAATTTAAGACAATATTGGTTATTTAAACAAGATCAAGTATAAGTTTATGTTATCATTATAAGAATATTATGAACACTTGTCAGATAGAAATAGTTAACAAGCAAAGACTTCAAAATGAACAAGGTGCGACTTCAAGAGTAACTCGGGGGAAGCGCCCATGCGTTTGAGCCACAGAATCTAGTTATTTTAAGAAACTATCAGTCTCACATAAAAATAAACATTTATTATGTGTATATACAAATATACAATTCCCTCTACAATAGTCTGAAAAATTACTGAAGTGAATCCATGATTCACAATTCACTAAAATGGGAATCTGATGCATGCCATGGATCATGGTCTGACCACTATTTATGTATCTTTTATAGAATAATCATATAACCCAAAAACATGATGAAATGATGCATCATAGACATTAGATATGTTCTTTACAGAAAGTTATATGTCCCAAGGTGAAAATACATATCATAGGTATTAACAGCTGCATACCTTGAATATATTGGTTTTCCAGAGTGACTCAAAATAAAGAAATGTTTCTTCCTTCTCCTCCAAGAGATAGAAGCATCATCCTGCACTTATCCATCATCAGTTGAAATTTACAAACAGCAATTTCTTACAGGCAGTCATCAATATTTCTTGTTAAAAGAGATGAACACATGCAATTTAAAAATCAAGAAAAATGTAAGTTCCGCAGATGACTGCAACATGCCAGAAAGTCATGGAAATAAGCAAAACCATCTCAATGCCTTCCCCAAGTGATCAACGGAAAAGGTTTGTAAAGCCCTAAAAGGAAAATTCTTAGAATCAAATTCTCAGGCAAGAAGTTCATGGCTGGCTCACACAAAGAAAGTGACTGTTAGAAAAAATGAATATGTTGTAAGGATTCCATAATGTCATTATCCAACCAAGAAGCTCAAAGGAAATAGAAAAGAAGAAGGGCAGCATTCATCGTTACATCATCGTTAAACATCTATAAATGTAGACCCTTCAAGAACTTCAATGTATGTATAATGAGAGGAAACCATTCAAAGAACAGCGAAAACATATCTTATCCTTTGTTAAAAAAAGGAAATAAAGCAGACATATAAGAGACAGAGAGTGTGTACATTAATGAACCTCCCATCCACCCCGTATTACCCTAATTATCTGCACTTCATTATAACGCTTATACCAGAACTACAGTACTGTAAAACTATTACTTGCAACTTACAAACCACACTAAGGGTAGAACCCTAACAAATTGTTCCAAGTCCTTAAACAACCCTGAAGCTTTACATATGCCCGTTTAAAACTCCCCTGAGCTTTTCTATTCCGTGGAACTATTAGAGCTATTACTTGGCTCTGAAAGTCCTCACTAATAATTCAAAGGTTTATCTACAATAGTTACCAAAAAACAGGCACTGAGATGCTAGTTACAACTACGAAACTGCGCAATAAAACTATGAGCACCTCAAGAGCATGTTTAGGATTATGGGAATCAATTGCATAATGGAGGCAAACCCATATGGAAGTTCAGTGTTTATATGCCCATAATTTGGTTACCCAGGGAGGAGTCACATTAATGATGCTCTACCATCCATACCCTAGTTAAAGCACACACACTATACGCAACCCTACAAGTCATTTGTCTGACAACCAGTTGCACCAGCATACAGTGTTGAAATTTTTCAGGAGCATCTTGACCTAAAGACTTATTTTTCATAAGTTAAAAGGTAAACTTTGTGTCATTTTTTCCACCCAATAATGCATAAATGTGAACTCCACCATACTATCAGTCCGTACTTGATCCGACTTCCACATATAAGAATGATGCTGCAGCAACTTCACAAAAAGATCATGTGTCCCCTAACTAAAGCCCATGGTAACCTAAACTTCATGCTCCAGGTTACCCCTCTTTATAGCAACCACTAAACATCTTGCATCATAGAATTTCCCACGCAATTAATGAGAAAATCACATACAACACTATATTGGTATGAAATGTACACATCCGTCAAGATCAAAACAAAGGTCTCGTTTGGTAATAATTATGTTTTGTTTTTTTATTACAAATTTTGGTAATGTAAAGAATGATGCTAGGCAAATAGCAAGACTCTCTTTTTCAGGAAATAAGATAAAACTTCAAAAAACATAACTTGTATTTACAGGGGTTTGATCCTCGACCGTATTAAGTCACATAGAATTTCCAACTGTGACCTTGCTTCGTACACCTGCTTACAATCAAAATCAACTTTGCAATAACCTAAAATAAAACCCTTGATAAACCACGCCAAAAACATGCGATGCGTCTTCTGTTATTGAGTTCTCTGTTCATCCAAAACAAGCATTGTCCAACAAGCGACGTTTTTACTGACAATCTAACAATTCGATGATTGCTATATGCCAATCTGAAGTAAAAAAGTTCAACTTTTGAAGGTGAAAGGACGATGGTACAGAAAATGATAGAAACAGCAACTGTAAATTCGAATAACAATCCAATTTAAAGCCACGTAGCTCCTCTTTCATTAGATTTTCGATGACAAGTAATCAAATTCTAAAATCGAGGAAAATTCTGCATGCCTAGAATAATCACCTCATCAGCATGACGTTTACCACGAATCCATTGTGTTTGAGAAGAATCCAACGAAACCATGCCATCGTCACCCATAGAAGAACCGTTGTCCCTAAGTTCCCGTATAGCATCAGTTCCAGAAGCACTAGTAACACTGCCGCTACTACCTCTCTCACCGGCATAGCCACTGCTACTAGGGCTTGACGGTGCCCCATCCACTTCCGCTTCCAATTCCACCTCCAAATTGTTCCTCCACAACCCCAACGCCCTTGACGAACTACTTTCACCAATCGAACTCCTCTGCATCCCGCTTGCACTTTCCCTCAACGATCCATCATCGACCTCCGAGACGACGGGTTCGTGATCATAATCAGTAGACGGTGCTGTTCTTTCGTCAATTGAAGTCTTCAATGCAATCGAAGACAATTGATTCTCTATGGCGTCTAGAGAATTATCTATCGAATTGATGTTGACGTCAACATTAGGTTTTTGGCCGGCTGATTCCTCTTCTTCGTCGGAGGATGGTGATGAGGAACTTGAATCGGACGTCATTGTCGATGCTGCTTCACAAATGGAGAATTAAGGTGTGAAATTTATGGTTAGAAATCGATGATTAGGGTTTTGAGTTCAGAGATGGGGAAAGATATCTGTGAGTGTATGGTCGGTCTCCTAGTCGTGTTGTTCTTCCCTCTGCAGAAACCTCGGTTATGAACAACAGGTCGATAAGTCCGACAAATATGGGCCGGGTTTATAAGGCCCATATTTAATAGGCCCAATGTACTACTTAAGGCCCATATATCTCTCAAATGGTTACAAAATTGATTTGTTTGTTTAAAATTTTAATCTAGATTTAATTACATTTTCCGTCCATTTTTTTTAGGTGTCCGGGCCAACTTACGCGTATCTCGACTAAGGGGGTGTTTGGGATTGCTTATAAAAACAATGTATTGACTTATTACGGTATGGCACCGGTAACAAGCACTTTTGAGTATTTGAATAAACAACTTATACCGGTGTCAAACCGGTAATAAGGAGTTTTTGAAGAAGTTAAACCCTTCTGACTTATAATAAGTTGATGAGTGCTTTTATAGAAAAGCATAAGTTGTTTCAAATAAACAATCATAAACACCCCCTAATTCTGGGGGCCCTGGAGAACAGTCAGAAAAATTCTCAGTGGTCTTACAATGCTTAAACTGATGACCTCTGAGGAGAATCCTAAAGCCCAAGACATTTGATATTGTGGTTTTTGTCTCTCGATTTTATTTACCATAAATCTTTTTCAATTGCTTGTATTTTGTTACTCGTGTATCTTATCACTGTTGATTTATCTCATTCTTGGACAGGTAAAAGTTGGATTTTTTTATTGTTTTTTAACAGGAATTGCTAAATACCAAAAGTACAGAATCCCGTTTTTTATAATGAGTTGGAGTAGGCATTATTGATGGAGATGAAGCAATAAATTGAAGGTTGTTGGGACTAATGTTATGAGCTTTTGGAATACGATAATTTACGTTACAGCCATTAAATGCACGCATGTGCATCTTTCTTTATTCTTTGCATTTTTTTGGTATTCGTACATCCCACTGACAACCATTGTGTTTCGGTCGTTAAATGTCGTCATGTACCCCTCACATGAGGGCATTTTAGTCTTTTTGTTCCTCTCTTTTTTTGTTCATCTTCTTCCTACACCCACTTCCTTCTAAACACTTAAATACATTATACGGAATTCACATAAAGACATGATAGTAGCTGCCAAATACATAATGTAAAGGCAACAGGTGTAATCATATGTCATCTTGAAAAGTCTTGAAATACATAAACATGTAACTTAAAAGCTAACCCGTCCCATACCCGGTCAAGTTACAACTGATCCATGTATAAACATCTAAGCAAAAGATAAAAATTAAGATGAGAACATACAAGTCTCTAAGTGTGTTCTTTGTTCTTATCCAACCTCGAACTACATGGACCTGAGATGCAAACTATGATCAGCTTATAAAGCTCAGCGACTTCATGGTTTGCATGAGTGAAATCATATTTTGTCACTCATATCAAACATGCATACTTTGTATAGAATAACATGCATTTTTTCTGAAAACATCCCACACTAAAATAAACGAGACCTCATAACTGTCTTATCGATTAAGGACTAATAAGTTGAAAGCATCCCTTGGTTGTGTACGGCTTATCTGTAGCTAGTAACCCATTACGGGGTCATGATCTCATGTCACAGGCATTCCCTAATATGTAAGGCTCACACAAAGCTAGTCACCCATTCTGGGGTCGTGCCTCCCCTAAAGTATGACAAACCAAACTGACATCCCATACTCCAAAACCGTGTATCGGTTATACAATTAAAACCAACTAAAAACATAAGCATGCTAAAATATGTTTAAAAAACGAAAAACAATTAGCATTTATGCTCCACAAAGCACCATATACATGTAAACATATAACCGATGTCATGTATTAAAACCAATATCAAGCATAACATTCTCCCTCACAAAATAATAGCATGATAAAATAATTTTGTACATATGTATGCATCCCATCGTAACACCTAACTGCGGAGATCGATTTACTGATAACTTCTGATGGAAGACCTACACATTTCATACCACAATATCTAATCAATGACTTAGTTTCTGCAAAAGTCAATTATGATCAATCCGACCCGACCTAAAGTCAAACTCCATATATGAGCATCCCAATATGCCTCAAGTAACTCCATTTGACTCCATCATCAAAATCCACATGGGACAAATGTATCAAAAGTCAACCCTTGGTCAATCGGCCAACCTCGACTAACTTTGGTCAATCGGTCAACCCCGGCTAACTTTAGTCAATCCCAAAGTCTAAAACTCGATGGCCTACTAAAAAATCAAAATAAACATTTCACGATCTCATAAGTTCATCTCTCTAAATTAAAACATCCAAATAGTTATTTAACTCAAATACGACACTTAATCTAATAATAAAAACCATCTAAATAATTAAATGATTTATTATAGAACACCTCTACTTAGGAAATATATAATTTATATAAATCCTCTAAAACCAAAGTGCTCCATAATAACTCACATTATTATGACACTTTAGATCTTAATTTTAAATAACCTAAGGGGGGTGTTTGGGATTGTTTATTTAAAACAACTAATTTTTTTTTACAAAATCACTTATCAACTTATTACAAGTCAGAAGGGTTTAACTTATGTAAAAACTTCTTACAATCGGTTTGACATCAGTATAAGTTGTTTATCCAAACACCAAAAAATGTTTATTACCGGTGTCACACCGGAATAAGTCAATAAATTGTTTTTATAAGCAATCACAAACACCCCTAAATAAATGATTTATTGTAATAACTCCTTTTAAAATAGATAATTGAAATACCGAACTCCCAAGTGTATAATATCTTAAAGCTGTTTGAAATGTCGGTTACTTAATCGTAGAGTCTTATTGTTAATTTCGTGAAGATAAATAATTGAAACCAGATAAAATATGCATTTTATAAGTCCAAAGATATTTATAAAATATTCAAAAAATATTGTGAGAAATTAAATTTCGAGAACTTTCAAAGGATTTAATGTAATTTATTGAGATTTAAATAATTAATAAAAATATTTATAAAATTTCCGTACACTTAAATAATAAAAGAAGCATGTGATCCAATTGGTTAAGCCATGATTTCGCTGAATGAGTGGTCTCAAAACCAAAACAGCACCAGCAGTCATGGCTGCATTTTGAGAAGTTTTAGGGGGGTGTAGGGGGGGG
>NC_037537.1:23406864-23417425 GCF_001531365.2 Cynara cardunculus var. scolymus | reverse complement strand
GGTATATTTCTTTTACAACCTTGTGCATTTGTATAACTTTTGCAATCCAATTAATTGAGATATTTATAGAAATGATTAGAGTTCATTTATTATGATTTGAATATTTATGGAATATGAATAGAGTTTATTAATTATGATTAATACTTTATATTAGGAAACAATTAATTGATTAAAAATTGAATGGTTGAGATAAGGGTTGTATAGGGTGTAGGAATGGCAAAGGGTGTAGAATAACATCCCTATATATATATATATATATATATATATATTATTAAAGACTTATTGTAATTATTTTAAGAACTTAAAATAGTTTAATTCAAAAAAGTTAATTTTTATAATTAATTAGTTATTTTAATTGATGAGATATTTATAGAAATCATTTGCATTGAATTTAAATTAAGAAAAAAGTTCAAAATATTATTGAGCATGTGATGTWTTTTTGTCCTTGTAAATTCAACACAAGATGCCTCCTCCATCTTCTCAACACTTTCACGTGACCCTCTCATTACTATTTTTTATCTTTCAAACTTTTCATCCATCGCCATTCACCTCCCCAAGATGCCTCCTCCATCTTCTCAACACTCCTCTATTTAGAGTACTCTTTCTTGACTTGCTTCTTTATATTTATTTATCATCCATCGCCATTCAATGGCAAAAAAATGAGGTATTCTAACCAACTTTTTCCTCTTTCTATTTATCAATTTACAATAGTATTTGTTGTGATGAGAACTATTATTTGTATATTTACACTTTTGTAATCATTTTAATATTATTATCGCAAAAGTTTTATTGGGGAGAAGATGACAATGTGCATCCAAACAAATCAACTGGAGCTTAYGRAAACCCWCAACCGTCTGCATTTTCTACCGATACGGTATCTTTAAGTTTCATTTATTCTTGTTAAATTATATGGTATAACWAGTAGTTGTAACTTAAAAAAAGTCCATTTCAGGTATTTAATTCTCRTCAAGATCTAATTGATTGGGTACGCAATGTGGCATTTTCACTTGGTTTTGTTATTGTTATATATACTTATTAATAATTTATATTAATTAAAATATAATATACACAAATAAAAAACAAAAAATAAAATGAATAATATATATTTATTAATAATTTATATTAATTAAAATATAATATAAATAAATAAATAAAATATACACAAATAAAAAACAGAAAACAAAATGAATAATATATATTTATTAATAATTTATATTAATTAAAATATAATATAAATAAATAAATAAAACAGGAAATTAAATAAATAATATATATTAATTTAAATTTTCTTTAATTAATAATAAAATAAAAAGTAATCATCACAAAAAAACAAAAAAAACACAAAAATTTATAAAACACAAATGATTGAAACCTACATAGGGGTGGCATTAGCACATCATAGGGTGCCATTAGCCACCCCCAAGTTTTAAGCTTGAAATGGTTTGATTCTTAACGGTTTTAATTCAGTCTTTTTGTACCAAACTCTTGTAAACATTTTTACCAACATTTTGACATAAATAACTCAATTTTTCGTCAAGTAATGAAACCCATTTTCTCGTTTGAAGCTTTGGATTTTATTTAAAACTGAACAAAACTTTAACTTTCAAAATCGACCCTTAAAACACAAACCTGAAATATAAGGCTACTAGGGTTCGATAGATCTTTCGAAAACGAAACTATAGACATAAAAATCGTGGAGTATGGTTGAGAATCTCACATGAAATCAACGAAAGACCGAGAGTTTCGACTCCAAACTTCGAACTCAGATTTCTCTCTCATTGTATTCTTATTTTTCAAACCATTTGAACCCAGATGATCCTCAACTGGTGCTCTATATACTAATATGCCAAGAGTTTTGGCGTATTAGTTGAAAAATGGGGCCTAAATCGCGATTCTTCGTTGTGAGGTCGTCACCTCCAAATAGAGGTGTACTATTGGCAAAACAGGTCTTTCATCTCTGAAAAAGATGACATTCGGCTCCCTAAACTTTTTGATATTTACATTCAGCCTCTTATTGACGTAATATTTGACATTTTTGGTCCAAAACGATTTTAAACCCTTAATACTTTAACTAAATGATAGAATTGGCCCCTTTCAACTCATTCCTTTACATTTTTGTTCCAATAAAAATAAAATCCACTTTATTTCCTTTTCTTTTTCCCTTCAAATTTTTTTTATAAATAATTATTTACCTTATTTTAGGATGTCACATAAAAACTACTGCTTTAGTGAGTGATATATCAAACAGTCGTGGTGGATTCACGTAGGTGGGGGAGAGGGCCCCACAAAAATGTTAATTTTAAAAAAATAATATATGTACTTTTTTTCTTTTTAATCTTATATTTTTAAGTTTTTCCCAGTCATTTTTTACGGTTCATTCCAGTGACCTAGTCCGTTTTGACGAAACCTCCAGTTCCTCGTCTAACTGTCTTTATCCCCTTATTCTCGTATATTGTTACTGCTAGTTCTTGCAATCATGCTACAATAATAACGTTGGTCGATTGTTTTGTTAAATATATCTCAATTTTCTAGTTTTTTTTTTTTGTTTAAACATAAATCAACTCACCTAATGTTAATTTTATATGTGATCAAACAAATTTATCTGGAAGGAAATTAAACAAATTAACTAATAGTATAACTTGTTACTCGATTAACCGATATGGTAAAAAAAATAATTGAAATCAAAACTTACCTTTTTTGGTTAACCGAAACGTTTAACCTGCAATCCTGATAACCAGAAACTGTTTTCGTTTCGCATGAGTTATTCGGTTTATGACTTTTTATATCCTAGACACCCTAGTTACCTAAATTTATGGACATGCCAGTGCAAACAGTCTGAGAGATGTGATAAAATAATAAAACACAATGTATAGTTTTTATACTGCATCTGATGACAAAGTGATGAGAAACGTGTAGCCCAAAAATATTTGATTCAGCAATACCATCACAATCAACTTTCATTAGCTCTATTGTTTCCTTCTCGAATGGTTCTTGGTTGGTCGAAGGCATGGTATACTTGCTTTGTAAGAAACGGTGAAACTAAAAAACGGTGGGCTAACAGCTTAAAATTTAAGACATCAACTTATAAATGTTCGTAAACAAGAGAAGGCCAACATCAGTACTGACAAAGGAAAGAGAAAAGCATAATCGAGTATTAAGCAATATGTTATACGTGTATGTTTATGACGTAATACGTGTTTTCAGTTATTTGTATTGTATTATGTTCAGTATGCGACAAACTAGTAGTTTTCACATGTTCAGTATAATATTCCAGTTGTACGACTTCCGTTGTTTAAGTTGTTCCCAGTTCCAAATGTCGGAAGATATGTAAGTTGATTGTTTGTTGTTCACGTCATTTTGATGTTCAGATTTTATTGTATGCTCGTAAGCAAAGTTGTTGTAACGGCTTCGTAATTAGAATAACGGGGTTACAAAAGAATTAGGTGATGCATGTGACCAGAAGTTTGTGTATTGTAAATTATAACGATCTAATGTTACTTCATACTTCAAAACTGGTTCCATCTTGAAAAAACTAAATTATTGTTCCATATTTTCAACACAAGTGAAATATAGTAATCTTTGTAACTTTTTCATAATAATCATCGTCTAAATCATTGTTTTTGATATTAACTCGGTTTTAAACGGCTTTGTTTTCTTCTCTTATCCATGATGATGATGAACGAGTATTAACTCAAAAAACATTACCTCTTGGCGTTATAAACAACCATTCATAGGTGCTCTCTCGTAAGGCCTTGACCCGTCCAACATCATCGAGATCCATAAATTAATCAAGATGTTCACAAGTTGATCACCACAATTACATAAGAAACATACATATGGTCTTGCAACTAGTGATGGCCAAGAACCAGTCCGGGGCCAAGCTAGTCCTAATCGGTCCCAAGTTTTCTCATGATCGGCCATAACCAGTCCCCGTTGAAAATGGTAAGACCGGTCAAAATTCTTCATAACCGGTTATAGACCGCCGGTCCCGGCATTAAAAAATATTTTTTTTAATGATATATATTTTTAATACATTATAAAAATTTGTAATTGGATAACTCAAATACACTTTAAAAATGCGTTTCAATATAATAAATTACATTGTCTTACAAAAATACATTATAAAATTATTTGAAAATAAATTTATTTTTATAAATTATTTAAATTTTTGGACCGGACCGGGCCGGTCCAATTTATGGTCCTGGTCCTTATCTTACGAAACTGCCAAAACTCCCAACCGGTCCCGGTTTTCGGTCTTATAACCGGTCCCGGTTTTCAATCCTATAACTGGTCCTTATCGGTCGCGGTTTCAATCCGGTCCTGAGTCAGACCAGGCCGATTTGACCATCACTACTTGCAACTCTTCTTGATGATTGCCCAAGGTCTTGTTTTGTTTGCCTTCGCACATTGGACCCAACCCATTAGTTAGACAACGACTACTTCACATATTAAATTAGTTTTAGCATATTCTAAAATAGAATGAGGTTGAATATAAAAACCATAACTATTTGGCAGTATATATACATATAGTATATTTACAAGACAAAAACTCACATACATTTCCTCCGTTAGACCATTAATGGTAGAACATTTCAACAGGTATGCTATTTTTTCTCTTTCATTCTTCAAGATTAAAGATTTCTCCTTTTTTTTATCTTTTTTTTCTTTATTTAAAAGGAGAGTTTAATGTGACCATCAAAGCATTTTTTTCCCAAATCTTTAAAATTTTATGAAATTTAGAAATTTCTCGATTTTATTTATTTATTATATGAAAGTTTAATTTAATCCTCTAATTTTTAAAAAAAATAATATAACTGTTAGAATGCGAAAATTGAATTGGTCAATAATTAACGATAGTTTGAACGTTTCTTGGTCAAATATTCAACAAGTAGTTCCAAAGTCAATGTGTTTACACCAACAAGCCATCACAAGATACTTCAATTTTCTTAGCAATTGCAATTTGCAAGGTTAGCTTGGTTGGGTTCAAGCAACTTGAAGGCTGCTTCCGCCATGGTTTGGGGGGAAATCGCAAAAGCAAAACTGGAAGGGATGATAAACAAGATAATTATAACAGCAAAAATCATCAAAACAAAATCCTCATTTCGTCTCAAAATTTGCAAATTGCATTCGTAGTAACCAATTAATCCGTCTAAACCTAACAAACTGATGAAAACTGAAATCAGATGAAACAAAAGAATATTTTCATGGCGGATCTAAGAGTATGCATAAGAAGAAAGTATAATAGCAATTACTATAGTTGATTTTGTAGGCAAAATTTTGGATCATTAATTATCAGCAAATCCTTCGTTTTCAATCTTCAAATCCGATTTTCTTCCATACTGCGTTACGCACCCTACTCAGATCTCTCCCTTTCAAAGTCCTCCCAATTCCTTCGTGTACGGAAAACGACGCGATTCTCCCCCTCGCCAAATACTCGTGCGGCGGAATTCGGTTCTCAGCACCGTACAGATCCTCATCAAAGTCATCGTAATCGTTACCTGTCCTACGATTTTCATTCAGCTCCTCCTTCAGTATCATCGACCAGTCAGGAACATCAACCGGCAGCGACATCGCCGTTCCTCTAGCCTCTCCTCTCTTCTCCATCGCCGGTACCGACTTCTTCGAGATTCGAGAAGCCGTTACGTTCTTATGAAAGTCCGGCGACGAGGCGACGTTCCATATGTCGAATTCGTTGAATTCAAACATCAAGTCCGTCCCCATAGGACCTTCCCTTTCGCCGGAGAAGTACCGGTAGTTTCCTCTACCAAGGTAGCTCCTCGATGCCGCCATTAAAATGAAGAGAACGGATTTCTCTGAAAAGTTAGGCTAGATTTAGCTCTGTATGTGCTAAGTCCTATTGCTTGATCACTTTTGTCTGCTTTTATAGAGACTTTATGTTCATCTCTTTCTATAAACTGTTTGTTTGTTTTTTTTGTTTTTTTCTTTTATTTCAATTTAAATTTCTATGCAACTTCTAAATGACTATAATACCCTTTTGATCCTAGAATTGATCACGACCGGCTATATGTCATTGTCTTAACACTATTTAATTTTATAAAATTGATTTGTTAACATAAACAATTTTAGGGAAATGTTATATGTAATTTTTTTTATTAACCTGAATATCTAACACGCTATGCGAACCGACTAATCCTAAAACGACCACATACTTTGCATATAGCCTGGAGTCACTGTATTTGAACGTTCATGGCCACAAGGGAATTTTTATTCCTCCTTAAATGTGAAGTTTAATATGAGATTTGAACTTTTGTATGAATTATGTTTTTTTTATAGAAATTGATCTGATGTATTTTGGTGCATCTTATTATTGTTGATCGTCGATTATAATTGATCTGATGGTGGAGATCATTTATTACCTTTCTCACTATAACTTTCATTCTTACCGGAACTCAATCTTTATGTCAGAATTAGGTTAAATCGTATATTGAGAATGTAAAAAGTAAGTATTGATGTTGATGTGCGTGAGAATTAAATTAGTAGATAAAAATGCAATTTAACAATAAATAAATATAGTTTAACCTACCCTTAATTTTATTGTTGTGTCGGTGTGCTATTTCTAATTTAAATTAAATTAACTAACATAAATTACATCGTTCGATCTTTGAAACAAAAGGTTGTATGTTATATATATATATATATATATATATATATATAGAGAGAGAGAGAGAGAGAGAGAGAAAGAGAGAGAAATCAAATACAAACCACCCAATTTGTACAAATCGTGCAAACTACCCTCATTCATCAATTTCATTGTTTAATCTTATGAAATTTTTTTCATAAAATTGTTCGATCTTGTGAAATTGTTTCATATAATATTTTTTTTTGATGAAGTTGTTTCATATATGGTTATGAAATTGTTTCATATAATACTTAATTTAATAAATCTGTTTCATGTATTTCTCTAAAATTAAAATAATGAAGATGATAATATTCATGATTAACACTTTCCTCAATAAAAATGATTAATCAACCTCTCATAATTACAAAAAAAAAAAAGAAAAAAAATAAAAAATTATGATTGATTAAATGAAGTTTATACGGTTTATAAAAATAACATAGTTTGTAAAGTAAATATCATCTCTTTATATATGCAATCATAAGTAAAAAGATGTAAAATATGATAAACATATGCATATGGCATACCTCAATTCCACCGTTAATATAGTTTATTGTTTATATTAAAATTTATGGCAAAATGCACAAAATAGCAATCTACTTTCATAATTTTTTTTATTATAACATTGTACTTTCAGTTTTTCTTATTATAACAATGTACTTTCAAACTATTTTTTACTAGGACATTGTACTTTGAAAAATTTACCCATTATAGCATTGGGTAACCTTTTGATTTAAATTTACCCATTATACTAGGTTTCCATGCCACCTCATTGTCCACGTAGGCTGTCCACATGTACTATAGTGATGTGACTTTCTTACTACATTATTGTACTTTCAATATTATTTTATTATAGCATCTACTAGTTCTTATTAAACACTGTATTTTTTATTTTAATATTTAGATATTTTACATGTTATTTAATAAATGTATTATCTGAATTAAAAAAATTATGAATTATTCATTAATATACCAATATCAATAAAATTAGTAAAACACAACTTATCTCGCTAATATTTTTAAAAAAAATATATGTTTAAAAAAAAAGGAAAATAAGAATTGATTTTTTTTTACCAAAAAATATTATCTTTTAAAAAATATATTATATTTGTTCAAAAACTTTTTACTTGAYGTATAAATATATTAAATTAATTAGATTTTTTTGAATTATTTATTAATATAACAATATTAAAAAATTGTAGATAACAATTTATTTCGTTAATATTTTAAAGAGAATTTTAAAAGATATGTATTTATTTGAACAATATAAAATAAGAAAATTTACCTTTTTTACAAACAAAGTATATCTCGAAAATAATGTTTCATATTTATTTAATAAATATTTTACTTTAAAAATATTTAATTTGAATGTAACTTAATAAGAAAAAATAAAAAAAAATTAAATGTTTTTTAGATAGTAGCAATGAAAAATGAAAATCACTAATAATAATTTGAAATAAGTTTTTATTTTAATTTTAGTTAAGTCATTAAAATGATGTGTCATCCACATCACCTCATTAAAGTCACACAAGCAAAAAAGTCAAAGAATTACCGGTTTAAAAGGTAACAGGTTACCCATTGTTATTATGGATAGATTTTTTAAAGTACAATGTCTTAATAAAAAATAATTTGAAAGTATATTGCTGTAATAAAGAAAAACAAAAGTATAATGCTATAATAAGAAATTTTATGAAAGTAGGTTGCTATTTCATGTATTTAACCCTAAAATTTATATGTAAGATAATTTAAGATTGGTTTATGGAGTTTTTATAATTGAAGAGAAATTTCTTTAAACAAACACAATGATAAAATAAATAACGAGACAAAAGAATTTGTTAACGTGAAAAAACCGTCAAACGAGGGAGAAGAACGCGGTCATATATCGTCGATGCATTATGGCCGTTAATCAGGGACGTCGTTCTTTTATAATAATGATTACAACGATCTAAGCAAATAAATGCATCGGTCGTGGAAAACAATGTAAAATATTAGTTGTTTTTCATAAGTTGCTCTAATGCTCGAGCATCTTTGTATCCGTATGTAGATGTAGATGTGCTTTCATGAGTCCTTTTGGCTTTCTATAGGTGCTTTTTTTGATGTTCCAATGGTCGATCTATAAAAAAAAACCATTACAATGATCACGGTTGTCCTTTATTACGCCAATGATGATTGGTCGTCGATTACTTTGATAAAATAATGAAGCAAATCTCGATAATGAATGCTTGAATCTGTAATAAACACCATTGGTAAAGGATGTCAGGGTTAGCACATAGTAACGAGCGTCGTTAATATAACATGTCGTGGATAATCACAATTGTAGATGGGTAATCTTCGACCAAGGGTTGTAGATCCTGCGATCGTAGATAACCACGATCATAAGTGGGGAAATTTTTACTCGTGCGAATCTTGGTAACTGTTGTTATGGTCGTGGATGATTTCCTCGACGGTCGAGGATACGCATTCTTTGACCAAAAGATCTATCAACATTGTTCAATTTTTGTTTGTACTTGTATCGATCATTCAAATATCTTTTGACATGGTTTAAATCTTAACTCATGTTCATCATATATATATATATATATATATATGTGTGTGTGTGTGTGTGTGTGTGTGTGTGTGTGTAAAAGGGCCCATTATTAATTCAAGGATGGACCCAATTATTTTTTAAATTGCGACGCCATTTGACTATAAGAAATAAATATAGGGATATTTTTTATAAAATCATCATTGATATTGCTTTTCATGTATCAGGTAATGTGTTCAAGTCTTTTATTACAAATTTTCTTTCTCAAAAACATAATAAATCTAAAACTAAAAACTAAGAAAGTAACACTAAAAAGATTCATATTCGAACTCGAGTCTCGGGTGAAAGAAAAGTCTTGCAAACCAACCATATCAAGAGAAACTTGTATCCTCATTGTAGTTTCGAAATATACATGACGACATACAACAAAGGAAAGAAACAGTGGCACGTGCCACCTATGAACCGTCCCCGCCATTAATTAGATCCTCAGAACTACTCCAATGGTGCAAAAATAAATTGGTTATTCCAAATTTTGTGCTCATCATTAATTTAAAAATTGGAAGTGATATAGACTCACTAATCCTAATATGATCCATTATATTTATTAGAATAATCTATGTTACTTTGTAGAAGCGACATTCGGATGTCCAAAATGTTTTAGTTTCATTTATAAAAACATTTCAAACGTTTGAATTTAATATTTTATTATCTGATCAAATTTTAACTGTTTTAAACTACTTTTAATCCTTATTTAAATCTTTAACCTTAATTTAATCAATTTCAGATAAATTTTATCCAATTCTATCGCTCTCATGCTTTTCATATGATTCTTGATATTTAAAACACATCTACTTCATCGATACATTTTCGACCATGAATTATTTTTAATATAAAATATATATTATAAATAAATAAAAACAAAGGATAAAAACGAGTGTTTGTATCTTCTTATTGTTTGCCAAGAAAGAGGGGTGATTTTGAGAGATTTTGTCGCGAGGCGGGGGGATAAATCTTGGTTGTACGCGTGGTGCATGGAGTAGTGTAGGCTCATAGTGCTGATGGGGACGAGGATTGTGACACGTGTCCAGTCATAATGAAAGACTGGTGGAGCCGATGGTGCATTTGGAGGAGGCACGTGAAGTGGAGCCCCCTTGATCGTAGCGCGTTTTGTCCATGACAGCACCAGGTCGCTCAGTTTTGGCGCAGTCCTCATGAAACGCGACACAACCCCAAATTTTTTTTTTAAATAAATGTACTTTTTTTTAATAATTATAACGATATTCGAGCAATACAGCGAGATACATCTCAATTTCAATGTTATGTTTTATTCTTTGTCTCTATTGATATTATAATATGATTTTATGTGTTTTTAAAAAAACAATAATAAATTTTTTATTTTT
>NC_037537.1:23373534-23406645 GCF_001531365.2 Cynara cardunculus var. scolymus | reverse complement strand
TTAGAACTCAATGATTATCCTAATTATATTTTAGATTTTTTATATTTAAAATAAGATGTTTATTTTGTATTTGATTATGTTTATCTGCAGTTAGTAACACGAATTCAGATATGAAGCTTTAATAAGTTGTACTTACGCACAATCTACTTGTAATCTTGAGTTTTAAGTAACATACATTAATAAACAATATTATATACATGAAAAGTGGGTTTTAAGAGTTTTTGTCAAATGTTTTATAATATAGTATATATATTAAGGATCGTTTAATTTTATTCGATAAGTAATTATTGTAATATTTTATCCTATCGAATAAATATAACATGGTTTGAGAATTTTAATCAGTAAGAGTGACAACGAATATTGATAGTTTTATCTGATAAATAAGAGTGACTGAATAATGACTTTTACCCGTTAAATGTTTATTCGAGTAAAATCTTATCGAATAAGTTAAATGAAAGCATTAGCTATACCAGTAAATGCTTATCAGATAAACGTTAGTTAAACGTAGTCATGAAATACGAGTCATGTAATGGATCATAATATATATATATATATATATATATATATATATAATCTTTTATACGGGTTAAAAAGCGTTTATTAGTTTGATTCAATGATATTTGTTTGTTTATTTTCAATTTGGAAACAAGTTAACCTTTTTTATTTGGTACAATTAAATATTGAATAATTATAATTGTATTGTGTTGAATAACACAATTGTTTCTGTAAAAGGGTTGTGATCAGCAACCTACGAGCTACGCCATAACCCTATATTGTCCCGTCTCAAGAGCATCATGTGACAAACAAATTAGATTTACAGTAGTGCATTAGGTTGTCGGCTTAAGGGTACAGTCTCCGCAAAAGTCCTAGCCACAAATGAATTGTAACTTCCTATTATGGTTGTCAGCCTTAAACTTTCGTCTTTTTGTGCAAATATATTATTCTGGAACCAACCATTTATGCCACGATGACTTGATGCAATTGTTGTCTATTGTGAAGAGCCTCAGGTCTCGACTTACGACATTATCGTCTTTAAGAAATGCAACGTTCGAGTCCATATATAGTTTATAGAAATTTCTTCTATTAGCAATAAAATGCTTATTTGTAGTCGGGATGATCATAATTTTTTTTATGGGAATTAGTTATATAAGTTTCTTGCAATACAACATGGACATATATAAAATGGTTTTTTTCCCCAATTATGAACTCGGGTAATACAGTCCATAAATTTTATATTTATAAACTCGTAAACATCAATTATCACGTAATATTTAGAAAACTATTTGATAAACTAACTAATGGTTAATACGTTAATTGATAAATTAGATGATAGTGTAAGGGGTCATTTACTAAACACTTGCTCGATAAGTGTTTATCGGGTAATTTTCCTCATCTGATGAACATGGCAAGAGCCGAAAATCTTACCCAATAAGAACAATGATAATGATAGAGAGTCTTACCTGATGAGTGATGGTGATGACTCTTATCCGGGTAAGCGTTTATCGGATAAATTGTTACATATGATCGTTTTAATATGAAACAATTTTGCCTGATAAAATAGATTATAGTATTGACTCCTATCGGGGAGTATTTATTGACTCGCTCTATGGTTGAGACTAGCAAAAGATCTAGGATCAAAAACAAAATATATTTTATATATAGACAGAGTCATCATAGCCTTTACCTAATGATGGTGATTTGCCCTGATCCGGTGGAGAATCCGGTTCACCCGACCCGAACGGGGACGGGGATTCCCGCTAAAACGGGTCCCGGGACCGGAGATCCCTGGTAGAATCAAACTAAATGATATCATTTATGGGGTTTGACCGGGTTTTAACCGGGGATTGCTAGAGATTTGCCGAGAACGAGATGATAATCCCTGTATCCGCCGGGGACTGAAGCCGGAGATTACAAAATCCGTCTCATCCCCATTCCGTTGTCATGCACACCTTTACCAACTGAACCATATGAGAGGTTATTGTTCAATCACATTATTTACAATGTGTTTTAGAAATATCAATATCCACAAAATGAAAAGATAAGACATCAATACGTGTAGACAAATTGACATGTCTCCTCTCCGAGTGGTCAACAGATTTTGTGGTGTTCTATTTTCCTATTTTCTAAAACGATATATCATGCTATTCATGTTTTAACGTAATACTATAGAGGTATTTGTATAATATAACAAGATATATCTTGATTTTAATGTTTTGTTTTATATTTTGGATCTATCGATGTTACAATGCGGTTTTATATGGTTTTAGAAAAAGAAAAGTGTTTTTATTTTTGAATGAAATATAAATTTGAAGATATTATAATTATTTTTAAAAAATAAACGATATTAGTATCAAATTAACTATTTAAAAGTTATTGTTTTTGTGTAATTTCTTTGATTCAAAATTTTATTAGAATTTATTTGAGGTGTAGTAATGAACTATTTATTTTTGGTTTAATAAAATAATTTTTTTAGATAATAATTAAGTATTCTGTTAGAACTCAATGATTATTTTAATTATATTTTAGATTTTTTATATTTAAATTGATGTTTATCAAGTATTTGATTATGTTTATATGCATTTAGTTACACGAATTCAAATATGGAGCTTTAATAAGATGTACTCATGCATATTCTACTTGTAATCTTGAATTTTAAGTAATATGCGTTAATAAACAATACTTTATGCATAAAAATATGTTTTTAAGAGTTTTTATCAAATGTTTTATAATGTTTTAACATAATATATACATGATTTACGTAAATTAGACGAGTATACAGTTTCACTTTAATATCTAAATATTCATGATAGATATATACAAATAACGTTGTTTTTCATACTCTTGTCACTCATATATAAAAGCTCGAGTATTACTATTCTTGACTCGAACTCGAAACCCAATTTTGAAGTTGGAACTCGAGCTCGAGCTTGAATCAAGCTCGAAATGCAACTCAAATCAAGGTTGAACTCGAACTCGAATCCGAATCAAGCTCGACTGAGCTTTAACGGAGTTGATCTCGAGTAGTTCATGAGTTGTCTAGTATCGTTTACACCTATGACTGGGCCAAAAAATTCTTACCCAAAAAGACACGAAATGCAGACCACAATGATTACGTGCGTGATAAATAAAGACGAGGGATGAAAAATGAAATTTTAATTATATGAAATAGAAAAAACAAAGTAAAAAGACTAAAATGCCCTTAGTTTAACCGACTTCCGTTACTTGGGTTAAGGCCATCGATGAAAAAAGACACAAAATGCAAACCACAATGATTGCATGCGTGATAAATAAAGACGAGGGACGGAAAACGAAATTTTAAGCAAATTACTGCAAAGAAAAATGCAATGCTCTATTTGATTTCATAACTAATTTAATCATATGGTAATCTATTGATTATAACATTATAAATTGTTTTCTTAAAGAAAAATTGTAACACCCTCGTTTTTACCATGAGAAATGTCACATTGTCACGTCATCTGGAAAAAAAGATTCTTCTAAAAATACTCCAAAATAATGGCTAAATTAAAATCTTAAACCCTTTTGCGACAAAAGTCTTCAAAATACATAAACATGTGACTTAAAAGCTAATTCGTCCCAAACCAGGTTAAGTTACAACTGGTCCATATACAAAATTTAAACAAAAGATCAAACTTAAGATAAGAGGGTGCAAGGTCTTAAGCGTGTCTTTTGCCCTTATCCAACCTTAGACTACATGACCCTGAGATTCATATTATAGTCGGCTTATAAAGCTCATAGAGTTTATGGTTTACGTGAATAAAATCATTTTACATCATACATATCAACTTGTAAACTTTGTACCAAATAGTATGTATTTTCTGAAAAAACATGCAGCAATGAAATAAAAGATATCTCATAAATTGTCTGTCGGGTATGAGTTATTTAATCACTGGCTTTTCCTGAGTTGTATGACTTGCTCCTGTCTGGACACCCATTAAGGGGTTGTGCTACCTATCGTGTGACTTACTGGTCAAATGCCCAAACGTTATGCCTGATCATAAAACTTTTATATGAGATAATATGCTAGAGTTATTTGAAGACAAAATAAACACATATCATGCCACTGATCATAAAATAACATACATGTAAAATATACTGTATCATGTATGTAATTGAAACATCATGCATACGTACACGTCAACATATAAATTGTATAATGCCCGAAAATAAATTTGTACGTAGGTATGCATCTCATTGTAAGTCTCATGGATACTCACATGATTGCGTGTAGATCGGTCTACTGATATCTCTCGACTGAAGACCTACACATTTCATACCACAATATTCAATTAATTGTTTAATTTCCTCAAGAATGAATAATAGTAAACTGTGGTCAAACTCGACCCGACCTAAAGTCAAACCCTAAAATCGGGTCTCTTGACCATTTGATCTTATCGTTAAAATACTTATGGACCGAACGAGGTAAAAGTCAACCCTTGGTTAACTCGGTCAACCTCAACTAACTTTAGTCAAACCCTAAGTTTAAACTCGATGAGTCCCAAAACGTTAAAATAACCATTTCATAATCTTATAAATCATTCTCTCCAAATTAAAGTGTCCCAATAAATACTTAACTCAAATCAACGCTTTGGTCTCACTATTAAATCCTCAAAATAATTTAACAAACCTCTAAATATTACACTTGATAACGACTACTAACGTCGATTTGTTATTTTAGCAAGTAAAGGAAACCATTATTCCATATTAATGTGTCCGGCAATTGATATTGCCGTATTACGACGCCTTAAAAGAATTTATTAAATTACTAACTAAATTAATAATCCACGTAGGATAATATTGACGAATTAATTTTCAATACCTCATTAAGAAATGATTACGTAATATAAATTTTCTTAACTAAATTAATATGCTAATTTAGTTTTTCTCAACGAGCCGATATTTTATGCACGTTCTTCAAATATTTCATCAGAACACATAAAACGTGTTACCACATTTTCATACGAGCTTTATTTATCCCTCTCCTTACGAATTTACGTTTAAAATTGGATCCTTTGTAATGTCAAACTAAGTGTTTGTTTGTCGTTCAAGTCTAACCATATTCTGAGCATTTCATACACAGATATGTAGGGGTGTAAATGATGCGAGTCGAGCTCGAGTATCACTATTCTTGATTCGAACTTGAAACCCAATTTTTAAGCTCGAACTCGACTCGAAAACTCGCGAGTTGTAAAAATCAAAGCTCGACTCAAACTCAATAACTATTTTTCAAACTCAAACTTGAATCAAAGCTGGAACTAAACTCGAACTACAACTCAAATCAAACTTGACTCGAACTAGAACCAGGCTCACCCATTGATATTAATGAAATTTTAGGGTCTTTCTCTTATAAATTTTAAAAATTAAAGGTGTTCTCTTGGTTTTTATAAAACTAAATAGATCAACTTCAAACTTCATCATCAAAAAGGCAAAGTTAGAAATTTCATTCATCTCCCTCTCTTTTTTATAACATTTTTTTATCTTCTTTTATCATCTTTCTTCCAATGTGGGACAATTTCACTAACATTTTTTTATAGTTTTTCTTTATCTTTTTTAATTATAATTTTAATAAAAAATAATTGATTAAGTTTTATAATTAAAAAATGCATAATTTTGTTTAAATATCTAAAATTATGAGACATTTTATTATTTATATTTTATAAATTTTATCATAAAAATTGATTATATTTTAAACTAATTATATGTAAAATAATCGAGTATCTCACGAGCTTTTCGAATCGAGTATTGGATAGCTTGACTCGACTCGTTAATATATCGAGTCGAGCTCGAGTTCGAGTGTTGACCGAGTCGATATCAAATAACTAACGAGTTGTCTCGTATCATTTATACCCCTACAAACATACGTACAAATAATGGATTGACTTGCTGAACATGTATTACGTGTTGAAAGAGTGTATATGGTCTCAATACAGCCATGGGAATCTAGTTGGTAATTGTGTTATTTGTTTCAAATGTAAGCGGTTTGTAATTATTTTTCAAGGAGTGGCTAAAACGTGAAGTATAAAACTTTTGTGGCTACAACTATGAAGAATCAAAATGAGGGGATGTGAATGGGAATTTATGGAGAAGGGTTGAGGTCAACATTGAAGAAAGTTTGAGGGCATCCGCTTAATTGTTGAGGGGTGGTTGTGCAAATAACGAATTCACATTTAAGTCTTGTTTGTTTAAAAAAAACTCTTATTAGTCTCTTATGTCTGATTCGTCAAAAAGTAGCCTATTCAGACTATTTGATTTTTTAAAATTTTCCAGAGACATTTATGTCTTATTGTTTTCTTATTTGATAAGAGGTAAATCAATGTTTTATTTGCCTCTTATTGTTATTCAAACCTTCAGTAACGACGTTTTTCAATCGATTAAACTTAATCGTTCATTTCTTTCACCCGATCCTTTCCAAATTGATCCTCACCTCTCTCAGTTAATGTATATTAATAGGATTTAAATGTGTTAAATTATGTTAATGACATATTTTCGTTTAAATAAATGCTATTTATATGATTTAGATGTGAACTTCGTAATGAAGATGAATAAATATGTGAAATTGTATAAATTTATTTATAAATTCAGCATTATTATTTATAAAAAGATGAAATAGACAATTTAAATAAATTCAGACATTTATCAGTTTACAAAAACAAACATTCTTATTGATTTATATTTCAGACTTCAACACGATCCTCTTATCGATCATAAATTAAATAAGATTTCAGACCACAACACTTATTAAAAATTAAATGCGACCTTACTGTTTTTATTTATCAAGTGGTGAAGTTCGTATTTTATTAAATGTTTTCAATATTTTGTTGTATATATAAGTTTAATAATACAAATAATTATAATGTATTTTTAACGCATTTCATCATCGCATTTTAGAACGTATGTGAAAACCAACAACTATTTGTACGAATATTATGTCTCTTAACATATCAAAGATTTTGATAGACTTTTTTGTTTACCATAATTCTTTGTATTTATATATTTAATTTAATTTATATTATATATATATATATATATATATATATATATATATGGTTGGGTTCACATGAAATCAAATGTTTTTTGTGAGAACCGTAAGACCAATTTATATTCATTGATCAACTTTATAAGCTAATGATCTAATGATCTAAAGTTGCAGGACGACAATTTTGTGATTATTGAGAAGTCTCGTGACAATTATATGATTATGAATGTTTAGATTGTAAATCTAATCCAAGGTTTTACGAGTCTCACGAAAAACTCTTGGTCTCACATGATCCCAAGTGTATATATATATATAAACTTTCACGGTGTTTTTTTGTATGCGAAAGTTTGATGTTATTTGTACATTTACAATGTTTTACTATAAATTTCAATATTATTATATAATTTTATGAAAACAAGTTGGTCTCATGAGAACTCTTATATTTTAATAATATAAACGGAAAATGATTTATTATAGTGTTTTCCTCGATATCGTTAACGTAATTTCCACGTTCTTGTTCCTATTGCCATTTATATCTATTCATCTCAATACGTGTTATTCATGCTACTTAAACGTTCATTATCATCAGTTACATCATGATTGACATTTGAAGTCAATTGTTTGTCCTTTTGCTTTCCGGTTTCTTTTCCAATAATTTTACATGATATTATAATTCTATAAACATTATAATAAATTAGAGTTACAGGACTTCTAGAGTATTTAAATTATCTAATATAATACTTTATAAAACTCTAGTTTATAAGATCAAACTATAAAATGTTTCATTTAAAAGACTTACAATAGTAGAGAACATGACCCAATATCTTGATATAGAGTACTTTTCTTCATGACTCTAAAGATATTAAACCACAAGGATGGTGTCTGATTGGTTTGAGTTTGGCTCCAAATGTTAAAAGTACGAGGAGGTGTTAGGTTCGAATCCAATGAGGAATAAAAATCCCCTTTGTGGTCATGGAGGTTCAAATGCGGTGACTACGGGCTATCTGCAAAGCAGGTGGTCGCTCTGGGATTAATCGGCTCGCATAACGGGTTGGATATCCAGGTTAATCAAAGAAAAAAAAGACACTATTTGAAAAAAATAAGATAGATTATTTTTTAAATACAAGTTTGAATGGAAATAAACTAGCTTGGTAGTTTATTGAAACGTTAGTTAGAGTAGTTTATGGAGAGTTCTTTTTGTAATTTTTTTCCCAATAATAACCCTCATAATATTAATTTTATTAATTATAAATAAATGTTAATTTATTAAATAAAAATAAAAAAACAATTATTATTAATATTAATAAATATTAATTAATAGTAGTTGAAAATTATTACAATTATAATTTCAATTAATATTAGTATTAATTGTTAATTGTTTAAAATTATTATTAAACATATCAATTATTATTATATTATTAAATATTTGATTTAATTATTTTATAAAATATTATAATCGACTAATTTTTAAAAATGCTTCTTTTGGTCATTTTTCATATTTATTAGCAATTTTTTTTGTCAAAAATGATTTGTTCATCAGTTAGCTTATCAACATCAACTAACTTATCAAATATCAACTAGTTTATCAACTATCAACTAGTTTATCAGGTATCAACTAATTTATCAGTCATCAGCTAACTTATAGGCTTAATTATTTGAGAACTCTAAAATTTATGAGATCCATGAGAACTTTTACTTTAATCTTTTGTTTCACGTGATCTTTTTCCATCCACGTATAATATTGAATGTATTGATTAACATATATATTTGTTTCACGGTTTATTTCATTCGCATGTATTCCGTTCATAGTGTGAAACTCTTTTACTTGTATTTTTGTTTCACTAACACGTCAAAAAAGTTCAAATTGTAAACCGAGTACATGTGAAGCGAACACATTGTAAAACAAATATACGTTAATCAATATTCTAAATCTTAGTCTTAGATGGAAAAAAAAAAATATATAAAATACCACATAATATATAGATTCTCAAAGTTATCTCAATTTTATGAGTTCTCTAAAAAAGACCCATATATATTTACATTTGTTGATTTTCACACAAGAGTGCAAATAATTGTGTACGTTATACGTTCGCCATAAAGTTTAGTGAGTGTCGCAGTGCACTTTAAAGACGAGACTTGCAAATCAGTCCCTTTCAATGGTCTTGCTGTATTTACTTTATTACTTTTGAAATTACGAAAAAGAAGGTTGTGGTTGAGATATGGACGGATACCTAGCCTGAGAGCCTAATTCTCTTCTATGTGTTTGACAACTATATACAGATGATTTAATTACATCTTAAATATAATATATAAAAACACTGTAATCATAAATGAATATAAAAAAGCACGTGTTTTTGTTGATGATTACTAACAACAATTCATCATGACCTTGTAAATTACCAAAAAATTTATCGACAAGATTTTGGACGTTGACACTGAAGTGAAGAGTAAGAAGTATACACTCTTAAGTAACTTTTATTACTAAATCCTAATACGTATTACCTCGTATATTTTTATATACAAAATTTATCCCTTTGAAATTTAGCCTTTATTAAAAAAACATGTGACAATTTGTTGATAACTTTTTATAGATTGTTTTTTTAAGCATATAATATTTATATACGACAAATAGAACAGATAAACTTACACCCTCATCTAATTTGGTGAGATTTTGAACCATTGATCTCCTAGGAGGCTAAAGACTCGTATACAACTAGGCCGAAAGCCCTTTGGTATTTTTATATTTGGTTTTCGGTCCCATAACCGGTCCCGGGCTGGTCCCAGACCGGGCCGGGCCGATTTGGCCATCACTACTGTGGAGAAAGAAAAACCGTTTCAAGGATCGGGCTTCGTGAATGGAGAAGGGACCGAGTATTTTTTAGTCAGGACCATGACCGGATACAGAAGGAAAACCTCAAACAAAAACCAATTTGGGCCGACCCGGTATGAGTTCAATTTTTAAACAATCTTTAACTATAACTCATAAGCGTCTACTCTTATTTTTTTGATAATTGGATCTTCACTCAACCCAATAGGCCCAAGACAACCAAAAGCCCATATATCAATAGGCCCAAAAGACTGGAAGGGTAAAAAAGACATTTACAACTTCCTGCAAAACCCTAGCTTATTCCCCCTTTTAATTTTCTTTTCAAGGCCGTAGCGTCTCACAACTCCAGACACTCTCCTGCCAAAACCGTAGCCGCCGTCTCTCTCTCGTTTCTTCAAAGATGCCGCCAAAGTTCGATCCGTCACAAGTCGTCGACGTCTATGTCCGTGTCACCGGAGGTGAGGTCGGTGCGGCGAGTTCGCTCGCTCCCAAGATTGGACCACTAGGTCTTTCTCCGAAGAAGATCGGAGAAGACATCGCCAAGGAAACGGCTAAGGACTGGAAGGGTCTCAGAGTTACCGTCAAGCTTACCGTGCAGAATCGTCAGGCTAAGGTGTCAGTTGTGCCTTCCGCCGCCGCTCTGGTTATCAAAGCTCTCAAGGAACCGGAGCGTGACCGTAAGAAGGTGAAAAACATCAAGCACAGCGGCAACATTTCTCTCGATGATGTTATTGAAATCGCTAAGGTTATGCGTCCTAGGTCAATGGCTAAGGAGTTGCAAGGAACTGTGAAGGAGATTCTCGGAACTTGTGTTTCCGTTGGTTGTACGGTTGACGGAAAAGATCCGAAGGATTTGCAGGAGGAAATAGCTGATGGATCAGTTGAGATTCCTCAGGATTGATTGAGTCTCTTATCGTATTCAAGTGAGAACATTTGTTAGTTTTCTAATTTCTGTTGTCGTCTGTTATTTTGATAATTTGAGAATTTTTGTCAAGTTTTACTTCTATCACATCACCAATTTCATTAGTGAATTTGGAGACATATTGCCAAAATTTTCAAATTTTGTTCTGGAATCACATACTGTTTCCTCTTTATTTAATCTGATGTTTTTGGTGAGTAATATGTTTTAGCATATTTTTTATTTCTTTCAACAGGCTCCTTCATATGAACGAACTGCCTATTACTACTTGTTTTTTATGAAAATTTAACGTGATCATTGTGCAAACCCATTCCTTAAATGGTTCAGATTCTCATTGCCCACCCTGTTTTATTTTTGAAATAGCTTTCTAGATTGTTAGATCATGAATCACGTTCCTACATTGTCTTTCATATTACAGCATCTTGTTTTGCAATGCATTGCCTTAGCATGTCTAATTTGGTCATGCTAATCAATGGTGGTTTGATTCCCATTTAGGTCTATTATTATTATTGACATATTGAACAAGTTGATTTGCTATGCAATCTTGGGTCTTAACTTTAGTTTTTTAGAGGTCATTAATGGCACTTTCTGGTATGCTTGTTTGAGTTCAATGTTATCGGTTGTTAATTGAAATTACACTGATAATCTGTGAATGACCTAGATAATGTCTGCTTGCACTTTGCACACCTCATTGCATTTGGGAGGCTTTGCATTGATTCTTATCGTATGTTTTGGTGGCAATCTGATGAGGTTTGTAGATAGGTTTTGATAGTTGATCCTATTTTGAATATAACAAGCATGTTTTTTCAGCATCTCTTTCTGTTGGTCTTGAAGCTCTACCTGAATTACAATGATTCTAATATCTAAAAAAATTGCTCCAATGTTTTGGAAAGAGTTCGATTTTCATACCCTCATTCTCGGTATAAACCAAGTAATAACACGATTTCTGTGCATTGTTATTGGCCACCGGTTTGCAGATTGTTTAATAAAAACAACCCAAGTGTTGCTTAGACGAGTTTGACTGTCCTTGCAGTCTTGAATGGTTGAGCCATAAGAGGAAATTGAATTGCTTGTGTCACCGCTAGGCTATCATTTTCCAAAATCACATGTTGCTATCAGTTAATATAGGCCAATTTAGTGCTTCTTTGAGTCCAAGTGCTTCAGCTGGTTCCACCCCCTCTTTAATTCTCTCTTCATGTTGATTTATCCACAGCCTTCACCATATATGAGTACTTCACTCGTCCTTTCTTGAATAGATCTGTAGGCACTACGGAGTAGAGACCTGATCCTTCCTTCGACCATTGCCATCATCTTTCTTGTTTGTATCACTCAGTTGGATGCTTCGAATTAAGCCTTTATCCCGTTTGTTAAACATGTACATTTAAGCACTATTTTTTAAATGTACACTTTTAAAATAGTCCTCATCCACCCATCTTCCTTCACCCGCATAATGTAGTGTACATTTAAGCACTATTTTTATAAATACTAGAAGGGTACTCGCATAATGTAGTGAAATATATTTCGATTTTTATGTTATGTTTTTTTTGTCTCAGTTGATGTTATAATATAGTTTTATATAATTTTGAGAAAAAGGATAATATTTTTATTTTTGAAAAAAATACAAATAAGAAGATAATAGTATAATTTTTTTTTATAAAGATAGTAATTAAGTATTTTATTAGAACTCAATGACTATCTTAATTATATTTTAAATTTTTTATATTTAATTAAGATATTTATTCTCTATTTGATTATGTTTATCTGCAGTTAGTTATACGAATTCAAACATGAAGTTTTAATAAGTTGTAACTCACGTACAATTTACTTGTAATCTAGAATTTTAAGTAATATACATCAATAAGCATGATCTTTTGTTTAAATAATACTAATGGGATGATTATTTTTGTATAAGTTGTAACATCCTTCAAAAAGAACACCTTTAAAGATCATAATTATTTAATCTTTTACCAAATGTTAATTAAGAACATATTTTAGTGAACTCATGGTATACATAATAAAATACTGAATACAATACAATGGATAACATTGAAATCATGCTGTGACTGTATATACAAAACATATACCAAGTTGCTAAAACACTTTTGTAAAACATGTTATGCAATTACTAAACATTTAGACGTTTATCAAACGCTTATTGAGTAACCACTTGCTAAATATTAACAACTTTATTGTGTAAATATGACAAAACCAAGAATCTTACCCGGTAAGAGAAGTCAATAGTTATCGAGGGTCTTACCAGGTAAGTGAGTGAGAAGACACTTACGGTAAAATATGATTACCAACAATCAACTTTAATGACCAAAAATGTTACCGATATGGTAACTAAAAGATATGACTTTTTCTCGTAAACACTTTAAACTACTGCATAATCATAAAACCAAAAATCCTATGTAGAAATCATAATTGAACTTATTGGATTCTTATTAAATTTACCGTATTGTTTAACTTGCTCTTGCTTCGATAACTTCAAAAACTTCTCAGAAAACCAAGCCTTTTGAAGCATACCTTGCATTTAAAACCATTTACACTTCCAGGAGTATCAGTGCAGCTTCGATAGGACAAGGTTTGAAGAGCTCTTACGCATAAAGTCTTTGGCTCTCTCTTATTCACTTCGAATCCTCAGTTATTTGATAAAGCTAAATTCGAGAGTAGAATAAAGAATCGAATCATAGGGTTCAAATCTAAGCTGGAAACATGCAGTTGCTTATTATAGGACATGGTGCACATCCCGACCACGAAAGAGCGATATCTCCTTTCCTGTGTGCTTAGTTCACCTAGCATTGAAAGAAGCCGAGCCATGCTAGTAACATCGTGAGCGTGAACATAGGTTATCAAGAGTTAGCTTCGGAACATGCCATGCCCTTAGCCTTAGTTGGAAGCTAAGCCAAAGCTAAGCTTGTAGGCTTGTAGAGAAAGCTATTGTGCAGGTATACCAACAATCCATGTTCATGAACAGTCTCCTTCGAACATCTGATTCACCTTCGGTCTGACACTACACTTAAGCTTAAACCTTAAAAACAAAAAAGCTAACTTTGGGGATATAAAATCCCCTCAACCTCTTATGCAAGCTTCCAAAGTCAACGTCTATCCCACTTTCAGTTGGACTAGAACTTCCTTAACTTACAATTTAGTCCAAAATTTTCTATTAATGACTATCAAGTCCTTGGACTTGAATGTTTCGTCACTTGGCAATATCAGACACGAAACTGAAATTATTATCACAAACGGGTTTATACCAAAATACGTAGAATACGCCTAATAATACATCTATAACAATCAAGGTTCTAAATAGCATGAGACGTGACATAACGGCAAGGTCACAACATTTTTCAAGACGTGACTTATGGCGGATTAGGTTACATGTTAAAAACATAAGACACTAAAAGGGTAACAAAAATCAAATCTTATGTTATAAAGATTATGCATTGAGCCATGACGTGCCACGAGCTTAACGTGACGTTAGACATATACCTTAAGTCATTGCGTGTCACGACAGCTCTTTTAGATCACCGATAACAATTCATTGGATTGTAAACAAGTATATAATTTAAACTCTCTATTCAGTAACGTAATATTAAGGTAAGCCCAAACCAAACAAACACATAAAAAACATCTCCAACAAATTCTAAAACAAAAAAGCAGTAGAAATTGACAGTATATTTTTTTTTTGAGATTTTAATTTTTTTTTATTTTTTATAGAAATTTTGGAGAATCTGTTGAGAATACACTGATACGTTCATTTGGTTCGGTTTTAACTAAAGATTACGTCAAACAAATTTCAATTATTTCACCAAATCGAACGAGATTCTGTGATTGCGATCAAGCTGACTCTGATTTATTTGTAATTTAAGCATGATATCATCCGAGCAGTATGATTCAAAATGATAGATATCATCATAAGTTCGTAAAAGAATCCAATAAAAAACAAAATAATGATAGATGATGATGATATGAAAATATAAATAAACATTTCATTTTGGTTTGTAACGTTTTAAAGGTGACGAGGGTGGGGACTTATGCTAAAAATGTAGCTGTCAAACGACAATTTTAAATGTCGTTTATCCACTCAATAAAGATAAGGATGTTTTATTACTCACCATAATTAAAAAACATATAAAAAATTGAAAAATAAATACAAAATATTTGTTTGTATTTACATACATAAATTAAGAAAAAATTATTTATAATTATTAGAAGGGTAATCGCATAATACAACGAGACACGTTTTGATTTTCAATGTTTTGTTTTTTTTGTATTAGTCGATGTTATAACACGGTTTTATGTGGTTTTAAGAAAGTAATAATGTTTTTATTTTTAAATAAAATATAAATATGAAGCTTTATCATAAAAAATTGAAAAAATTGATATTAGTATCAAATTAACTATTAAAAGTTTGTTATTTTTTTTGTGTATTTCTTTAATTCATTTTTTTATTTTTGGTTTAATAATATAATTTTTTATAAAGATAATAATTAAGTATTTTGTTAGAATTCAATTATTACCCTAATTATATTTGATCTTTTATATTTAAAATAAGATGTTTATCTTCTATCTGATTATGTTTATTTATAGTTAGTTACACGAATTCAAACATGAAGATTTAATAAGTAGTACTTACGTACAATTTACTTGTAATCTTGAATTTTAAAAAATGATTTTTAAGAATTTTTGTTCAAATGTTTTATAATATAGTATAGATTATTTTGTTCCAAATATTTCTATATTTACAACATTTTATTGTATATTTGATATCGTTATTGATACTTTTTTTTCTAATGAAAACTAAACGTTGTTATACTATGAGGGACGTCTCATGCATCCACTTAACCAAATTTTTGTAAGTTGAATTTTATGACATCAGTAAAAAAACTGAAAAAGTTTCTTGAAATCAGTCAAAAGAATTTCTAGAAATCAACCAAAAAACCAAATACGGCTTTTGAAATCAAACAAAAAAAGCCTAAAAAGTCTCGAATCAGCCAAACAACATAAACAATCCCTCAAAATAACATGCATAAAAGAATCATCTAAAACAACGAGTATCGTTAAAAACACATGTGACGACTTTATAGGTCTTTGATCTACTTTAAAGGTGAACCATCTCGACAAAATCATGAGTCCGCAACTGTGATACCACTTTTCGTAATTAAAACCAAATTTCCCAATGTCTGAAATTAAAATTTTATAAAGAAACAAAATTTATAAAGAATGAATGGTTGTTTGTTTACCTCTTAATAGTTCCATTAAGTGACAGTTTTTGAATCATTAAGAAGTGAATGAATCGTTAAGGTCTGACTCTTAATGATTTTAAAACCCTCGGAATGATTTTGTATCACGGGCCTCCCTTAACCATTCGACGCTCTAATTTCGTTGTAAATAATTACCAAACAATTATATTTCATTTTGCATCATATCATGAGAGTCTTTTTACCATTCTGACCATTTAATCATTTTATACCAAACCATCCAACAACTATGAAACAACCTTAGTATTATTTTACAAACCTAAAAGCAAACAAATTTTGTTTTTTTATTCAATTTTTTTTTAATATGGTGTCACTTTTTAAACGTTAATAAATCATTGAAAGATACGTGTAACGTTAATCTATGTGCGTAAGTATTTTTTTTTTTACTCTAAAATTATTTTAATTTTTAATAAAATAATTTATTAAATATGTCAAAATATATATTTATTTAATTTGGAAATTGATTTTTGTGGACCACCGGAGTTGGGCGGTTCTATTTTAATTCCATGGTCGGTGCCATTGCGTTGGCAAACTCATAACGACAGGACCAAAAAGATATACAATTAAAAATCGAGTCAAAAGTTACATTTACGCCCCCTTATATTTGTATACTTTCAGGTATAACCCTTTAAAACTAAAAAGGTGTCGGAATAAGCACCAAATCTTTAAACCAAAGAGATGTACAATTAAATGGAGTCAATAGTTACATTTACACCCCCTAATATTATTATAGTTTCAACATAACCCTTTAGAAGCAAAAAAGATATCGAATCAAGGACATAATATGTTTCTTTAATTTCATCAAAAATATATATTTCCTTTGTCTGAAAATAAGTGTTTGCAATAAAAAAGATGCATAATCTTAGAAAAATACAATTATTATACTTTTTAATGAACTAAATGACAATTTTACCCTTAGTAATAAAGAAAGTAATAATTTCTTCGTCTCATAAATAAAAGTAAAATGAGGAAGAATGTATATGGTATTTTTTAGACTGGACACTTGTTTTGGGATAAGCTAAAATAAAAATGTTGAATTTTATTTTGGAACGAATGTGTGACACCACTAAAATAGGAGTGAATTTGAACCAAATGTCTAAATGGAAATAGAGTCTATCAAATATAAAAATCACCTAAAATGGGGAATTAGTATAACGGTTACAACCCAAATATAAATAAGATAAATAACAACCTACTAATGTAAACTGTTCCAGGTCTAGATTATAGACAGATGTCTCTATCTTCTCCCGAAATAATCCCTTCAATTTATATATAACGTTAATTGACCAAAAGCTATCATCCCCAATAGTGCCTTTATTGGCATCCCATCTCTCCGCTCAAGACTTCGGAACCCCACTGCTAAGTGAACCTGATATACATGTCATTTTAAGAAAAAAATGTCAGTCTTAACGCCTAGTGAGAACAAACATTTATAAATAAAGTAAACAACTGAAAACTGATAAGGATAGAAGATTGTTTTAGAACCCAAGTTTATACTTTTCAACCAAGAGACAATAAGGACTAAAATACATCTTACATTGGAGGGGGAGACCCGATTTTCGCATGCTTAGTGGTAAAAACGAAAGTAGACATAATCCCATGTTATAGAGCTCATACTAAAGATCAACGACCAATTAGTTCAACCAACCTGTGATTTATACTCAAGATTCCCATGATCCTAGTTCACTCCTTCACTAGAAGTTACATCAAGCGAACAATGTTTAGCATTCAACCAACCTGTGATTTGAGTTACAGGTCTTAAATACTCCTTAAATGGTCTCCAAAATCGCCCTAGGGTTTGCTCTAAATCGTCTTTAATGAAGAGAGAAGCAAAAGAGGGAAGTAATGGTTCTAACAACAAAAAGAGGGAAGGTTGAAGATGAACTTTGCAGGTTGGGGGTGGAGGTTTTAGGCAGGGTAGGGGGACGGTGGTCGCGATGTGCATTAGGGTTTCTTTTATTTATTTCTTAAATTATTGTACATGCTTGTACGTACGTTATAAAAATACAACCACAATGGTGGTGCCTGATTGGTTTGAGCTTAGCTCCAAAGGTCAAAAGTACCAGGAGGTCACAGAGGTTCAAATCCAAGGAGGAATAAAAATCCCCTTGTGGCCACGGAGGTTCAAATACGATGACTCCAGGCTATTTGCATAGCAGGTGGTCGCCCTGGGATTAGTCGGCTCGCATAGCGTGTTGGATATCCAGGTTAATAAAAAAAAGTTATAAAAATACCATTATTTTTTCAAATTGTTGTTAAATGACGAAAATACCCTCAATATGACTAGAACGAGAGGACACTTAATAGACATTAGGGCTAGAGACAATTGATGAAAGCAAACTGAAACAATGAGGATGATTGGTGTAATTTCCATAGTGGACTTGCAATATGTAGAATTTTTCAAACCCATATAAAGGATTGGTGTAATTAATGATAGTGTACGGTGTTAATTGTAATTTCCTAAATAACTTAAGGACCACTTGAGGATTTTTTTTTTCAAATAAAACCCATAAAAATAATTATTTAAAACATAAAAATTCATGGAAAACATGTTTTATGAAAATCATACTTGATGCAACGAGCTTTTATGATTTCTTATTATAGTAACATATTTTTGTTAAATTCGTTAAGTAATAACTTATAACTTTATATTAACATCAGTTTTTTTTTTTACTTTGAACCTAGATATCTAATCCGCTATACGAGCCGACTAATCTTATAAGCGACTACCTATTTTGCGGGTAGCCCAGAGTTACTGCATTTAAACCTTCATAGCCACAAGATGATTTTTATTTTTTATTGAATTTGAGCTTGAGACCTCCAGACACTTTTGACTTTTGAAGTGTAAACTTAAATCAATCAGACACCACCTTTGTGGTTTCAAATTTTTATTAAAATGGAAATCAAAACTCAAAATCTGAAAAGAAAATAGATAACATTCAACTACAACAAATTTTTTTTTTTTTTAATAATCATTTAACATCAAGATTTTCTTACAAATAAAAATATAATAAAAGAAAAAATTCTCTCACATTGTAATCATTTTTGACTTGTAAGGCGCCGTTTACCAAATACTTACCTGGTAAGTGCTTACCCGTAAAATTTAACACTATTATTTATGTACCGGGTAAGATTTTAGTCCACCAAAACGACATCGCATGCAACAATTTACCCGGTAAGCGCTTATCGTGGTAAGAGTCGTCGCACTCACTTACCAGATAAGATTGATGGTCCTTGTTTCGCTCTTACCGGATAAAATTTTTGGTTCTTACCATATTCATCCGGTAAGTTAACATGACATGGTAAGCACTTACCCGGATAAGTCTTTGGTAAATAGCCCTTAACTCTCCATCATGATTTCTCCATTCTAAAGAATTTATTTAGATAAAAAACTTATACTAAACCTTTATTTTCTCTATTTCAAAAAATATGTTATAGATGTAATTGTTTTAAAATACATACCATAAATAAATTAATTAATAAAACCCTGAAAAATCATAATTTTGTTTTGTTTAATTTAAAAAATTAGTAAATTGAAAGATATGATATTTAATTTTGGGGTGCGTCTTCCAGATAATTCCACCTGTTAAAACTCATTCATGAATTGCTCCAATCATTAGCGATATTGGTTGGATAATTAATAATTATCGAGTTATTTTTTTTTTTAATTTGAAAAAATAATTATAAAATCCACTGTATGTTATTCCATTTTCGTCCCAAATTAAATGTTCACGTTACTATTTTAAATTTTCTCAAAATAAGATGACGTTTGGTACGTAGACATGACTGGATATAACATAATTGAACAGGACAAGAGAGTAGAACTGGGGGCGACTGGACAGTACAAGTGTATGTCTGGTGTTTGGTACGATTATAACTGGACGAGACAAAATTAGACAAGTTACCCCGAAAAGCTATTTAAGTTTTTCTCTGTTATTAAAGGTAAAAATGTTATTCAGTTATTTAATAAATGCACGTTCGTAAGATTATATGTCATTGTCAATGTGACTATTTATTTTATGACGAAGGAGGAGTAACTATAATTTATAAGTGATGTGCCGATGTCAACTAATTCCAATGTATTTTACCATAACTTTTTATAATTTAGTTGACTAAATACTGAGGATTATATTTTTTTTGAAGTATATGATATTTATATACAATAAATAGAACAAATAAACTTAAACACCCTCATCACCTTCGGTGAAGTTTAAACTAGGGGTGACAATGAGTCAGGTTGGGTTGGGTTCGAATTCAACCCATTTATTGAAAATTTCAACCCAACCCAATCCATTTAATAAATGGGTTGAGATTTTTCAACTCAACCAAGCCTGTTACCTAAATAGGTTGATAGTGGGTTGACATGTTTAAGCTTTACTTAACCCAACCTGTTAAATAAATGGGTTGAACCTGGGTTGACCCACTAATATTGGACGTCTGGACGGAGAGAAAATCGAGAATGAGACAATGAGGGCTTGTTTGTTTTTTGAAAAAAACCACTTAATGCCTCTTAAGTCTGAACCGGTCAGGCGTTTTTATTTTCAGACCGTTTGTTTTTTTATATAAATAAGAGCTGAAAAGCTCTTAATTTGCTCTGAAAAAAAAAAGTGATAACATAATCACTTAAATCCTCTTAATCGCTCCCTCCAGACTCTCCCCTCCATCCTCACCTCCAGATTTAGTCCTCCAAATCTATCTCACAAGACGTTCGATCTCCAAATCAATCACGACCCAGATCGATCCACATATTCTCGTAAAAATATGACCCAGATCGATCCAAATCTATCAGATCCAAAACTTGACTGATTCAGATTTTAGATTTCAGACGTAAAAACAAACAGTCTGACTGATTCAGATTTCAGACTTCAGTACCACCTCTTAAAATTCAGAAGTGAAATCAGACTTCAGACTTCATAACCTCTTAAAAAACAAACGTCACCTTAGACAAATGTTAGTCGGAGAGAGAGCCGAGATGAAGAAAAACGTTGTACGGAGAGAGAGCTGAGATCGTGAGATCGAGAGGGCGAAAGGTGAACAACAAACTTGAAGAGTTGGATTGGACCTTTGGAGCGATAATGGAATAATGGAGGCGATTGGAATTTGGACTTTCATCTCACGATGATAGAATTTTTAATTAAAAATAAAACAAAATTGAAAATTAGAATACTAGATATAATACTAAGAATAAAATAAAATTATATAATATTTTAAATAAGTTGAAAACGGGTTGAAAACGAGTTATAAATCGATTGAAAATAGGTCGAAAAATTCAACCCAACACAAACCCATTTATTTAAATGGGTTGGATGGATTGACCCATTTATTTAAGTGGGTTGAAAATCTCAACACAACATGCTAATTCTGGGTTAGGTTTAGGTTGAGTTATTCTTTTTTCACCCCTAATTTAAACTCTTGACCTTCTAGAAGGCCAATGACTCAAATACTGCTAGGTCAAAAGCCATTTGATATTGAGCATTATAATTATATGATTTTTGTTCAAAATTGGATTGATTGATGAATGGTAAATTGTGTATAAGAAAATATTACTAGAAATCTAAAGAATTTGAATTCAAGAAATATGATTTAAAAAAAAAGAGATTTATTGATACAAAACTTCTTTCTACCACTCACATTTTGTTGCTTATTTCGTCCATGTGACCAATGACATCGATAGGTGTTTTGTTTTCTGTTCTTATGTGTGGTCTACGTTGATTTTAATCCGACCTAAATTCTAGCATGATTTAGGCATGTCACATTTGAAAGAGATATAACAGATAGGGGTGAGCAGCGGAACCGGGTACCCGGCTATGGAACCGGAACCGTCTTGGAATTGCCGGTTCCGGAACCGGAACCGATATGAGTGGTTCCGGTTCCGGTTCCTAAAATACGGAACCAATTGAGAATGGTTCCGGTTCTCAATTTTTCGGAACCGTTACCCGCCGAGTACCCGGTATTTTTCAAGTAAAAAAATAATAATTATTTTTTAATACCAAATTTATATTAGGTTTACATCTTGAAAGCACGTCGTCATTTTCATTATTCATCTAAATTCTCCATATAAAATGATTCGTATTTTTTCAAATTGTGTATTCACTTGGATTCATAGTATGCAATCGTTAAACTTTGAACATTTACCATTATAATATGTAATCGTTAAACTTTGAATATTTTCTATTAGTCTATTATAGTTTGTAATCGTTAAACAATATTTGTAACAATTATTTTGTGTAATTTGTATTCTTGCTTATTTATTTAGTGTTTTGGTAATGTTTTATTTTTTATTTCTAAACAATAAAATTTTAATATTTTAGGAAGCGGGTACCCGGAACCGGAATCGGTTCCGGTTCCAAAAATTTAAGAACCGCTCTAACCGGTTCCGGTTCCTGTTTTAATATCTCAAGAACCGCCGGTTCCGGTTCCTGTCAAAAAGGACGGGTACCCGCCTATACTCACCCCTAATAACAGACATGTGAGATTAAAGCCCTGTATTTGTATTCATATATACATACATATACATACACAAACAGTACATTTATGTAAAATACAATGAGTTTGAAAGTTATTTAAACAGTTGGGTTTATTTTCTATTGTATTTTCACCTCATAGTGTTATCTCTGTGCACATCTTGATTTGTCTTGTTCAAAGTATTGTCTTGTTAACATCATGAACATATGACATATCACTTACACATATCATGAAATTTTCAAGAGTAAACATCAATTTTTTTGGATGCACACCCTAAATATGAACGTTTATCTTTAATCCCTTTGAATTGATTATGTATCTTTTTTCTATTAACCTGAATATCCAATCCGCTATGAGAGCCGACTAATCCCAGGGCGACCACCTGCTTTGCGGGTAGCTCGGAGTCACCGTATTCAAACCTCCGTGGCCACATAGAGATTTTTATTTTCTCTTTGGATTTGAACCTAAGACTTTCAGACACTTTTGAACTCAAGTTCAATATCACCCTTGTGGTTTATATATCTTATGATAACAACTATACAAGGGTGATGTCTGATTGGTTTGAGTTTGACTTTAAAGATCAAAAGTACCAGGAGGAGGTCCTAGGTTTAAATCCAAGAAGGAATAAAAATCCCCTTGTGGCTACATATGTTCAAATGCGGTGACTGCAAACTATCTGCAAAGCAGGTGGTCGTCCTGGGATTAGTCGGTTCGCATAGCGGGTTGGATATCTAAGTTAATAAAAAAAACTATACACCTATAACAAAAATCCAATTTTTTATAAAATTTGATATTTTTATTCAAACAAATTATTATTTTAATCAGTAAATAATTTTTATACTCAAATTTTGACAATTGGGTTATTTGATTTTATTTATTTATTTCAGTTTTAATGTAAGATTTAAAAATAAATAAATATTTTGCAAATTAATAAATACGACGATAAATCCAAATATAAATGTGATGGAAAAAGAGCCGTTAGCTCGATTTGGGGGACCATGAAAATGACGAATTAGTGTTTTTTCTTATTTGTGGGCGGCAAATAGTTTTAAATCATAAAACGTTTACTTTATTTTATTGAAATTAAATAAGTGTTCGGTTCAGACAAATAAATGAAAATGCTATAAAATGAAAAACGGGAATGAATTTTCATTCCCCTTAATTTAACCTGTAATGAAAATTTGGGCTTCTGGAGGAATGAGTCTGTTATATTACATAAAAACAAAAACAGTCTATTTTATTTTCATTTTTATTGATTACTGTTTAATACCTCTAATCAAACATCCCATAAGTTTACAATTTAGAATACTAATAATGTATTATATAACTAGGGAAGATTAAAAAGATAACATTTTTTGTTTTACGAGAAAGGCAAAGACATTTTATTATAACCAATCAAATGTGATATCGTAGTCCATCACATTTAATACTAAATCAGAGATGCGGACAACATCAAGTTATCTACGCAATACCGTGTGTCTCTCTAGTGTATTATCACATACGACTTGTGTTTCCGTAAAATAAATGTGTTCTCCTTTGGCGTACCCCAGTTTTATCGAGTGGGTATATTTTTAAGATGGATTAGAGGCCTGCAAAGTCGTCCGGCGTACTCTTAGCCGAATTCCACCCTTTCGAGGGATTTTTAAGTTTTTCGGTTCATTTTGAGTGATTTTTTTTTCCCGGTTTTTTGGTTGATTTACAGAGTGTTGAGAAATCAATTTTCTTTTTATACAGTTGTGATTTTATGCTTGTTTCTGATTAACCTGGATATCCAACCCGTCATGCGAGCCGACTAATCCAAGGACGACCACATACTTTACAGATAGTCCGGAATCACCGCATTTGAACCTCCATAACTTTATGCTTGTTAATGTTGTCTATAATAATAAATGAATCAAAAACTTTTAATTGAATTTATTCTTTCAATTGGTATTTCTGTTTATTTCCTATTTTTTTATTAGTTGATTTTAATTTTTTTTTTTTTTGGATTTTTTGGTTGATTTCAATGTATTCTTTTCCCGGTTTTTGCTTGACGTTATTTATATTTTTTAATATCTCGGAGCACCTTCAAATCTAACGGGTGAACTCTTCATGCCTACAGAACTAATTGTTAAGGAACTGTTAAATACATTTAAATACAATCACAGTCATATTACATTGCATAATACTTTATAAATTTCAATTTTTTTCTAATATTAAATCACATTAATTTTCTATTTTAATTTAAATAAATTTCGCATCAACAAATATATATATATATATATATATATATATATAGGGAAGAGTTCAAACGAGAACCCCTGTGATTTACGAGAACGCAAGAACAACCCAATAACCTCATATTGTGATTAAAAATAAAATTAAAAGATTTTTAAAATTTAAATTTAAATTTAAAAAGATTCAAAAAAATTTAAAATTAAAAGGGTAATAATGGAAATGATATCGTCAAATCTTTTAAACACAATCATTATCTTTTAAACACTCATTATTATCATTATCTAGTAAAACGGTTACGAAATAGGTTAAGATTATACTAGGTGTGATAATCATGTGATATGGGTGTGATAATCATGTGATAGGGGTGTGATAATCACCATTGTACATCACTTGGGTTATCGTTTTGGTTAATAAGTTAAAATTTTGGTGTAATCATATGATAGGGGTGTGATAATCACCATTATACATCACTTGGGTTAACGTTTTGGTTGATAAGTTAAAATTTTGGTGTCATCATGTGATTTGGTTGTGATAATCATGTGATAAGGGTGTGATAATCACTGTTATACATCACTTGAGTTATCGTTTTGGTTGATAAGTTCAAATTTTGGTGTAATCATATAATATGAGTGTGATAATCATATGATATGAGTGTGATACTTATGTGATAGAGGTGTGATATGAAGAAAAGATGTTAACGAGAAGAATAAGATAACTACCAAGAGTAAAACGTGGAACGTGAAAAGATAATTATGGTTAATTAAAATAAAATWAAAATTATAAAAATTACTTAATTACATTATTGTCCTTATTAAATTATTTATATATAATAAAAGTTAATTTATTAATTAAAAAAGTTTGAGGTTATTGGGTTGTTCTAGCGTTCTCATAAATCACAGGGGTTCTCGTTTGAACCTCCACCTATATATATATATATCGAAAATTTTGGGTAAAGCTGACTACGAGCGATCCAAACAGATTTAATACAGAACCCGTCTTCTAAGATCTCAATGTGAGGATATCTTCTGGTTTTCTCAACGGCTGAAGCTAGCAAAAGATCTGGAATCTAACGCATGAGATACTTTATATTTAAATAAAGTTTTTTATTAACCTAAATATTCAACTCGTTATGCGAGTCGACTAATCCTAGGACGACCATCTATTTTGCAGGTAGCCCGGAGTAACTGCATTTGAATCTTTGTGGCCATAAGAGAATTTTTATTCCTCCTTAAATTTGAACCTATGACCTTATGATACTTTTAAACTTCAGAACCAAACTCAAACTAATCAGACACTAGAAGATACAATTTTTGAGATTAATTATAATAGAAAGTAAAATATGTTAAGCCACCAATAATGGAGTCTTAATGATTGAGGTGTTGCTCAATAAATACCAATCATCTGACACCACATACTTCACTCACAACCCATTATCACTTCCCACTTTCTCCCATCGCTTTCTCTCTGCAACAAACACCATGACTAAAGACGTTGAGGTGGCGGAACACCACGCCGGAACCGAATACGCCGCCAAGGACTACCACGATCCACCTCCTGCCCCTTTCTTCGACGCCGAGGAACTCACCAAATGGTCCTTCTACCGAGCACTCATCGCCGAGTTCGTCGCCACTCTCCTTTTCCTCTACGTCACCGTATTAACTGTCATCGGATACAAAAGCCAGACCGATCCTGATTTGGACACCGATCAGTGCGGCGGCGTTGGTATCCTCGGCATCGCTTGGGCCTTCGGTGGCATGATCTTCATCCTCGTTTACTGCACCGCCGGTATCTCCGGTAAGTACATCAATTAACATCATAAGTGATAGATCCGCCATAGCTACTCAATTCTCAACCTTATTTCGCTTAATTTTTGCTTAAAAAGTGCTGATGAAAGTACTAACTGGTCGATCGGTGGTAAAATCCGGCAGGAGGACACATTAATCCGGCGGTGACGTTCGGATTGTTTTTGGCGAGAAAGGTGTCGCTGATTAGGGCGGTAGGGTACATGATAGCACAGTGCTTGGGAGCAATTTGTGGTGTAGGTTTGGTGAAAGCTTTCCAAAGCTCATACTACAACCGGTACGGCGGTGGTGCCAACACGTTGGCCGACGGTTACAACAAAGGAACCGGACTCGGTGCTGAGATTATCGGCACCTTCGTCCTGGTTTACACCGTCTTCTCGGCTACCGATCCCAAGAGGAGTGCACGAGACTCCCATGTTCCTGTAAGCACCTTATCATCTCATGCTCTTCTCTGCACTTTTTTCTTTTCTGCTTATAATCAACAAAAAAAAAAATGTTTCATATACCACATCTATAGATTTATGGGAGGTTTGTGATTGTTTATAAAAATAATTTATTGATTTATTCCTATATTTCATTATTAATAAGTATTTTTGAGTGTTTGGATAAACAATTTATATTACTGCAAAACCGATAATAAAGAGTTTTTAAAAAAATTAAAACCTTTTTGACTTATAATTAATTGATAAGTGTTTTTGTAGAAAATTATAGATTAATTGATTATTATATTTGATATTAAGTATTATTGTATGTTTGATATCGGGTTTGAGTTTAATAATTATTAAGCTCGAACTCGAATATCACGTTAAAAACTCGAATTAATTGATTTTATATATTTAATTATTAATATAAAAAAGACCTTGAAACTGTGACCATTTTGAGCGATGGATGTGGTTTTCAAACCTGAAATGACGAAAACATCCTTATTGGATAATTAAAAAAAGGATAAAAATATTTTAGTTATCTATATTATATTATAAAATATTTATAAAAACTTTTAAAAACTATTTTTATATATAAAGTATTATATATTGATGTATATTATTTAAAATTCAAGATTACAATTAAGTTATGTATAAGTATAATTTATTAAAGCTTCATGTTTGAATTTATGTAACTAACTGTGGATAAACATAATCAAATAGAGGATAAACATCTCATTTTAAAAATATAAAAATTGTAAAATATAATTAGGATAATTATTGAGTTTTAACAAAATAATTAATTATTATCTTTATAAAAAATTATATTATTAAACCAAATATAAATTATTTCGTTATCAAACCTAAATTAAATCATAATAAAAAAATTGAATTAAAAAATTACCGAAAAAATTATGAATTTTAAATAGTTAATTTGATATTAATATCAGAATATTTTTATCAAATTTTTATGATATCTTTAAATTTATATTTTATTCAAAAATAAAAAAATCATCATTTTTTCAAAATCACATAAGACCATACTATAACATCGACTGAGATAAAAAATAAAACGAAATATTAAAATCAAGATGTATTTTGCTGCGTTGCGCGAATACCCTTCTAGTTATTTAAAAATAAAAAAAATGTGGAAAATACACTAATACTGTAACTACAAATATGAAGGTGTTGGCACCACTGCCCATAGGATTTGCAGTGTTCATGGTGCACTTGGCCACCATTCCGATCACCGGCACCGGTATTAACCCGGCGAGAAGTTTTGGTGCCGCCGTCATTTTCAACGACTCCAAGGCATGGGATGACCAAGTATGTATTATCCTTTTCTTTTTTATTTATAATAATTCGAAATTCAAAATTTTATTTTAATAAATTATGAATTAATTTTATTTTAAAAATTGCAGTGGATATTCTGGGTTGGACCGTTCATCGGAGCCTTTGCCGCCGCCATCTACCACCAGTTTGTACTGAGAGCCGCCGCACTCAAAGCACTGGGTTCTTTCAGAAGCAACGCTTAAAACTTGAAAGATTCATGCCCTTTGTAGATATCTTGATGTAATATCTTTTTTCCGAGTCTTGTTTTATGTGAAGAATGCAAGTGTCGTTTTTTTCCTTTCTTTTTTAAATCTGATTTTGTGATCATCGTATTTCAAGATCAAGAAGCGTGAAATATGAAATGTGCCTACAAAAAATTCAAAGAAAATTGTTTGTTAATTCGGTCTTAATTAATCCGTTAGGCTATGTTTGTTATCTATATGTTTGAGTTCAGTAAAATAACTGATAAGCTAGTAATATTAAGTATAAATCAGTTGATAAGACGATTATAATGTAAACCAGTTTAAAAATCCAATAAATCTTACTGAAATCATATATAAATTTATTTGTTGCATTTTTAAAAAAAGTAATTGAAAAAATATGTGATGATTTTTTATAAATAGAGGATTCTCATTTTGTGGGTTCTTACTCATCTTGGTATGCATAAAAATATATATGGATGAGTCACTTAAAACCCTAAAGAAGGATGATATAATAATGTGTATAAAAATAGAATTTTTGGTAATTGTGAATTTTCGGACCAATCTATGTGCATCGATTAATCATTCAGACGATCATGAATAGACTGGAGTCATTGAAGGTTAAAAAAACCTCCATGACCACAACGGTTTTGACACCATTTGGATTCGAATATAGTATAGATAATATTTTCCATTATATCATCTAAGACTTACGAGTTGTTTGGTAGTTGTTGAATGGTTTGATGCAGAATGATTAAGTGGCTTTCATAATATAATGCAAAATAAAATATAATTATTTGCAACGAAATTAGGACATTGAATGGTTAAAGGAGGTTCAAGATACAAAATCATTTAGATGGTTTTAGAACCATTAAAAAACAGACTTTTGTTTCGTTAAATAAGATTCATCTTTTAACGATTCAGAGATTACCTCTTAATGAAACTATTAAGAGGTAAACAAACAACCCCTTAACCAATATGTCATAACACAATTGGGTTACAAATAACATCGATGATGAAATACATTTGACTTTAAATTTAAGATAAAAAAACCTTAATAAATAAAAAAAAGGAATCAGACAACCTACTCTAATGTCATTTTCTCTTAAAGAAGAATTCACTTTATTTTTTTTAGTGAATTAATATAATATTCATTATCCTGTAAGAATATTCGTTAAAAAATTACAAACTCTCGTTATCTTGCCTTTGCTTATTCTATTAACAAGATAAGGTCAAATGACATCTGTCATTTAATTTATTTATTTTAGTAATAAAAAATTAAAAAAATATTAAAGGCAAAAAAGATAACGACAAATGAATTATTAGCGTTTTCAAATTAAATGATTAAACCATGATGTTATCGGATTACCATTCATATCATTTTGCGATTTAAAAATATTTTTATATATGTAATTTGTTTTATGGATAATATTTTTTATATAATTATAATATTTTAAAATTAAATTATTTATCAAATTAGGGTACGTAATATGTGTAGTAAATTGTTCAAACGAGAACAATTTCATTTTACGAGAATGCAAGATTACTCATGTTATAATATCCGTCGTGTATGTATGTATGTATGTATGTATGTATGTATGTATGTATGTGTATTTCTTCTTTTTTTCTTTAGGAATTCATTTCAATCAATACGGGGTTAATTTGGATACAAATTAATCATGTGTCATGAACCAAATTTGAACTGGTGACACGAGGGGAAAAGCTGCTCCTAATTCCTATCTCGATAGCTTCATTTGGGCATTCTAGCTACAGCAACATAAGGCAAGTGTTCTTTCTTCTGTCCACGAGGACAAGATATCGGGCAAAATTGTAGGTTTGATTCCTGTTGGATGCACATTTTACGTTGACTGGGATTTATCATAGTGGTGCTGTATACCTTGCTATAGGGGTTTGTAGTGTGCATATTGATAGATATGCCTAAAGTACGAACTAATTTTTTTGCTGGAGGGGAAGCTGGGAAAAGCATCACTTTCTCAAGGAATAGTCTAAGACTGGTTAAAAAGCCATATATCAGAAGCACTCCTAACTTGGGATATTAAGTAAAATAACATCACTCATAGGCAAATATTCGAACACCCAATGCCCGAGGTTCCCCCAAAACCGATTCCTCTGCCCGCTTTTCCACATCCACTTCAGGGAGAGAGCAAGTATAAATCATAGCTTATATATATACATATATATATATATATAGAGAGAGAGAGAGAGAGAGAGAGAGAGGGAGAGAGAGAGATTTAGGATCATGTAAGACCAGTCTGTTTTCGTGAAACCTGTGAGACCACTTTTTTACACTTGAAACTTCATAGCAAAATGTTGTGAAGATTCGACTTTTTTTTTTTACCTTCACAGAGTTTTGCTGTGAATTTTCAAGTGCAAAAAAATTGTCTCATGGCTCTCATGAAAACAGACTAGTCTCACGTGAATTCAACCCTACACATTTGGTGCAAATAAGACTCAAACCTAAGACCACCTAGATGCAACACATTTATCCCGTTTTTTGGCTTACAAATATCTAATGGCACACTAATAATTAAGCGGGTGCCCACCATCAATGTCTCTTTTTTCTTCTTTTACGACAGTCGAGTAAGCAGATGTACAGAACCCCGCTCAGCCCTTAGTAGGTCCCCCCCTACCACTAGGTCATCTCACGTGAATTATCACATGTGATAAGTTTCATTTATTATTGAGATATATGTAGAAGATGATAAAGTTCATTTATTATGATCATGACTTTAGATTAGATTACAAAATAAAACCATATATTTATTAGACTAGATGAACCATTAAGATTAATTTTTAAAATTTATTAAAAACGTTACCTTTATAAATATATATTATTTAGAAGTATATTTCATATAAATGGTAATTATGAAGGGTGTAGTTTTATATGTTTAGGTGATGGGCGATGAGGTGTACATTATTATTTTTTATTATCACTTTAATTTAATTATTATCAAATAATAGCAACGCAACGTGTTAGGTTTTCGTTGGCTTATATCCATTATTTATTTTTTATGTTTTTCTTTTGTTGTATTTAAATTTATTTATTTTAATGTAACAAAAATGGATTTCGTACCCCGATAAATATGATATGGAAAATGGATTGAGATTGGACCCATTATTTCTAGTTTTTTTATTTTATAAATAATTAGAAGGGTGCTCATACAATACAGCGAAATACATTTTGATTTTAATATTTTATTTTATTTTTTATCTCAATCGATGTTATAATAGTAGTCTTATGTAGTTTTGAAAAAAGGATAATGTTTTTATTTTTCATAAAAATTTGACAAAAATATATCGATATTAGTATTAAATTAACTATTTAAAATTCCTATTTTTTGTGTAAATTTTTAATTCAATTTTTTATTGTAATTTAATTTAGGTAGGATAACGAAGTAATTTATATTTAGATTAATAATATAATTTTCTTATAAAGATAATAATTAATTATTTTGTTAGAACTCGATAATCATCCTAATTATATTTTAGATTTTAAAATGAGATGTTTATCCGCAGTTAGTTACACGAATTCAAACATGAAGCTTTAATAAGTTGTACTTATGCATAATTTACTTGTAATCCTGAATTTTTAAGTAATATGCATCAATATACAATGTTTCATGCATAAAAAATAGTTTTTAAGAGTTTTTATCAAATGCTCTATAATATAGTATAAATTAATATATTAAAAGTAATTACTATATTATTAAAACACTACTCTATTTTCTAAATTAAACTATTTAATATATTATGAGCAATTAAATATATGCATTTGGATGTTGCTTACTAAACCGTCTAAAAATGTATTTTTTTACTGGGTAAAACACACTAGTCAAGTCAATTCATTTTCTTGACTGAGAATCTAACCCGAAATCTAACCCGATAAGTGAAAGTGACGACTCTTATCCGGTCAATGCTTACCGGCCATAGATGATAGTGTTTACCAACAATCTTACTATACTATTATGATGATCAAGAATCTTACCGTATGTATGAATATGTACATGATGGGAATTCACTTCTTGTTGGTAAGTAAATTGGTTCCAAAGTGAGCGTAAGTTGAAGAATTTTTAATTTAAGAATGTGAAAACTCGACCATAAATATTGTGATTAGATGAGTGTTTGAAGTTAACTGATTTATGCAGAAATGATCCCAAAATGATCTTATATACTCTTATACGGGTAGACATACTAATAATTTGTAAATTTACAAAATGAGAATATAAAAAAGAAAGAGAGAGAGAGAGAGAGAGAGTTGCTAAATATGGAGATAAATGTAACACCCGGATTTTAGTACGTATATTTCGGGGTTTTAAATGCATATTTAACTTTAGACTAAACCTTAATCGATACCTTGAAGTGGTTAATCTTAGTGCTAAAAAATATAAGAAGATATTTTTGGCAGCTTTTCTTCATGCCAGTGAAAGGTACCCTTTACGCTAGCGAGATGGGTAGAAAGTTTTCTGGAAGCATTTCTTCATGCCCGTGAAGCAACAGAAAACAAACCTACAACCCTTTTTAACTCCGAAAATTCCTCATTTTTCTCATTTGTGTAACACCCATATCACTTACAAGAAGCAATAATAAAATGCTAAAACCAAAGAAATAAACTCAAGCAAAAATCCGGAACTTGAATTCTTAAATATAA
>NC_037537.1:23369073-23373434 GCF_001531365.2 Cynara cardunculus var. scolymus | reverse complement strand
TTCACCAATTATATTCTTTAAGAAAATCTCACTAGCATATACATATATATAATATATATATATATACATATATATATGAGTATATATATATATACATAAAATATTCAAAAACAAGAGAAAATAATAGAATACCTCGAAGCGGAACGAAAGAGAATTTCGGGGTGTTACAATTTGCTATCTCACCTATTCATCCTCCTCTCAAACTATTTCGGTCCAAGCATATTCATCGCTCCCAATCGATTTCTTCAATAGGTTCAAGAGATTTGGAGCTAGAGGTTTAGACCCTGCGGGTGGAAGTCTAAGATCTTCATTCTTCTCCACCATTGTTGACCTCATTTTGGGGTTTTCTTGAAAACCCATTTGCAAGTATATCCAGACCTTTCTAAACCTTTATTTTTTTTAGTTTTCTAGAACTTTCCTCTTGATGTATTTTACATATTTATAGATTTTGACCAACTTTTAGTATTTTGGGAGATTTGGGGTTTTTACCCTTTTTGCTAGAAAATAATGATCTTCATGAATGGGTTATAAATGTGTGTTTGAGGTATACAAATGTTGTTTTGGGACTTAAGTCTTATGATTTAAGTACATTTGATTTTGTACATCTTTGGGAGAGTTTTACGTAAAATGGTCACATTTTGGAAAGGTAGGTTACTAGTACTTGGGGGATGAAATGTTTTGAAGATATTTGAGATCTAAGGTTTATGTCGTTTGATGATTCATTTCCAGACTTAAGGAAATGATTGGTTTTGAAACCCTAGATCCTTGTTGAAGATGACTTGAAGACAGTGAGATCTTCATCATTGGAAGCTAAAATTTGGGATTTGGAACCTATGTTTAACATAACCTAACAAGGTGAGCTCACGTTGTTTTATGAAAACTATGTATATGCCAGAAATGTCTATTTTGATGTATTGAAATGTTTTCCTTCATATTTATCAAATGTGGTTATTATTTGATGAGGTTTGCATTTTTAGTACAATGAGTTTATAAATCATGAGAAATGCTCGAATTTGGGGTTTTAGACATTTTGATAACTAAATTATAAATTAATGATTTATTTCATAGATGGAGCTTCTTTCGGTGTTAATGCATTTTTTAGTGTATTTGATTTGGAAAATGCATATTATTATGTTGTGGGACATTTTAGAAATGTGAAGGACATGATTTTAATTGTAAAATTATTTGTCCCAGCCAATGATGGGTGTTTTGAGTTAATCTTGTATTTGGAGCATGTATTTTTATAAACTTCAGTTAAATGCGTTTTATTGCTTTTGGTGACTTTTATTGTGTAGCCAATTGAGTTGTTGAGCTTTTGGCTTGGTTTTGACTCAGATGAGTCTTGGGGAACATTTGTCCGATTTTATTTGCTCTATGTTGAGTTTTCAGAGTTATATGCAGTTACGACACATTTATTTGAATATTTACATGCTTTGAGTGTGCCAATCATTCAATTTAGGCTCATGTAATTTTAGATTGTAGTGCAGTGTATCCATAAACATATGAGTAGGTCTTTATTAACTTAAAGTGGGACAGTCGTTCTCGTGTTGTGGCCAGGAATAGACATTGTGTTATTGGAGGCTTTGAACTATAAATATCAGGTTGGTTGAACTATAGTCATTGGCTGCATGGTGTAATTTATGAGTCAGTTTCTGTGGGATGATTATCCCCATATTATAGCTAGAAATATGCATTTCATCATCGGGGGCAACAGTGTACGGTCTTACGGGCGTCGGATATTAGCCACTGGCCACATGATGTAATTTATAGTGAATGAGTGTACATGGGATCATCGAGGGCCTTGAGCTATGAATCACGAATAATTAGTCCCACTAGGGCCATTGATCATCAGGATGAATTCTATCACTTGGAACGATGACCTACTTTTGTGTTCTGCCACTAACCATGAAGATCGAGTCTTCCCCGTCGTTGAAGGTGTTTTTTTGGATATTAAGTTTTATCCATGTTTTCGTTGACGTGTTGGATATGATGTATTTTTCATTACTTATGGTTTGGGTATTGAACCTTGTTTATGTTTTGTGCATTTAATCCTATTCACTTTCGGGTAAATACTGAGCATTAGTTTCATGAATAAATGGACGTTTTGATAAATGAGTTTTTATCACGAAAATGGTGGATTTTAGAAAAGATGTTTTTATACTAAATACATTTCACGTTGGAAATTGTGATTTAAACAACTTCTTTGAGTTTTACAACTTTTATATTTATGATAAAACTGTTTGAACTCACTAGACGTTAAATCTAATACTTTTTATTTATCAGCATGTGCATCAGGTCCTCGTTGGGTAATGGTACTAGGGGCATTATGAAGAATTAAGTGCTAGTTAAAGGCACAAGAAAGAAATAGCAAATTGATGTTGAATTTAGATTCAATATTCGAGGTAATTCAAGTATTGATTTATAGAAAGAGATTTATACTTTATTTGATACATTATCAGAAATTTTAAATTATGTGTTATTTCTAAAACTGAGGGTGTTACATGTTAAATAATTTAATTAAATACAAAATAGGAATATCAAATTACTAATTTCCTTTTACTTTATTTTAAAAAATAACATTAATTATCTTAAATGATTAGTTCACATTGGATCTTACGGTTATCACAAACTATAGAGTTCTCATTTGATTAGACCCCTACATATACATATACATAAGGGTAGGTTCATTTATGAACGCTAAACTAACTTTTTTGTTAGAATTCATGATGAATACTATTAACCATGAAAATCTGTCACGACACCCTCCGCTCCCCCCCTTCTCTCTCTCTCTCTCTCTCTCTCTCTCTCTCTATATATATATATATATATAGAGGAGTGATCAAATAAAAACCGCCCTCATTTGTGTAAACCGTGCAAACCACCTTCATCCGTCGATTTCATTATTTAATCTTATGAAATTTTTTCATGAAATTGTTTAATATTGTGAAATTGTTTCATATAATACTTTTTTTGATCAAGTTGTTTCATATATGGTTGTGAAATTGTTTCATATAATACTTAATGAAACTGTTTCATGTATTTCTCTAAAATTAATGAAACTGTTTCATGTATTTCTCTAAAATTAATGAAATTGTTTCATGTATTTCTCTAAAAATTAAAATAATGAAGATGATAATATCTATGATTAACACCCTCCACAATAAAAATGATTAATCAACCTCTCATAATTACAAAAAAATGAACAAAATAAAAAATTATGATTGGTTGAATGAGGTTTGCACGGTTTGTACAAATTGAGTGGTTTACATTTGATCGCTCCCATATATATATATATATATAGTGGAGGTGCAAACAAGAACACCTTCATTTTACGAAAGCATAATAACACATTTATATCATGCGATAATACACATGAGGGGACATGGTGGTATGTGGACGACTTGGCCCGCGATCTAGGTCGCACCAAAGGTCGTCTCCATCTCTAATTTAGTATCACATGCGATGAATTATAGTATCACATGTGGTAATACATGTGACACAATCTAATAGCATGCGGGCTACTTGGCCTGCAACTTAGGGACCGTTTACCAAATGCTAACTCGGGTAAGCGCTTATCAAGTTACATTACCTTACTGAATGAATATTGCAATGACCAATAATCTTACCCGGTAAGAGCCAGACAAGGACCGAGAGTCTTACCCGGTAAGTGAAGACAATGACTCTTACCATGGTCAGCTCTTACCGGGTAAATTGTTGCATATAAAACCGTTTTTTATTGACTAAAATCTTACCCTGTAAGTAAATGGTAGTATTGAATTTTACCGGATAAATGTTTAGTAACGTATGAAATATTGTTCGTGTCTCTAATTTTATATCACATGTGGTTGATTATAATAAAATAATGTTTTCACGTTTTCGTAGTAAGTTATAATAAGAAATAAGAATGAATGTTAAGAATGGGTTGGCCCATAAAATTCCTTCAAAGCACCCACCGTCCAGTCCACCATGGACCATGGTTGACCTTTGTGTTCCGTATCAATTGCAGCCCACTCAAATAAATGAACTGCTTCATATTTAAATGAACATCAATTAAATAATCATTAATTATTAGAAATCAAAATAAATTTATATAATAATTAATTAATTAAGTTATGTTTTGGGCTCATCATTTTAATTTGATTTTGAGTGAACTCTAATTTCCTGAAATATATTTAAATTGGATATTTCGTTTCATCATCTAACATTTTTTTTTTTAAATGTCAATTATTACATATTTTTGCAACTTTTTAAAATTACTAGAAACGTACTCGCGCAATGCAGCGAGATACATCGTGATTTTAATATTTCATTTTATTATTTATCTCAGTCGATGTTATAATATGGCTTTATGTGATTTTGAG
>NC_037537.1:23340001-23367458 GCF_001531365.2 Cynara cardunculus var. scolymus | reverse complement strand
ATTTTATAAAGAAAATAATTATATATTCTGTTAGAACTCAATGATTATCCTAATTATATTTTAGATTTTTTATATTTAAAATGAGATGTTTATTCTGTATTTGATTGTGTTTATCTGTAATTAGTTACACGAATTCAGATATGGGATGAAATCGAATAGGGATGAACAAGTTTAGGAATTTTTAAAAGTTTTAAAAGTTTTAAGAGTTTTAGTCAACTGTTTTATAAGATAGTATAGATAATTATATATATTTTTCAAAGGCCAACAACTTCAATTAAAATAAGAGAGAGAAACAAAGCTTCTGTAAGACGCGTAACTAACACAAATCAAACAACAATCGAGAACGTCCGAGCACAAAGTGAAGAGAGCAATCAAAGGTCACACAAGACACCAACAACTCGGGAAAACGAATACAACAGAAAAACATAAAAAAAAAAAAAAACAAAGCTAATGGAGAAACAAAACGGGATGAAACAACAAAATTCGACCAAAATCCCCAAAACCAAAGCCATGAAATCAACAAGAAGCAACTCTCAAACGAGCTAAGAGGCCTAACCATCAAGCTCTGGACCCCTACATCGTTCCTTTCACGACTTATTGTCAGATAAAAGGAATCTGATAAATTTATCTGATTTAAATCTAATTACAGTTATATATACAATTAAGTAAATGTGTATGTAGATGCATAAATGTCCACCCTCATCATTTGATTTTAGCTTATTGGAGCACATATCTTGTGAATCAATCAATTGTTTTGGTGCAAATGTTGAATGACCACACCACCACCATAAATCCATGTATTCATTTAATGTTCAACTTTGAATCCCTAAATTTATTACAAACTCCTTTAAAAAAATACATATTATATTGAGTAAATTACATAAGAACTAAAAGTATTTTCATTTGATTTTTTATTTTCAACAACTCAAATTCATATTAAAAAATTGACGTTTCTTAAAAATTTGAACGTTTTTTCTTCTTCAAAAAACACATTTAAAGATAATAGAAGAGTATTTGCGTAATGCAACGAGAATTATCTCGATTTTAGTATTTTTTTTGTTTCAGTTGATGTTATAATATGGTTTTATGTGGTTTGAAAAAAAGATAATGTTTTTATTTTTGAATATAATATAAATATGAAGATATCATAAAAATTTGAAAAATATATATTAATATTAGTGTCAAACTAACAATTTAAAATTTCTTGTTTTTTTGTGTAATTTATTTATTTATTTTTTTTAATTTTTAGTTTAATGATATAACTTTTTATAAAGATAATAATTAAATATTTTGTTAAAACCCTGATTATTCTAATTATATTTTTAGATTTTTGATATTTAAAATGAGATGTTTATTCTCTATTTTATTATGTTTATTTGTAGTTAGTTACATAAATTCAATCATGAAGCTTTAATCAATTGTATTTACGCATAATTTACTAACCCTTAAATAAATTCTTTTAGATTATAGATGTTGCATTTTGAAAATAAATTTTTTCTTCCAATTTTTTTGAAAGAAAAATATATATTTTCAAAACCGAATAAAAATAATTTCATTTTTAATGCTTTAAGTCTTCTATTAATTCCTGCAAGTAAGACACTGGATACACATGATTTGATAACAGATCATAAGACATTTGTAAAGATCCAAGAAAACCACAAGAGTGGTGCTTGATTGGTTTGAGCTTGGTTTCAAAGATCAAAAGTACCAGGAGGTCCCATGTTCAAATCCAAGGAGAAATAAAAATCCCCTTGTGACCACGGAGGTTCAAATGCAGTAACTCCGGGCTATCTACAAAGCAAGTAGTCCCCCTGGGATTAGTCGGCTCGCATAGCGAGCTGAATATCCAGGTTAATCAAAAAAAAAAATCCAAGAACAAAATTTATCAGATAAACAAATCAAACAAAACCAAGTTAAGCCAGTAAATCTGATTAGAAAGTAGAGTTTGGATGGTAAAATATATGCAAACCTGTTCAGTTATTTACCTGAAAAAATAAAGTGATTGTATTTCTTTGACAATGTTGTAAATGGGAAGTAAAGGAAGAAGGCATTGATTTTGAGGTTCCCACCCTGTGAATAATAATAAGACAAAAAGCCAAAAGAAAGGAAATGACATTATAATTACATACACACATATGACATGAATCCTTACCCCTTTAGAATACTATTTGGATCATGACCTTTGCTGGCCCTTTAAGCTAAGCAAACTCTCCACATTGCTTTTCACTTTCCCTCCTCTGGGATAATTCAACTCAAATTATAATCATCTCAATAATAATTATACCACAATTCGATACTTTACTACACAACTTGTCTTAACAGTTAATCATGTTTAATTTACAGCTACTGCTATATGCACATCTATTTATGTCAAAATCTGATCGTATCGTAAGTATTGATATTGATGTGTGTGAGGTGGAAATTAGCATGTAGGTGTGCATTTAACGTACCCTTAGTTTACCGTCTCTGCATTGCCACAACAATTAAGTAGTTAGGCACGAGGGATGTCTCCACTTCATATCTGTCATGTTGTCATCTTTTATGTATGAGCAAGGGGTTGGATTAAATGCACCATTACTTACTAATTTCCTACTCACACACATCGATATCAAATATCATTTTTTACATTTTCAATTCATGATTTGATCTGATTCTGACATATATGGGGGTGCATACAACAACACCCTGTAAGCAATTGATGTTGAGACAGTCCACCTAGACAGAGGGAGACACTACAATTGAGGGGTATGCGGGACAAGACGAGACAAAACCATACAAAACTTGTCCCATGTTTGACGCGACATTAGAATGGGATATGACATGACATGCGTGAGACAAAAATGCATTTTTACGGTTCCACCAAAACATGTGGAACAAATAGCATTGAGATTGAACAATATTGATAAATTACTAAATTACCCATATCAAATTAAAACCCTAGAACCTTGTAGAATTCTTTCACCCCTTACCTCACCATTGCCTGTACTGTATTGTCCTATCTTGTCCAGTCTCATCCGCGTACCAAACGCACCAGTGTGCACACCAAAGAAGAGACATCCTATTGGGAAGGAACATAAGATTTTGACATGGAAAAGCCAGCTGGGGTAGTATAGACAAATAGCCACTAAGTTATCATGGATGAAATAGTAGAACCAATGGCCATCATTTTGCTCCCCTTTCAAGAGTTCAATGCTTTCACAAAAACTAAGGGCAAGGCAACCACCAATAAACCAAGAAGACCTCTATAAATACCACCCCAAGACCACCCACATCACAATACCAATAGATACTGCTACATTCTTAGCCATTTTGAGTCCCACAAAAACATCAAGAAACTCAGAATGACCCAAATCCAATTCCTACTACTTCTCTTTGTTACTGTTATTTCCTTCACTACTAATAGAGCTCAAGATAGAGCTCCTCATGGACTCGCCCACGAGAACCCAATGGCTTTCTCACCATCCGCCTACGATTTCTTCCACCCGAAAGTGGTGCCACCAAGCATTCAAGACCCGTGTGATGGGTCCAATTGCGCACCATTTCCCATAGCTGCTACAGTGCAATCGAGCTTAGCGCAGGAAAGCAGATCGAGATACGAGAAGAATGGGAGTAAAGTTGGAGCCGGAGGCATTGCTGGTGTGATATTTGGGTTTGTATTCGTGGTTCTCCTAGCTATGGGTACCTACTATGTGGTGATCACTCGTCGAACCAACTCAAGACGAAAAAATACAGTTCTACCATCCGCTTGATGTGCTTAAAGATGAGCCTATAATTTAGTAGATTCTGATCTATTTGTTCTGTCACTTCCCACTTCTTTTGTAACTTTAGAATACGAAATGTAACATCTTTATTAGTAATTAATGCATGTAGTTCTGTATTATATGTCTCTGAAACTGGTCATCCTAAAGCTAAAGCAAGTTATAGTTACAGGAGGTAAAACAGTTAAAAAATACCCAATGACCTAAAGAGCACCGAAGAAATGTAATGCAGAACTAGCTTCGTCTTTCTTACCTTCGTTACATGAAGCAAAGGTTATAAATTACAATGCATAAAGAGGATCACTTGAATGACATACCATAAAATGTATCAGCATCAAGATCTGCACAACCAAATAACAAGAGTGCAAAAAATCTAGATCAGTATGTCGTGTGCTCATTAAACAATTTTCTAACAAGAAATTAACTAAAGTAGCCAGTTAAATCTATCTATGTTGTATATAAATGCTCCGTATATAGGAACAATGGTAATTTTTGCATCGAAAGACTTGATTGGCGATAGTCTGAAACAAAAAAACGAACTGATAAAGTTTAACCATGGAACTGGCAAATATATGGCCAGATATTAATGACACAGCCCTGGGTGGCTTTCACTATGTGAAAATGTCAGGAAGGCCATTGCTTATATAGCTCTTACAAGCATGAATCAAAACGTCTTCCTGTATCGATTTTGTAATGGTAATGCATCCCTACCATCGTCACGAGCTAAGCATCTGGATTGCTGGTCCAAAAGTCTGATCCACTGCTTTGTTCCAATAATGCCCAAACTCAAATCGAGATTTATTTCCACAATTAGGCTCTTTCATCTGTTCAAGATAAAAACTTGAGCATCAATAAAGAAAACGACGTTACTACTCCTATGCATCAAACTCTACATCTTTCAACTTTAACCATGGAACTGATGGAAGACTGGAGGTCATACATTTATGAAATTCATCTATGCAGCAAAAAGAAATCTGACAGGAAGGCAAAGCATAAACTAGTAATGAAACTAGCTACGGCAGATGTCCCCAATCGAACTCAGCCTTGAGCTGTTCAAACCAACTATTTTACCAACTCGGCTTTACCGACACTATACTTTTCTATCATCTACTCAGATTTGATTTATATCCTCCCTGTCTCTAAAAATACAGACTCTACCATGACATATAATTTTGGTTTGGTTATTCAAATTCGAGACAGCATTTCAGGAACACCAAAGTTTGCTCTTGAATTTATCTGATCTCGAGTAATAGTTAACATACACATCAACATTCTAGCTTAATATACCAGTCTCACACTTCACATGTTAGTATACGATTAAGTCTAGATAACAAAAATTCTTGCATCAGTTGGTTGATTTCTCAATTAGATAAGAATTTTTTCATCAGAAGCTAGGACAATTGTCAATCTATGAAACCCTTATAACACCGCCTTCCCTTGCAATAATCTCATATCTGTTTAAACAAAAAGATGGCTAGTGTTCCAGGTAATACAAATTCTATATAGAGGGAGTAATTTCTAAAGAACCTTTTGATGCCAGTCATTGATATTTAACTACTACAATTAGATCATAAAGGCTGCGTTCGGTACATGGGACCAGACAGGAAAAAAAAAACTCAGTCAGACATGGAACAAAACAAAAACTAATTGTTTCACGTTTGGCCCGACATGGGGTAGAACAAGAACTTGGAGTACATATTTGGTCTTCCATTTTTTTTTCCCTATATGTAGGTTGCCAATGTTTTCATAAAGAGTGGGCATATTTAAATTCTCACATTTATTTTACTTTGTAGATGTTTGCTATGGAACCTAATTTTAGACTTTACATTGGAAACTTTGTGGATCAAACTCTCAGATCTCAACTCTCTCTTCTTTGTACTATACTACTAAAGCTTTTGACAATAACAAAATTGTTGGTGATTTTAGCGTCTATCAATTAATTTAGTGTGATTATGATTTACATGAGATTTATTAGGTGATTAGGCAAACATAAGTGAGTTAGGAAGTGCGGAGTGCAGACTCATAAATGTTATCTTTATCACCTGAGATCACCATAAAGCACGGGTGAAGGGGGCGGCGCCCCTAGCAGGGTACAAGGGGCAGAGATAGAGCAAGCAGAGTTCTGGACTTTAGAGTCAGAACTCTAGACCTTAGAGTCAAAACTCTGGACCGAGGAACAGAGTTCTGGGCATTTCTTCCGATTCTAATATAGTTCTAACTGCTCCCAAATATTATCTGGCCTAGCAGTTATAACCGCTGGTAACCGGAGATCTCTCATATAAATATGTAACCGGGAATTTGTGTTTATTTAAGGACTCGATCTCACACCCTTTGAGATAAGAGTTCCTATTAGATTATCCCAATACAAAATTCGTGACACCTAAGGCTGTAAGTGACGAATTATTGTATTTGGAAGATGAATTTTCACGATTCAACGAGACTATCTGGTCCAGAAATCACCTCCAACCCCCAATTCCTAACAAACATCCCAGAAACGACTAAAACCATATATAGAAATACCATGTCCAAAATTTCAGATACCTGTAGTTTACCATGTGTTCGTGTGACGTCGATCCCAGTAGCGGGTAGCATAACAACTTATAGAAAGCTTTAGCAAACCAAATGAATTATAGGCAAACAGTTCGGAGTATTAATTAACCATAAGAAAGAAAATGAAACATACATAAAACTACCATAGAAAGCACGCTAACCATTTACAGAATAGAATGGCCCTATTAACGAATTGATCGTCTTAAAATGGCAACTTAAGCAAATTGTATACCAAAAACCCAATTTTCGGACTCCCTCGCTATACAGGAATATGATAATTGACGAGTGATGGTACCAATTTCAACTAAATCAAATTGAGCACAAAACAATTAATACACACCAAAATTTGAGATCATCTAAATATAACCTCGGATTTAGGTTGATTTTGTGCAATTGTCTTGTAGATGTCTCTGCGCTGCTCAAAGATCATAACTCCGGCGAATGCACTTCCCAGGACAGCGCCAAGTAGACGCTCCTATTTAACACCATTCTAAAAACAATGATCAATCCTGTACCGCTTACATACGGCATACATATATAAAAATACGTACATACACACACATACATATATATATATATACACAGAGAGAGAGAGCGTATGGGTGAGCTGAAGCTGACCTGAGCAAGGATGCTGGCCATGGCGGTTCTCGCCTGTGTGAAAATAAGTGAAATCGAATCTATGATAAAAGTGGATTTGGCAAAATTCGGCGAACAACCAATAAGGAGTGACAAGGAACCAACCGCTTTTGGTTTTTCCCGAAGGATAAAGTTTCACTATTTCCCTCATGTATTCTAGTTTTTTCAATTTGGACCCCCATGTTATCATAAATACATGAGTAAACTACAAATTTAGTCCCTGAAGTTTTGAAATTGCAAGATAACCATTGTAGTTTGTAAAAACGTTCTGATTTGGTCCCTCCCCAAGACTGAAGCACATTTTCATCATTTTATCCATTTTTTTTTTGTCTTTTATGCATTCAAAATCGATTTTATGATTTTAGTCATTGTGATTTTTAAATGGATAAAAAACAAGAAAATCGATAAAAGGAAGAAAATGCCACTCATTCAACAAATTTCTTTGGCGGTCCTTAGAGAAAATAAACCAAATTCGAACGTTTTTACAAACCACGATTATCATCTTGTAATTTCAAAACTGCAAAAATAAAAAAGTGTTATTTTATAAATATTATGGCCAGTGTGATATGACAAAACAAATCATTATATCTCCCTAAAATTGATTAAATACTCATATAATAAAGTCTTTTACACCAAAAATTATGAGATCGTTCATGATAAACGGTATACCAATAAAGCCATTTTCTTTGCATATAATGATGTGATCCATATACTGCCGTCTTCAGTCTGCGTAAAAGGGGCGAAACTTTTATATAAAAGATGAGATCTTTACAATTATCAGTAAAAAGATAAGAAAAACTGCTAAAAAAGAAGATTTTTTTAATATATATATATATATATACACACACACTATTTGTGTTTTTCACAAGACTTTCTTAGCTTAATCACATGTCATTACGAGTCATAAACATAACAAAACAAATTATTAAAAACCATGATGTTTTTTTCTTTTTCACAAACTTTGGTCTAAAAAGCAATATTATACGGACATCCGAAGTCCCCATATAAGGGGGGAAAATGAGTAAATTACGGTTTTCGTGCATCTGATTTGTTGATAATTTCTATTTTCGGTTCTATGCTTTGAAAATTATGATTTTCACCCCTATGGTTTACAATTTATTGTTACTTTCGTTCCTGAACTAGTTCCTACTTTTAAAGTATAAGGGACCAAAACAGTAAATAATTGTAAACCATAGGGATTGGAACAACAAAAAATTGTAAAATCATAAAGATGAAAATGATAATTAGTTACAAACTATAGGGACTAAAACCACAATTTATAAATCATAAGGACTAAAAACATAACTTAAAAGGTGAATTGTCAACGCCAGAGGTTCTGTCACCTTTACGTCGTTGCCCAAACCGACGGCGGTTGATAAAAACCTTTCACGTTCAATCTCTTCTTTTCTACGTTTCTTCAATCGCTTTACTTCAAACTGGATCTACAAATCTTGCTTCAATCGATTCTTGCACTTCCACAACAATGGCGATCAACCGACTCCTTCCCCTATTCGCCTTCGCATTTCTATCCACCATCGCCGTTTCTTCTTCATATAACCCGGAATTTTCACCCTCGCCGTCTCCCGCTCCACAACTAGGTTCAGATGACTCACCGTCAGTCCCCGAGTCATCCCCTTCGCCTTCAATTGGTTTACCACCTGCGCCTCCACCGTCAGATCTGTCTCCGTCTCCGTCATTGGATGTGTTTTCGCCTCCGTCTTCTTCTCCGGCGCCATCGCCGTCTTATTTCTCTGCACCGTCACCGTCACCGTCTGAGGCTAGTGATATATCCGCTGATGTGAAGAATATTGACGAAACCATGGACTCGTCTCCTGGAGGAATGAGCGGAGGGAAGAAGGCAGGGGTTGCGTTTGGAGTGATCGCTGCCGCGTTTTTCGTTGGATTTGGTGGAATTCTGTACCGGAAGCGCCAACAGAATATTCGACGAGCGCAGTACAGTTACGCTGCAAGAAGCGATTTCCTGTAGATAAGTTTCGAAATTCGAATTTGAGTTGGAACACATCACTACACATAGATCTAGATCTACAGATTCAAAGTATCATATCATACGATTAAACATTCATAGCGTCGTTTTCACATGCCAATAACAATTTTCCGCTACTCCGAGTTGTTAGTTAGAGATGATCATCATTGTTAATTGTGCGTTCATGATAGAATCAAATTGATCAAGTGATGATCATCCTAATAACAAATTTTAAACATAAATGATAATCTGAATATTAATGGCTTTGATTTATTTCTTGATGATTTCTGTTGTTATGCTATTGTTTCATGTTATCATTATCTTGGTATGGTCATCATCAAATTCTTTATGATGATCGTAGTTGATGGTTATAAGACTTCCGTCATTCATTCATTCTTGATTCTTCCATGTCGATAAAGAATTTGTCAGTCTTTTTTCCTTCAAAGACTCAAAATGAAACCCCTGAAATGAAATTCTTGCTTCCATTTGTAGGGGGGCAAATTAAAAGCATTTTTTCAGTTGGATTGGTCCAAAAGCATGCATTACTTTACTCTCTTTATGGCGCCTTAAAGGAAGCATATATGCCCGCTTTTGAATCTGAATTTTATTTATTTTTTATGTTTAGATGATTGGTAAATTTTGGTTTGTTGTAGATTTCGGATTTGGTTTATGGGGTGCTGAAATTATTGATTCGTGTATTATATTGATTGTCATTTTATCATTTGTAATAGCAATCTTTAATAGCTTCTTTAAAATAGAAAAAAATTAACTTTTTATTCTCTAAAATGTTACAACAACTTTACTATTTTTCTTTAAGTTTTTTTTTCCCGCCCAAATTACCTTTTTAATTTTTTTTTCTTTTGGCCTGAAAACAAACTTTACAAACCACAAGAACGGTGTCTGATTGATTTAAGCTTGGTTCCAAAGATCAAAAGTATTTGAAGGTCCCAAGTTCAAATGCAAAAATGAATAAAAATGCTCTTGTGGTCACGGAGGTTCAAATGTGGTAACTCCGGGTTATTTGCAAAACAGGTGGTCGGTCTGGGATTAGTCGGCTTGCATAGCGGATTGAATATCCAGGTTAATAAAAAAACTGTACGCGGTTTTAAATTATTTTTCTTTTTCTTTTGGCCTGAAAACAAACTTTACGCAAAAACTATCCTTCTACATAAAGTTTTATTGTTACCTTTGGCTATTTAAGAAAAATGGCTCCTAAAATAGCTAGAATGTGAAATCAATTTATGAAATAGCTATTTTGTGTAAATTTCCCTAAAATGAAGAATAAAAAGTCAAAATCTTCTACATTTTAGATATTACAATACAATTATTGTTATAATATTCAATATAATTCATAAAACATTATTTTCCTTCTAAACGTTTAATTTTAAAAATTCTCGGTGGTAGAATGAATAAAAGATAACTTATCTTTCCTGATCAACATATATCATGTTTCAGAAAAATAACATATCAAAATAATACGGCAAAATATTTCACAGAAACCGATAATCAACAGAAGACTCGCTTTTCTTAAACACACAAATTTGATCAATAGAATCGAGAAAAACGAAAAAAATCACAATAATACGATAAATATATTAAAAAGAAACAAGAACAGAATAATACATCAACACCTCACTTTTCTTTACCTTCTTATGACATGAATAAATGCCACAAACTTGGCTGCAAACTCTCCTTCCATTCAAATGATTATGTTTTCATCTCCTCGAAAGAAGATGATGAACATGGTGTCTGCTAAATGCTAATTCAACAGCATATTCTACATGTCTTTGACCTCACACCAGTGGTCAACATATTTAACAAACATAACATCATGAAATTGTATTAGTTATGGTACCTTGACCAAAGTCAAACTCTTCAAGATTTTGCATTTGGCTCTCCTGCTTCTACTAGAGAATGCCTCTCCAATATTGAAATGGTCTCTTCTTTGGCACTGCCCACATAACACAACAAATACTCAAAACCTTTACTGATTTGTCGATCCAAGTTTGTTGGAAAACAATGATTCCACATAAAAGCATAAAACCAAACCAAACGGACCCAGTAAATTGTCCTTAGAAGTAAACCATCTGAAGACCCCTTGCGTGCAAAACAAAAATTAACCGAAACAAGGGAACAAGTTATAAGTGTGTGTGTGTGCAAACGATTTACGGGTCTAGTAGACAGTTATGTAATAAGACTGACAAGAAGTAATGCAAAGCCTTTTCTATTGGTATTCCAATAATAAAAAGGAACTAGGCTATCTTTGTTTTCATCCAATACCAAATTCACAATTATGTAAAAAGAATCAAAGCAACAACTATCTGTATCCTTTGGGATGGAGAAATTGTATGCGAAAATCCTACCCCTATACCCTGCGTTCGAGTGAGATATATAGAGTTTGTTTGGTTTGGTATTCAAAGCAACGACTATGCATGCAAGTTGATTGGTAAAGCATGTATAAATGTATTCAGTAGGCTCTTCTGGACAACAATGAAAACAGATATTAGATTTCAAATCTTACCTCCCTGGTCTCAAAATCTTGTATTTTCCAAGCATAGTGAGGTCCACAACGGTTGATCCTGCACGGCCTGCTGGAAGGATACCACCATCATAAACGAATGTACAGTTTTCCCACAGATTCTTGAAATCTTTGATGTCTACGCTACTTGGTAGTCCGCTAAGGTTTGCACTAGTCAGGGCCAGTGCAGTTCCAGAGCCACGGGCAATCATCCGGATGAAGTCAGAGTCAGGTACTCGAACTCCTATGCTATCTAATCCAGGGTTTAAAGACTTCTCAAGAATACTCGATTCTCCTGAAAAGAAACAAAGTTATAGCCATCTCTAGCCAATAGATTATAGATGATAACATGCAAATAGATAATTGGACTTCCCAAATAAGGAAATGTTGCAGTTTTTTTTGATAGCCTGAAAAGAAAAGTATTGCAATATTTACGGGGCAGCGGGAGTATGAAATTACAATAGGGCCTGCAGAGAATGGCTTCCTTAACACAAATGAAGGAAATACAGACCTCTTGTTAGCACCACAGTTACTGGCCCTGGAAGGAGACCTTCAAGCAAGCCAGGAGGTAGATGGTCTGTGACCGCAAACCGTCCTATATCACTTACATCCCCAACACAGATCGCTAAAGGGCTAGTGTGCTTGCGCCCTTTGATTTCATATATTCTATTAACTGCCTCTACAGAACTGCACCAAATGTCCACATAATACTATAAGCTGAAGTTGCTATATGCTTGAAATGTTTACTGATTATTGGACCTTTTAGTAGCATTTAATGCTTGAAATATTTACTGATCAAGGGCCTGTTTGCTGTCATTTGATTCGTGGAGTTTGCTAAGATTAGCAATTAATCATTGAGCGATCAAGATTTCCAACCCAAATAATATACAATTACCATCTAAAACTTGTAATTGATTCATTGAAGCAAAACGTCGAACATGTAGAGTACATCCACAAATTCAAAGAAAATGTCATACCAAGCATCACAAGAGAAACCATATAGCGTATCAGTGGGGACAGCTATAACCTTTCCAGCTCTTAAAGCTTCAATCGCTTCATCAGCATAAACCTCCGTCGCAGGTCGAACGATCCCAGACCTAGTTTCAATACCCTCATCGCATCTCTCCAAACTCCACGCCATTTTTCTTATCGTTCCTCCTCGAAGTCCCTTGTTCTGTTGAAGAATTGTCGGAAATCCAAGCTTGCATACACCTGAACGTATACCCATAAGAAGTGAATCCCAAATTGAGGATTAAAACAACAAATCCCATAGTAGAAAAAGTTAAACTTTGAAACGAAAGTATGATGGAAGAGCACCTCGAGTAGGGTTTAAGAGAGGAAATCGAGAGGCTATCTTGGTGGGATTCAGTATATACATAAATAATATCCCTCCTTTGCTGACTCGCGGCGGATTGTTGGCCGGCGGCGACGCCTTTGTTTGTCAGTAAGATAGAGATTCAGTGGAAGGAAAGAGAGACAAACGGATTGGGGGACGATTCCTCCATTTTTGGAACCAAATCTCTATGTGCCCCTTGAAATAACCGTGAACATCAAGCGACTACTATAAATAACAATTTTGAATGGATTTATTTATTCAATTAAAGTTTAATTAATAAAATTTTAACTTTAATTTTTATGATGTTGGTACAACACCGTATGTACCAACTGAAAAAAAGTTGGTACCAATTTAATTGGTATCAAATATAATTGTGATATATGATATAAAAAATTTCATATCAATTGTAATTGGTTGGTATATTAGCATATAAAAAAAATGATGTTCATCTCTATTTTTAGATAAAATATTAATAGAAAATATTAAGAAAAGTGAAAAATATGAGAGTTTTAATGACTGTCGGATTAAACGATTAAAATTGTTATTATTAAAAATGTGGTTGAAATTTTATCTAAAGTTCGAGAATAAATAGTAAATATCATACAAATTAGGGGTTGAAAAAAATGACTCAATCCGTTAACCCAACTCAAACCTACCTTAAAATTAGCAGGTTGGTTAATTGGGTTGAGATTTTCAACCTATTTAAATAAATGGGTCTATCCGACTAACTCATTAAATAAATGGGTTAGGTTAGGTTGAATTTTTCAATCTGTTTTCAACTCATTTAAAATATTATATAATTTTATTTTATTCTTAATATTATGTTTAGTATTCTAATTTTTAATTTTGTTTTATTCTTAATTATAAATCTTACCATCGTAAGATGAAACTCTAAATTTCAATGCCCTTCATTACTCTGAATCATCATAAAACCCTAAGAAAACATTTTAGTCCATTACTCTATTATCGTCTCCAAAGTACAATCCAACTTATTTTGAACAATATATTTGTTGTGGTTGTGTTTTATTCAAACTTTGAACAATTTATTTGTATTTGCGATTGTGTTTTATTAAAAAAATTAAATAGTCTAGTTCTTTTTTTATTTAAAATTTTAAAATTAAATGGGTCAACTCGGGTTCAACCCATTTATTTAACAGGTTGAGTTAAGAAAATCGTAAGCAGGTCAACCCACTGTCAACCCATTTAAGTAACAGGTTGGGTTGGATTGGATTGAAAAATCTCAACCCATTTAATTAAATTGATTGGGTTGGGTTGGGTTAAGATTTTTAACATGTTTAATAAATGAGTTGAACCCGAACTCAACCCAACCTGACTCATTGTCACCCCTAATACAAATAATTCAACCCATAAATCAAACCAAACTGAAGAAACACATTAAATCTGAACTCATACTTTAAAAATCAGGAATACAATTTGCATGGTCAATATCACATTTTAATCCTTTATTTTCTCTGAAGTTATGAAATCCCCATTCTTCAAAGCTAACACAAATTAAGCCAACTTAACTCATTCTATAAGCTCGAAGTTTTATGGTTTTCCGTACAGTGAGGGGGAGATGGTGGTGGTGGTGGCGGCGGCGGGGGGCATGATAATGATGTGACATGATCATGTTGTGGTTCTACATACAAAAGAACATCCGGAGAAGCTATATAGGATGGTGGCGGCGGCGGCGGTAGTGATGGAAGTGGAGTTTCTGATGGTGGTGCGATTTCGACACTCAAAGAATCATGTTGTTGATTAGATCTGTCGTGCCACCATCTTCTCAACCTCAAGACCTCCACAATAATGGACCTACCACATATTGCAACCCCACAACCAGCAAACGTTGCAAGAAGAATCGATAAAATCGGCTGAACGTGAACCTACATGCCATACAAAAGATTGTCACATGATAGTATGTTTTTGATGTGAAATCATAACGTTTTCTTTTTAATACAACTACAACTGGTTTTTTGAGATATAAAATAAAAAAAGTGGTTATGATCGTCTTTTAGTCGTTTTCGTCGAAGGCTGATGTAAATTTAGAGAATCTTCTTACCATGGAGTAAAATATATGTGCAAAAACTACCACAAATGTGAACTGAATTGACGCATATAACCATGCAAATCTCCGTTCCACTGTGCACAAAAACATTCAGAATCATTAAACGACGAAATATATGAAAGTGGTAAAAGGTAATGTGTCCTTTTTACTTAATTTAACGAGAAATAGAGACAAGACTAATGTAAATGATGAGTCATCGTAGTGCAATTTGCATTAAATTGGATTCAACGTTGTTTCAATTCTTATTTCAAGAAACCAACTTTTAAAATCTCTCATTTCAAGAATTCAGTGACTAAATTCATGTTCTTATAAAGTTCAGTACTTTCATCTTTCGTATAAACTTTAAAAACATCTGTTTACTTGTAATAAAAAGACAAAAGTCAATAATTAATTTGACCTGTAGGCCCCACTAAACTGAGATTTGATAGCATATCTTGTTTATATAACCCACGTTACAAAAAAAATACAGATGGGACTTGTGTATCGAAGAATCCACTTTACAAGCCTGATAACTTTAACCTATAACTGATAAAAAGATGAATATTTTTACAGAATTTACTTTACACTGTATTTTTTCCAAGATTGCTATGCTTTTTGTTTCATGTTTTTGTTGAGGTAGATAACTTACCCATAGCAGAAGAAGTCATGGTTGAGAGAAGACCTAAAACACATGAAAATGGAATTGACAGAGCAATTGAACCTGTACCCATCTTCCCAACCTTCACAACGAAAATATTTTTAATCAACATGAATTTAATCGAAAAGGGTATTTTTGCGAAGTAAATTCGTTTAAATCGGACTAAATTTCACGTAAAATTGGTATAAATCTTTACCAGAAGTTGCTCAAGAAAGCAAAAGTATGCAATCATGCTAACAATAACAAGAACCGGCATTTCTTGCCACACCCTATAGATATCACTGCCCAAATCAAAGTAATGTCGATATTAGATGTTAAAACTAGACGTTAATTCATTGCAACAAAATTGGGTTTATAGGACGTTAACAATTTCTAAGCGTTTTAATAGACTGTTTTATAAGATACAAATTATATGACCAAAAAACAAAGCATCTTATTTAAAGGTGTTGTAATAAGCTTATATGATGCTTTTAGACTTCTTAATAGGCTTTTAAGGATACTTTTAATTCAAAATTTTCATCAACTATTTTTGTAGGACAATTTTGAGAAGTGTCCTATAAATATATCTATTTTATAGGACATTTTTTCAAGTAATGTCATGTAAAATAGATATAATACAACATTTTTTTGATAAAAATCTTCTAAAAACTTGTAACGACTCCCAAAAACATTCTATAAACTTATTGCAACGTCTTTAGAAAGAACGCTTTATTTTTTGTCTTATAAATTAAGGGGTTGTTTGGTTGGTTTTTCATTAACTTCTGTAGATAAAGTTGTGTGTGTGAATTAATCTTTCTGTATAGATTGAGAAGATTTTTGTTTAAGAATGTTTTTTCATAAGTGAAAGGAGAGTATCTTTTAATTGGAGGGACAGATTTGGAGAAGCTTGATATTTTGCATAAAGCTTCCTCTCAAAAGCTTATTGAATAAGTCACGATCACTAAGACATTATCAAACCGTCATTATAGATAACTGAATAAGTTGCAAGTCTTATTAAGCTCATTTAACTGCTAACAACCCTAAACCCTAACAACCAGGCCCTAAGTCTTATAAAACAATTTATTAGAACGCTTAAATTTTTTTAACGTCTTATAAATCCGATTTTGTTGTACTAAATTTATATTAAAAAAAAGTTTGAAACTTACTTGTATCCGCTAACTTCAATGTGGCGGTCGCCGTCATGGACCGTGGTTGCACCGGTATCTTGGTGTCTAACCGTACTCTGGATTCTTTGAAGCGTAACGGGTAGATTTTGAACGTCTTGATGGCATACATCACAAGTTTTGTTACCTTTTATGCTAAACCATTTTACGGCACATTCTTGATGGGCCAACGCGAGTTCGCCTTTGCAACTGCATTCCATTTTCAAGGTTTCTCCGCCTTCGCATAATTCGATCAAACATATCCTACAAACAGCCTCTTCTTCAGCTATATCGTCACCATCATCTTCATAGAGAACAAACGGTTTATCAGTTACCAGCAAACACAGCTAAAAAAGCAATAAAGATTTGGATACTGAATATGTATAAATGTTCTAATAGACTGATTTACAAGACTTACGTTTATAAGAGCAGATAAAATTGTGTCACATGTAAAAGTGTTACAATAAGTTCAAAAAATTCTTAACAAGTATTTTTGGATTATTTTAAAATAAAGCGTTTTATTAGTCTTTTTATATAATATTTATTTAAAAAAAGTGTCTTATAAAAACATATGTTGTATAAAAAGATGTGTTAATATGATATTTCTCAAAAACGTTTTTAAAAAGCTAATAAGACACTACAAGAAAAATGAGCTTTGACGATGCGTCGTTAACGATAACATGCTTCAGCTACAAGCTATAGCGACAACATGCCGTCGTAAGGTCTATGACCATAAATAGACTTTTAACGACGACAAATTCGTCGCAAGAACCCCTGTTTCTTGTGGTGACATTTTATTTTAACAATTGTCCTAAAAACTTGGTAGGATGCTTTAATATATAATAATATTACATTGTAACACCTTTATATATAATATACAATTGTTTGGTCTTATAAACCTAAGTCAAATAGTCTATTAGAACACTTAAACATCTGTCTTGCGGTGCGGAGAATTACCGGCATGATAATCGGTAGAAGTAGGGATCGATGTTTTAGCATCAATATCTTTCGCTCGTGGAGTTGAGGGGATCACACGAAAAAACGAATCCATTCTCTTGACATTTGTGTTTTCATTGATGATCGGGACAGATTGAGATCGAGCTATACACTCGTGAACTTTAGTCTACAGATATTCACAGAAAAGAAAAAGGAAACCATTCACATGTGAATATAGGTTCCATTCATCTATTCACTTGCTGTTTATGACTAAAATGACAGAACTAAAGGGCCAAAAACCAATCCACTGACCTGCAAATTAAGCGAACCGCCTGCTCTTCTCAATCCGGACTCTCGATCTGAATGTTCAATCAGAGCAAAAGGTAGAGACGGCGTCATCTTTATTAACATTTTTGTAAGCGACCATGATCTTGCGATTGATGGCTTTTCTTGTGGTATAGAAGCTAAGGCTGCTGGAATTACGATATCTGAAATCGTATTCCTGTTCTTTAAACTCAGTTTTGGTAAAAGACTCGATTTCTTTGATGATTTGGTTTGTGATGAACAAGTGTCGGGTGATGCTAACAGATTAAAATTCACTTTCTTGTGGGAAGGCGTTGGCGTTGGCGGCATCTTTATATGAACAAATTCTTGAGAGGAAGAGGGTTGTAATGTTCTTGATGGTATCTCCAAAACCAGGTTTTGTTCTCTCTGGTCGTTGCCTGAAACTTCGTCTTCAACCTGAAAACGAACAAGAGAAATGAAGATTACTCGATCAAAACCGATAAAGATAAATCCAGAATACTGTATCGAAATTGGGTTTATAGGACGTCAAATATGTTTAAAAATCATACTGGACTGATTTATTGGATTTAAGTTTGTATTACCAAACAATTATGCATCCGATGTAAAAATACTGCAATAAGTTGATGGGTCGTTTTTGGACGTCCTAACAAGTGTTTTAGACACTTTTGGAGTTTAGTCTTTATATATGACATTATATAAACGGTGTTGCTATATGCACCCATTTATGTCATAATCAAGTAAAATTCTGCATTATAAATGTAAAAAATAAGTTATAATGTTAATGTTTGTGATAAAAAAATTAATAGGTATGGGTGCATTTAGCATATCTTTATATAAAAACAAGTGTCTTATAAAAAGATGTGTTATATGATATTTGTCAAAAATATCATATAAAAAACTAATATAATATTTTATTTTAAAAATATTCATAAAAACGTATTAAAATATATACAAACATTATATCAACTTATTGTAATATGTTTACGATTCATAATTTTTAAATGTCACCCACTTTAAATCCTATAAAGGAATTACCATATCTCCAATCTACTTTGAAAAAAATTAAACAATATATAGAATCTTTACGCAATATGAGGTATGGCATAATAAAGTTGTTGCTTTTTTCACAAATATATCTTTATTCGGATAAGTGTTTATCAAGTCACGTTACCTCATCGGATGAATATGGTAAGGACCATGAATCTTACCCGGTAAGAGTGAGACAAGGACCATGAGTCTTACCTGATAAGTGAGAGTGATGACTCTTACCACAGTAAGCACTCACTGGGTAAATTATTGTATATGATGTCGTTTTGGTGGACTAAAATCTTACCCGGTAAATAAACAATAGTGTTAAATTTTACTGACAAACACATAAACGGTACTTTAATTTGGGATAATTTGATGGAAAACTAATGCAAATCCAAATCATTGTGCACTAAAAAAAAGGCAGTTAGGAAGATTATATGAATATGATGCTTATGAAAGCCACAAAGTGACTTCTTTTTCTAAATTTCAAGTCCCACAAAATATGCCCACTAAATATATATTAATTCCAATCACCCCTTAAAAGCTGTAATCAGAGGCCTTTCATTAATTATGCAGATAATATATATAATTTGAAAGCAAGCTCACTTTCATATTCTATATATATAATATATATATATATATAGATATATAATATATATATATATATATATATATATATATATTATGGAGTAAGGGGCCGTTTACTAAACACTTACTTGGTAAGTGTCTAACGCATAAATTTCCTTATTGGATGAACATGAGAAAGGCCAAGAATCTTACTGGGTAAGAGCGATAAGAAAGATGAAGAGTCTTACCCGGTAAGTGAGGATAACGACTCTTACTCAGTTAAGCGTTTACCCAGTAAATTGTTGCATTTGATATGTTTTGATCTACTAAAATCTTACGCATCAAAATAAATTATAGTGTCGACTCCTATAGGTAAGCGCTTACCGGGTAAGCATTTGGGTAAACAGCTCCTAAGTGTTCACTGCTATCCACCTTCTCTTATCTTGTTGGATAACATTTTTAACTATTAAAATGGATTGCTTCTCTTATCCAATAAACATTAACTGGATAAGAGTTTTTTTCCCTCACTTAACGGGTAAGAACCTCATGTTTCTTATTGGATAAGATTCACGTTAACTGTCATGCTCACCCGATAAGATAAATAATTTGATAAGTGTTGACCCAATAAATATTTGATAAATAACTCCTTACAGGAGCTCTCTAAGAAAAAGACAACTACCTACCAATGAAATGTCATGAGTGGTACAAATCTTGAAACCCTATACTTTCTAAAATGCAAGTTGTAGCTTTTTATCAATGTTCAAAACGCGTGGGGCACGGTATGGCAGCAATGTCACGTCTCAAGCCTTAGACGTCATGGTGAGTACTTGATGTTTTTTAAGACGTGATATAAAGCGACAAATTTGTATGTCATATATAGATATATGTTTTCTATATATTATTTAATTAGATAATGATATCAAAAAATGTACATTCATATTAGAAGAAGAAAATCATATAGATTATTATTATAAAAATAGGTTTTTGATTAAATAGTTAAAATAGCACTTAGAAAGGTAATTTTACAACTTCATTTTAATTGTGAGCCTGTAAAGTTTATAAATTTGTGAAACTGTGAATGACGTGATTCGTTAAATCTATAAAAGTGTAAAATCTAAAATTAAAAAGATAAAAACACAAAAAGATTTTTTTTTTTAAAAGTCACGTCTTACAAAAAACGCATGTCGCGGCGCATCATGGCGCGTCTCAAGGCGCCATGGCATGAGTCACGTCTACAGAAATGCTATGGGTCATTTCGTAACGACGGAGACGCGTCTTGCGCCATATCGCGACATGACGCACGTCATGGCTCGTCTTTTTGAACATTGGTTTACATCCCCAAGATAATGTTTCTATTGGATGATGTTCAATGACTCACCAAATCTTACACCAAATTTAATGTAACGCTATTTTTTACACAAAATTCTATATCAATAGGAAAAGATAAAAAAGAAAATATATCTAGAATATTACATTTTGATGTAAGTTTGATGTTACTCATCGTAGTAGATTTATTGGTTGCACTAAATTTTACACTAATTTTTTATGAATTTGGTGTTATCCATTGTATGATGCACTTAAAATGGGAAATTCACAACCACAATGGTGGTGCCTGATTGGTTTGAGCTTGGCTCCAAATGTCAAAAGTACCAGGAGGTCTCAGGTTCAAATCCAATGAGAAATAAAAATCACCTTGTGGCCACGGAGGTTCAAATGCGGTGACTCCGGGCTATCTGCAAAGCAGATGGTCGCCCAGGGATTAGTCGGCTCGTATAGCGAGTTGGATATCCAAGTTAATAAAAAAAATGGGAAATTTACATAAATAGCCAAACCTAATATGTAGTTTCACTTTTTAGCCATTTTCTAACCCAAATTCATTTTTTAGTCAATCCTCATGCAGAAAGCTTGAACATATATGTAAGGATCGGCTTTCACAAAAAAAAAATGTGGTTTATGCGTAAGGATTCCACTTTCTGCATAAAGATTCTTATTAGTTTTTGACTAAAAACCAATCCTTAAACATATGCATAAGCCTTCTGCATAAAAATTAACCAAAAAGTGAATTTAGACCAGAAAAACGAGTAAAAAACTAAAACCCTATTGGCTTATTACTATTTATATGAATTTCCCACTTAAAATACCCTTTATTATCTTCAATTTTATAGTTAAAAAAAAGTGTCTGAATTGGCAGTCAAAAGTGTCTTTATGTAAAAAGAAGTGTCTTAAGTAGCATTGGAAAGGGGTAACATTTCATCCAAGAAGTAGGGAATTTGTTTTAAAGGTATCAATTTCTCCATAAAGTAAAAGATCAAGATCCACTTCAATTTTCATCATCAATTTCCCAATTCAGTTATTCCAAAACCTCTTAATCTCCATGTTCAAATCAAATGAGGAATAAAAATCCCCTTATGGTCACAGAGGTTAAAATGCGGTGACTCCAGGCTATCTGCAAAGCAGGTGATCGTTCTGGGATTAATCATCTCGCATAGCGGGTTGGATATCCAGGTTAATAAAAAAAAACCCTCTTAATCTAAAGTTTCTTATGGACTATGTTTGACCATTAGTGAATAAGCACTCATGTGAATCAACAAAAGCAATATCATCCATATTTTGTAAACATAATTAGAATTAATGGCTGAATATGTGATTTTACATCAACATAATTGTTGTCATTTTGTTTCTAAATTGACTGAAAAATGCTTTCATCCTGATCAGCAACAACTTTTAACAATAACGTGACGTATATACATACTTGGGATCACGTGAGATCAACTTGTTTTCGTGACACCCGTGATACCACTTTTTACACTTGAAACTTCATAGAAAAACACTGTGAAAGTAGAAAAAAACCGAATCTTCACAGCAAAAACACCTTCACAACGTTTTGCTGTGAAGTTTCAAGTGTAAAAAGTTGTCTCACGGGTCTCACGAAAAAAGGTTAGTCTCACGTGATCCCAAGTCTATATATATAACAAATCAAAATGAAAGATTTAATGAAAAAAAGGCAAAGGAAATGAAAACCAACCATGAAAATAGGGACTGAAACATGTTCAGTTTGGGAAGAACTTGAATCATATCCCTCTTCTGCAGATCTAAAACCACCATTTTCTTGAGATTTCATGATTTCATGCAGGAATTTGAGATGGGTTTTGATCTTTTGGGGCCACCCACAAAAATTGATGAAAAATGGTGTGTGTGTGTGTGTGTGTGAGAGAGAGAGAGAGAGAGAGAGAGAGAGAGAGAGAGTGTTTAGAAAGAGAAGGAAGCAAATATGAATGAATTAATATAAAGATGACACCAGTTTATAATGTTATTTTATTATCAATATTTATGAAATCAAGTTTACTGTTACACATAATATATTAAACCAATTTAAGACTAAAAACAACAGATGTCATCCGTACAAAATAACTATTTCCTACTTTCTGTTCCAAAATAAATGTTACGGTCTTTGGGATTCTTCCTTGGTTCTAGTCTTGTAAGGATAGTGTGATTTCTTTATCATTCTTTAAGTTATTTGGGATTAGTCGAGGTGCATACAAACTAGTCCGGACACTCATAGTTAACAAAAAGAAAATGGCAGACGATGAAAAGGACACATACAATTATGGGTGTGGAATTTTTCTATATCAAGATTAAGATTTAAGAATCATACTGAAAAATAGACACTTAGGGTATGTTTGCCTAATGCTGAGGAATGAAAATAGGAATGAACATGAAAATGAATTTTCATTCTCGTCGGTTTAACCAGGAATAAAATTTTGGGTTTTTGAATATATTATAAAAAACCAAACAGTCTTTTATTTTTCATTCTCATTAATTACTGTTTAATACCTCTAACCAAACATCCATTTATATTTATTTTTAAAGAGAAAAACCATAATAAAAATGAGGATTTATGATGAATTGTGTGTATTGAAGTTGGTATTTAATGGTAGGAAGAGCATTGGTATGAGGGTTGGCATTTAATCCTCTCTATCCTCATATGTAACTCGATTCGAATAGGCTTGGCTCGAACTCGAGCTCGACTCGACATATTATAACGAGTCGAGTCAAGCTACCCAATACTCGACTCGAAGAACTCGTGAGTTACTCGATTATTTTATATATAATTAGTTTTAAAATATAATCATTTTTTATGATAAAATTTGTAAAATATAAATAATAAAAAATGTCTTATATTTTTAGATATTTAAACAAAATCATGCATTTTTTAATAATACAAATTAATCAACTATTTTTTATTAAAATCACAATCAAAAAAAGACAAAGAAAAACTATGAAAGTGTTGGTGAAATTGTCCCACATTGGAAGAGAGATGGTAAAGGAAGGGAGAAAAAATGTTATAAAAATATAGGAAGGTGAATGAAATTTCTTTGTCTTTTTTATGATGAAATTTGAAGTTGATCCCTTTAGTTTTATAAAAACTAAGAGAACACCTTTAAATTTTAAAATTTATAAGAGAAGACCCTAAAATTTCATAAATTTCAATGAGTGAGCTTAGTTTGAGCTTGATTTGGTATAAATGCAAATTGCAAACTGCACCTTGTAAGCTCTAAATCACACTTTGCAATGCGATGTGATGCGGTTCAGCGATGTGGATGAACACCCCTAAATGTGGCTATGGAGGGTTCATCTACGATGACTTCAAACCCTTCGTGGTCACCCAGGGGATTAGTCAGTGCGCGTAACCTGACTCAAAACCCACCGTTACCAAAAAAAAAACGAACATATCCAATTATATAATAATTTTCTATAAAGTAAATTAGGGTTTTCGTTCATATTGTTTGTAAAAATTTGTAAGATCTGTCCATTTATTTTTGATACTATGGTTTTTGTTTCTATGATCTTTAATCCTTTGTTGGTTTATTATTAAATATAATGAAAGAGAAGCAATAAAATTGTAGATCAGATTAACGAAAACAACAATTAATTATAAACCATAAAAACATAAAATTAAATAATTAATTAACAATTGACAGAAATACCCTTTATCAAAGGAATTAACAAAATAGTTGGCATTTATAATGCAATAACACATTTTGATTGTAAGATTGGTCCATTTTGCCTTTTTCTTTATTTCATCTTTATCACTACCTACATTCAATCATTAATCTTTGATTATGACCTCCTATTTTGTCATAATAAAATGCTATTTTATGTTATTTTTTATTTTCAAAAAAAAAAAAACTTTATTTTATATGTAATTAAAGAACCATAAAATAAAAAATGTATTAATGAATTTGATTTAAATCTATATACTATATTATAAAATATTTGATGAAAACTATTAAAAATCATTTTTGTTGTATGAAGTATTGTTTATTAATGTGTATTACTTAAAATTCAAGATTACAAGTAAATTGTACGTAAGTACAACTTATTAAGGCTTTATGTTTAAATCTGTGTAACTAACTGTAGATAAACATAATCAAATACTGAAGTATTGTTTATTGATGCACATTACTTAAAATTCAAGATTACAAGAGTATAACGTATTAAGTCTTCATGTTTATAAAAAAAAAAATATAATAAGGATAATAATTGAGTTTTAACAAAATATTTAATTATTATATTTATAAAGAAATATATTATTAAATTAAAAATAAATTACTTTATTATTACCTTAAATTAAATTATAATAAAAAATATTGAATCAAAGAAATTTAACAAAAGAATGTGAACTTTTAAATAGTTAATTTGATACTAATTTCAATATATTTTTTCAAGTTTTTATGATATATTAAAATTTATACTTTATTCAAAAATAAAAATATTATCATTTTTTTTCAAAACCACATAAAAAACCGTACTATAAAATCGACGGAGAAAAATAATAAAACAAAACATCAAAATCGAGATGTATCTCGCTGCAGTATACGAGTACCTTTTTAGTATATCTAAAATATAAATAAGTATAATGTGTCTTGGTTTTATTGGTTGGACAAACATATGATTTTAAAACAACAGATTTCTATTAAAAAAATTGTTACAAATTATTAAAAAAATATATCATATTAAAATTATATATCCATTAAACTTTATAATTGTTTTTTTATGGTAAATTTATTATTGTATATCTGGTTAAAATACAAAAAAAAAAAAAAAAAAAAAAAAAAAAAAAAATCTTAACCCTAAGCTATTTAAGTCATTTCTTGGTATTGTTTTACAAAAAATTCCATAAGTTTCGTATACTTTTTTAATAAATACAGTGTTTAGTATGGAATAAATATAAAATTCATGAAAAAAAAACCAGCAATCTCTCAAGCTCGAGGTGCACTGGTTTGTTACTATTGGCATGATATTTATAAGACAACCTAATATGAAAGGCATAAGTTGCGGTCAACAACCAACATAAAACAAGTACGTATACATACCCTCGTTTGCAGGGTTTTGCATCCCATCAACAGAAAGATGGGGCAAATTTGACACCAAACCGACATAACATTTAATACAAACAATGCCCAAAGTTTTCCGTCACCTAAAACGTCATATTTTGTGTCCTTCAATTTTTCCTCATCATGAATGAGTATTTTTCATCTGTGAAACAGATATACCCCTTCAGTGTTTAATTCTCATGTCGAAAGTGAATTCAAGGGACACCAACATCCACGTTTTTTTTACCTTTACGTGTTACGTATTTGTGGGCCAACAAGTACAGTCAAGAACTGATCACGTCATAGAAGAACAATATCGAACTTGGATTAGCCCTCTTTCAATCTTTTAAAGTTACTTTAATTGTTTTACTTTTTTTAGTGTAACATCTTCTATCAAAATTGTAATCGTAGTGATTGTCCACTTCGATGCTTTTTTTGATTCATCAAAGTTTTGCATGACTAGATGATTGTAGCTTTTGTCGTGTAAAGTGACTACTAAATCTATCTGAAATGGCTCGTTCAGTGGTTACATACAGAATTAAATCTTCACACGCATGGAAGTATTATTAATCAAATATATATATATACATATATATATATATATATGTGTGTGTGTGTGTGTGTGTGTGTGGATGTTCAAACGAGAACAACTTTATTTTACGAGGACACGAGAACACCCTTATCACATATGATAATACGCGTGAGGGGACCCTGTGATATGCGGACGACGTGTTCTACAACTTAGGTCGTGCGAAAGGTTGTCTGCGTCTATGATTTAGCATCACATGTGATGATCTTAATGGATTATAGTATCATATCAACAACAATCTTATCACATGTAATAATACTTGTGATGGGCCTTAGTGGTGTAAGGTTGACTTGACCCACAACCAAGATTGCACCGAAAAAATTGTCTGCGTCTCTGATTTAGTATCACATGTGTATCATATGTGATGGAATAATAATATCACATGTGATTGTCTATAGTAAAATAGTGTTCTCGTAAAATAAAGGTGTTCTCGTTTGAACTTCTATATATATATATATATATATATATAATTGTAATATTACAGATAGATTACAATTATATACAAGCTACGTGTAGATTATGTATGATGTTTCAATTATACCTTTATGTTATATTATTATACAAATGTAATATTTGATTTAACATATAATTTAATAAAAATATTTAAGTATTTATTAGGGTTTTTTTTTAAATTCATAAAATTGTGACAACCTTGAGAATTAATGCATCTTGTGTTTTTTTTTTTTTTCATCTAAGACCTGAATTTAAAATATTAATTAACATATATTTGTTTTACATTTTGTTTATTTCACATGTATTTATACAATGTGAACTTTTTTAATCTGTTTGTGAGACAAAAAAATACACCTAAAAGAGTTTCACATTGTGAATATAATACATATGAAGCAAAACATTGTAAAACAAATATATGTTCATCAATATATTAAATGTCAGCATTAGATGAAAAAAAAAACATTTTCGAACGATCTTATTTAATTATTTTACGAACAATACCTCATATAAAGAAACATTATAAAATTTAATAATAAGTAGGGCTGTAAACGAACCGAACGTTCAGCGAACCGTT
>NC_037537.1:23336156-23339481 GCF_001531365.2 Cynara cardunculus var. scolymus | reverse complement strand
GAAGATCCTAAATTTTTGCTAATGATTGCTTTAAGTATTTTTGAAGAGCTGAAAACTTGGATTTAATCAAGTAAAATGGAGTCGAATCCATTCCAAGTCTAAATCTCTATGTAGGCAATTAACTATTTCTTGATAGGCCTTTGTTGGTTGGGAGTCGGGACCACCCTTTGTAGGCAATTAGTAAAGTATTACACAAATTATTTCTCGACTATTTGAAAAGTTGCAGGTTTCATTCCTTGGGATGTATTTCTTTTGGGTTTTTGTTATATATATGTATTCCTAGCTGCAAACTTACTGGTTGCAATGTTAAGATAAGTAAACAGAAGCATTCATCTTTATATATAAACAATTTGTGAGTGGGTATCATGTCACCAACTCACCATCTATATTTGACCTATTTATCAATGAGATAAGTAATTTTTTTTTGCTTTCAATCTAAAGTTTGTATAAATAGTTTGCTTGTTAATTTATACTTGTTTTTATAGCTTAGAATTTTATACTTGTTTTTTTCTAAATTTTCGTTAGTTTTATATAGTTAATTTAAATTATTTTTTTGATTATTTAAAATGTTTTTTTTCATTTTGTAGATGTCTGATGTCTCTTGTAGTGGTCCATATTTCTTTATGATGATTTATATTTAGATCGAATTCAATTTTCTCAAGAACTTGAATCAACGGAAATTGAATCAAGTGCAAACACATCAAGAATGGAAAGTACTCCTGAAGTAGTTGTTATCGGATCGAATGATGGAGACGACTTTGTAGCAGCCGTTGATGGTGGTACAGAAAAGGCCAACATAGTCAATAATGAAGAATCTACTCCATATGCTAAAAGGAAAAAAAAGAAGACTTCGAGAGTTTGGGAACATTTTCGCTTGGTGAAGTTGGCTAATGGAACTGAAGTTTGTGAGTGCATCCATTGTGGTGAGAAGATAAAGAAACTTAAAGATGGAACCACCACACCATTGCACAGGCATATTAGTGATTGCCCAAAGTTAAGAGCCGTCAACACCATTCATCYAGGTCAGTTAAAGTTAAAGGTTATGCCGGGGAAATTAGATTCTTCTATGGTCCAAAACTAGAAATTTGACAATAGTAGGATTAGAGAGGTTGTTTCTCACATGATTATGGTTCATGAGTTGCCATTTAATTTTGTTGAGTATGAACTATTTAATGTGGTTATGAAGGAAGCTAACCCCRGGTTTAACAAGATTTCACGTGCATCGGCTAAGCAAGATTGTGTTGCTAGTTATGARATAGGCAAGAAAAGAATCAAGAAAATGTTAAACGCTGTCAATCGTGTGAGTATAACAACTGATATGTGGTGCATTGGTGATGCAGGTGCATATTTTGATGCCTTGGAGTGGTGGAAGGAGAAAAATCTGAAGTTCARAATTTTGTCTAAAATGGCTGCTGATGTTTTGGCAATTCCGATAACTAMTGTTGCTTCAGAATCAGCTTTTAGTGCTGGTGGGAGAGTTATCGATGCTCATCGCGCCTCTTTAGGGACGAAGACGGTAGATATGCTCATTTGCGAAGCTGATTGGTATCGTCATCATTATGGACTACACAAAAAGAAATCCAAGGTAATTTGCTTAATCTTATCAATTATGAATTTATGATACTTGTTTTCTTACAACAACTAATAATTGTTTTGTTTGTTTGTTGTAGGAAACTGATGATATGATATATATTGAACTTCCATGAGGTGACAACTGACAAATGACGATGAGCGGATTGTTTTTTTTGTTCAAATGACAATGGTGATTTGTTTTTTTTAAACTATGGACAATTGGTGTGTAATAGTTAACTGAATGACAAATAGTGGTGTTCGTTTGTTTATGTTTATTTAGGCATGTTCGTTTATGTTTATTTAGGCATGTTCGTTTATGTTCGTTTATGTTCATTTAGGCATGTTCGTTTATGTTCGTTTATGTTCATTTAGGCATGTTCGTTTATGTTCGTTAGGCTGTTCGTTTATGTTCATTTAGGCATGTTCGTTTATGTTCGTTTATGTTCGTTAAGGCTGTTCGTTTATGTTCATTTAGGCATGTTCAATTATGTTCGTTAAGATTGTTCGTTTATGTTCGTTCGTTTACGTTCGTTTAACTTGTTAACGAACGAACATAAACGAACACGAACACATCGTATTTCTAAACGAACGAACATAAACGAACACGAACACATCGGATTTCTAAACGAACGAACACGAACACAATTATTTTTGTTCGTTTACCGTTCGTGTTCGTTCGTTTGTTCGGTTAAGTTAAACGAACGAACACGAACAAGCCTCCGTTCGTGTTCGTTCGGTTCGTTTACAGCCCTAATAATAAGTACTAATAAAATTGCATAAAATTAATTAAAATAGCCATTTTTAACTGTTTATTTCATCTCTTAGTCATTTTTTCTCAAAAAATCACCAAAACTTCGCCAAGTCTGCAAGTGGTTGGTCCGCAATTTACAGATGGATCAAAATGTAAAAAAAAAAATCTAAACCAGACAAAGGCATTGCTGAGAAAAATATGGCTATGAAATGCAAATTGGATTTCATGGAACAGGAGAAAGATTTCCCATTCCTTAGCCGGAAAGATATGTGGCCATGAGAGGCGAAGGAAGACTGGAATGCCAACAGGCGTTTATTATTGAATTCATCCGACCCGACAGTACCCATTTGGAGAACGTCTAGTGCCAAAGCCACTGAATGGGTAAGTCATCAATCCCTAAAACGGACTATATAATGCTATGTAATGTACTTTATCTGTTGGGTTACGGACGGTCATTTTACTAGAGGTTTATAATCTATCCTTGTGTGATTTCTGTTGAAGCATATACTCGGGGGGTAGGTGCAGGGCAGACGATTTTAAAGCAGACTCCCCATTCACTAAATTTGTAAATTGTGGACCTGCCATTTGCAGACCTAGTAATATTTTTGATGATTCTAAAAAAATACTAAGAAGTAAAATATTTTAATTAATTTCTTTTTAGTTTTGAACTTTCTAGAACTACTTTTTTTAAGTCGCCATATTTAGGGACTAAACTAAAGTATCCAGAAAAAGCAGCAAAAGAATTTGGGACCATAAATACTATCACGCTTTGTGGGCTTTTAAGACTATGATCCAATTCATAAATAAATCATAAAATTTTGATTTAAAAATATCGATATGAATATTAAATTAATCTTAATAAAAGTTTTGTGTTTTGATGTAATTTTTTTAATTAAATTCTGTTAGTTATCAATGATTATCATAATTATATTTTAGATTTTTTATATTTAAAATGAGATATTTATCCAATATTTGATTATGTTTATCTGCAGTTAGTTAGAC
>NC_037537.1:23320974-23335496 GCF_001531365.2 Cynara cardunculus var. scolymus | reverse complement strand
ATAATTTGATTTAAGTTTAATAATGAAATAATTTATTTTTGGTTTAATAATATAACATTTTATAAGGATAATAATTATCTTAATTATATTTTAGATTTTTTATATTTAAAATGAGATGTTTATCCTGATTATATTTTAGATCTTTTATATTTAAAATGAGATGTTTATCTTGTATTTGATTATGTTTATCTGCAGTCAGTTATACGAATTCAGATATGAAACTTTAATAAGTTGTACTTACGCACAATCTACTTGTACTCTTAAGTTTTAAGTAATATGCATTAATAAACAGTACCTTATGCATAAAAATTGATTTTAAGAATTTTTATCAAATACTTTATAAGTATAGACTAGGGGATTTGGTTTCAATAATTATTTTATATGTTTTTCTTTTTAAATATAATATTTATATACATCGATTAGCTCACTTTTTATGCATGTTCAGTAGTTGATTCAATATCTTTGTCTGATGAGGACACATTTAAAGTAGATTAAAGGTTTGCAAGTCGTCCGATGTATTTTTAGCCTAATTTCACCGTTTCAAGGATTTTTTAAAATTTTGGTTGATTTCAAGGAATTTTTTAGCTTTTTCGTCGATTTCAAAGAGTTTTTTCGGGTTTTTTTAACTGATTTCAAGAAAAAAAAATTGGTTGATTTCAAAGTACTTTTTTTGGTTTGTGGGGACATAGGCAGGAGATTACTGGGGGAAACTACAGTTACAGTAAGAAAGTTAACAGAAAATGTTTTTAACCGACGTAAAAGAGGAATTTTTTTAAATATGTTTGATAACTTACTCGTTTTCTATTATTTAATCCGTCCCAAAATTAGTGTCCACGGTAGAAATGACACAATTTTAAACATATACATAATTATTACATTTTTTTATTAACCTGAATATCCAACCCGTTATGCGAGCGACTAATCACAGGACGACCACCTGCTTTGTAGATAATTATTACATTTTTTATCAACCAATTAAGAATAATTTGAGAATTCAGTCATAAATTTTTGAAATTAAATACTTGTTTTAATATAATTTAAATAAAAATATAAACATTTTTTTAATAGAAATGAAAATGAAATATTTATTCTATTTGTATTTTGTAAATCCATCGGATCAAAAAAATGAATAATTAGCGATAATCCGGTATGGTACGGCATGAAACTACCTCCACCTGTCCCACTCCCACCCACGCATTCCCCTCCCCACCGACAAAAAGTCTCACGCTTCTCAGGTCAACTTAAGTCAAATGTTTAGAACGAGGGGTGCTTAAAAATCCGATTAATCCAATCCAATTCAACATGAAATAATCCAATCTGAAACAATCTGATATTTAATCGAGTTGTAAAATTGTCAAACCGTAGGTATTGGGTTGATATTGAGTTACTATTATTTGAACTCAACTCAACCTGATGAACCTGATATCCTTTTATTTCTTGGATTCAATATGATTGTTGAATTTTTATTAATATATACATTAGACAATTACACTATCATGTATGCTTTTCATATACACATATTTTCAATTTATTCATATCTCTATATAACTCATTCATATATATGTTCATTAACTGTGAACATATATATGTAAATTGGGAAATTAACTGAATGTGATATACGTAAGAAATATGAATAAGTTGTATCAAATAATTGATGATAAAAAAAATTATGAGTAAAGAAATAACATATTCAAAGATTTAGAATATTTAATGTGTTCTGTTTGTATGATTTGGAACAAAAGTGAAATTGTCTTCTTTATAAATAATTTATAAAATTAAATTACAAATAATTATGAAAATAATTAGATTATCTTTTTACTCATTGATTATTAAAAACAATTGTTTTAACATATTTTAAAACGTTTTATATATATATATATATATATATATATATATATATATATCCTACAAAATCTCATGAAATATTGTAACACCCCTAAAAACTGAAAATAGCAATAATTTATAACTCGGTGTAAATTGACATTTAAATATCACAATACAAGTATTTGCCCAAACATGACAATAAAGTTACAAGATGGAAAATACGAAGTTTGAATATCAGAGTTTCTATAGACTTTTGTCAAATCCTATTAGGACTAGAATTAGAAACAACTACCGAGTCTTCTTCCAAAACAACGAGAGCTCTCCAAAAATGCTATCCCCTCACATGTGCCTTTAAATGACACACCAAGCTCTGTATCACTGGCTTTTAGGCTTGACACTACTGTGTCTTGTTAATAATAAAAAGTGTTAGGCATGACGTCTAGTGAGATCAAACCGCTATCCCAAGTTTACAAATTAACCTAGAAATCAACTGTACTTCAAAACCGTATGGGATGTTTCATGTAGAGATGTTTAACACAAAGTATGATTAAAAACATGTATAAAACTCTTTAAACTGAAGGATGAACTCACAAATGAGCTTCTAGGTGAAGCCATGGAGACATAGTTAAAATGGTATGGAGAAGATGAGGAAGGTGAAGGTAATTCTTGAAGCTTTTATCTCCTACGCTTGAATCCAAGAATCCAGGCGTTCTTACTAAATGCATCCAAATCGGCACCGTCAATGTTTAGAGATAGATGGGATATTTGGAAAAGTGAGTTGGTATGTGAAATCAATGAAAGAAACAAGGTTGACGTCGATTTATGGATACTAACACCTGGTGCGACTTAGGCGCCTCGACGTAAGGTCGTGTGGCACCAGTCGCCCGAACTCTCCAACCCAAGGCTGCTGTTTGTTTTCATGGGCGTGAAGCCCTTCCCTTGCGGGGGCGAGGAAATTGTCCTAGAATTTGAGTTTTCTAGATTTCAACCACTACACTTACACTAACTCAAGATTCAAACCAAACGTCTCCTGAGACTCTATAGTAGATAAATAATATTTAATTCTTTCTCACCAATAAGAGATGTTAAAATTAAATGTGAATATGACATAAATAATATTCTATTAAATGTATTAATATTTTATTAATATAGTTAATGTTAGAATTGCTAAAATAAAGTAGATGTTGGAGTTGAATGTAACTTCTTTAAAGATTACCACTTTTCATACTCTGTTATAAAATAGTTGATGAAGATGCTATAAAAAATACTAGAGTTTAACGTTTTGTATCTGTGGATAAAATAAAAATCAGATAAAAAGAACAATTATCAATAGATTGTTACATTTTCAAAACATTAAAATTGATTTTAAGATTTTGTAAACAATTTCAAAAAGTAACATGTCTTGATAGTTTAACATTAAACTAATTGTATACATATGTATTGTAGCGAGATATAAAGTTTTATTATAAATAAAAATTAAAAATTAATACAATTTTTTTTTATTAAAAATGGAAAATTCAAAAATTATGAAATATTCTACCATATTAATGTAACTTAAATTTATTATGTATTTGAACATTTTATCATATGATTGTACAAACATTTCTTTTTTACCATTAAATAAGAGCTTATAAATAATCAAATAACACCTTTCAAGTTGTTAACAAGGGTTGTTTGACAGTTGCTGAATAGTTTGATGCAAAATAATTAAGTGGTCAGAATTATTAAGAGGTTGTCATGATATAGTACAAAATGAAATATAAGCGTTTGGTAATTGTTTACAATGAAATTAGAACGCTGAATGGTTAAGGGAGATCCAAGATACAAAATCATTCAGATGATTTTAAACTCATTAAGAAGCGGATTTTTTTTGCCAAACAAGATTCACCTCTTAACGATTCAAAGACTGCCTCTTAATGAAACTATTAAAAGGTAAACAAACAACCCGACATTCGTATTTCACTTGAGTTAAAAAAAGCTGAAACATGTTAAAGATGTTTGATTATATTCAAGTGACCCAAAAACTTTCATATTAAACAGTCACGATTAAAACATAGAATTTTTAGGATAAGAATCATTCATATAAATATATTATAAAAAAAATTACAAATTAAATAAATAAAAATCTTGATAAGTCACGAGTGAGTCAACCAGGCAAGCATCACCGAGTCAGGTGTAACCTCATTCATTGGGGATTTGGGATGGGTGTGAAAGGCCATGATTCCCGCTTCACATTAAACTCAGATCGCTTTGGATCCATACAAAGCTCCCAGATCCACCACCATTACTGTTCTATAGCTTCTTCTTTCTTATCAAACTCCAACTCCTTCCCTTGTTAATTTCAATTTGAATTTCAAATTTCAGATTTGATGATGTAGGGTTTCAGTTAGGGTCTAACATGAACCAGAAGCGGTTCGAGACGACGATGGTGAGAAGAACTCCGACGAGGGCTTGGTTAGGGTTCCAAAATTCAACGGTATTACTCGTGGGTGGAAATCACACCTCCTCCAGGTTTTGTACCCGCTAAATCACTACCGTTTTCCCCATTTTGGTTGCTCAATTTAATTTAACTCTTCGATCTCTCATAAGTTTTAAGCGTGGTTGCTTCAATCCATTAACGATTGTCGTAAAATCGAGTGGAATTGCAACTTTTTTGCAATGAGTTTCAAAGCCCTAAAATCGCAAATGCATCGCGGGGCGGTGGCCAGGCGATTGATTCTGGGGACTTTCTGTTTTGTGTTGGCTATGATTGTGGTTTCCTTCACTCGTATGGCTTATGTAATTCGAACGAATGAGCCGATCTTGGTGAATCTTGATGAATGTTCGTTGGATATTGGCTTGATCACGTACCCACACATGAACACACATGGGATTTCACAAGAACAAGCTCAACTTTCTGTTCGGTATGCGGGTGGTAAGAATTTGACGCTTAGTGTGGTTAAAGAGCTAATAAACAAAGACATGTTGAGCCTTGATTCAGGAGCATTGTGTGTAGGAGAGAGTTCGGATTCGGATTTGTTGACATTGAGAGAATTAGGGTTCTCTGATGTATTTAGGGTTCATAAAAACCCGATTACATCTCTGTTACAGAAACAAGTTGAGCATGAACTGGAGTTCAAAGCCAACTCTTTTGATTTCGTGTTCTCTAGAACCTTTGGTAGGGTTCCTGTTCCAGCTCTTCTCGTGTTAGAGATTGAGCGCGTTTTACGACCAGGTGGCATTGGGGCTATGCTTGTAGGTTTCTCTAACTTCCATATGGGTAGCTTAGTAAGGTCTGCCACCCCAGTTTCATTGCTTTTAAGAAGCTCCGATATTCTCCATGTTTGTGGGATTGGATCTTTTGCGCTAATCGTGTTCAAGAAAAGATTGAGTAATGTTGCCCATTTTGAGGATTATAGGCTTCCTAGTGAATGTCCATCAGTTTCAAGAAACAAGCCTTTCATGCAACATATCGAGCCACTTATGGATCAAAAATTGGGACAATTTGAGAAAGAGGCTTCTTTCTTGCCCAAATTCGTGAACGTTTCATCAAGAAACAGGTTGATTTACATCAACATGGGTACGGCCGAATTGGAACCTAGCTATCCTATCCATCCACAAGCATTCAATGTGTTTGTGGTTGATCACAATATGTCTGCCCTTTCTTCTTACGTCAAAAAGCCGGGTGTGACCTTTGTTTACCACCCGGGTCTTGTTGAAGATGAAATCTTGGCTCCTGGTCTTAACCACGGTGATTATTTGGAGGCTCCGTTGCATGAAGAAGGGTTCGAATTCATCAAGTGGTTTAAAGAAACAGCAAAAGATGGAGATTTTGTGGTGCTTATGATGAATGCAGGTGTGACACAGTTGAAAGTCATGTTTGAGTTATTTGAAAGTGGAGCAATTTGTCATGTTGATGAAGTGTTCATCCGCTGTTCTGAGGGTGTCGATTGCAGAAATAGGCGCTGCAATGACTGCCTGAGCCTTTTCAATGGTCTTAGAAATGCGGGTGTTTTTGTCCATCGATGGTCGGGGGTCTGAAAACGTTCACTTTATCGTTGAATCTGTTTTTATTGTGAACAAATTGGAGGTCAATAAGCCATAGAGGTGGCATCTGGAGACCTCTGTTGGTGAGTGTTCATTGTGTTCATCATGTATTAGTTCTAGTGATCTAATGGTAGGGGCTGCTATTTTCTGGTCAACTTATTGTTAGGAGTAAATTATGATTTTTGTCCCTGTCGTTTGTTAATAATTTCAATTTTGCCCCTGTGGTTTAGAAATCAGGATTTTCGTCCCCATGGTTTACAATTTATTGTTATTCCTGTCCTTGGACTAATTCCTACCTTTATAGTATAAGGGACCAAAACATGAAAGAATTTTAAACCACAGGAACTGAAACAACAATACATTGTAAATCATATGAACAAAACTTGCAATGAATTACAAACCATAGGAACGAACAGCGCAATTTTTAAACCAGAGAGAAAATTACAATTTTTAACAAATTACAAGGACAAAAAATGTAATTAAGTTTGGTGTTAATTATATGCTATATGTACTGTTTTTGGTGTTTTTGTGTTGAGATTTAGGGGGTGTTTGGGATTGCTTATTTAAAACAACTTATGTTTTTTTGTAAAAGTGCTTATTAACTTATGTGGTATCGAACCGGAGTTAAATAAAACAGGATTAAAATTGTAAACTGGTAATAGACAGTTTTTCATAAGTCAGGAAGGATTAACTTATGAAAAACAACTTATTACCGGTTTGGCACCCTTGAAGTCTTTGTAGTTGGATTTTACTCTTAGTATCGCAAAACTAATTTTATTATTCTATAGAGTAATGTTCAATTTTGGTCCCTAATATTTACAATTTTCAACGGATATTATCTCTATGCTTCAAAAACTTGGATTTGTTCCCTTATGTTTGTCAGCTTTCAACGGTTTTGGTCCCTATGTCTAACGGTCGTTAACTTTCTCTGTTAAGTTTAATTAAATGATGGATACTTTAATCATTTTCACTATTTTCATTATTTTAAAATAAAAAAGATATTATATTTTTATGAAATTAAGACAATAGTGAAAATGACTAAATTACTCGTCATTTAACTGGATTTAACAGAAAAAGTTAACGACCATTAAACAGAAGAACCAAGAGTGTTGAAAATTGTCAAATCATAGTTTTCATTCTTGATATCTCAATGTTTAATTTTTAATGATTTTTGTGAGCTATTTAACGAGGCAAAGGAAAGAGTGGAGGGAATTGAGTGTAGGCTCAAACTAGAATCCCATTGATGTGTCGCTCTATTAGAATCATATGGGATGCTTAGTATTCTGGTATGATACGCAACATGAAATTATGGGGCAAGCGAATAGGATGTGATAAACAAACCAATTTGACTTTCATGTCGATGGAAGTTGACGATTAAGGCATTCCGTCTCCTTAGATGTCTCGTTTAGGGAGTGCAATAAGGACTTGTGTATGATGGTGTGCATCATTCATACGAGTCGATTATAGGGAACAACTGTTTATAAATCATGAACTAGCTACTTGGATGACAATTATTGAAGAGAGACTATATATGTAGACGAAAGATCGTGTGAAAATATGAGTTGGAGTGAGAAGTGTAAGAATGGATCTGGATCTTGATCACTTTAAATCTCAGCCCACCCCATGAATTGTGTTTGATACGGGAATTGATCTGGTGCATCTCATTAGCGTTAATATTCAATTATGATTTATTCAAGTTGGAGATCCCCTCTCACCGGAACTCAACTATATATATATATATAGCTAAATCTATCTAGAAGCATGGATAGATCATGGTTTGGTGATGGCATGGGAATATAAATCCCAACTCCCCTTCCACAAATGAGTTTAAAGATATGTTGGGGGACAAGCTTGAATAATGCATCGTAACATAATGGAAGCACAAAATGAAACCAAAAAAACCTGATTAAAAACTACGTTTATGTTTGACACAGTACATAACAAAATCTCTAGAGTCCAAACACGGTCTGTATTGTGTCCCATGCAACTTTCCTTTATATTTGGGTACCATAGAGGTATGCTAAGATAATGCATGACATGTGTGGGTGAATGAGGATTTGTGTCAGGACACAAGTAGGTGAGACAAAGTATTTTTCCATGGCAATGGGGTTACATCAAGGATTAACGCTAGGCCTATTGCCCTATTCATATATGTTGCAATTTTAGATGAGAGTTCTTGAGGGGTCCAAGAGAGTATACGTGATGTATGCTACTTTTTGACGGCATTGTATATTAGTAACTGATTTGAAGGTAGAGGTCAACAAGATGTTAAAGCAATATGTGGATATAATACCAATTGAAGTATGCTTAAATGAACATCTGTTGAACTTTATTGAATATAATACCAAATGAAGTATGTCGGACATAGTTGAAAGTCAGAGATAAATTGCGAAAAAGAAGATTGTAGTGGTTTGGACAAGTTCACAGCAACAGCAAGGATAAACATGACAACATTAAACATCTCCAAGGATAGATATATGAATGAGTATTTTTTCCTATAAAACAACATTTTAGATATTTAGGTCTTAATTAAAATAAAATAGAAATGCAACATATGCCAGCATCAACCTCTACAAAAGGGCAAAGGCTACGGTCACATGTCGATTGTCGACTCAAGATTCTGCATCCCATCTCACTTGTTGGCCCATTGAAGCCCATGTGATGTAATTAAATGACAAAAGTACCCCTAATCTTAAATATAAAATAAAGTTTGATTCTTTGAGTAAGTGAAAAGTCATCATTAGCCCTCTCATCTTTTGTCTTATTCATGATGGTAACCACTCATTGCTTGGTGCCACACTGCCACTAACCACTTTTCCCTAATCATAAATAAAACCCTAGCAAAAGCAACTACCCCCCACCACTTGTAGTTTATCTTTCTAATATACAACATCATATGTATTTTATAATATACATGTAATTACATTATATATATATATATATATAAAATCAGTGAATACAAATACAATAATTAAGCATTTAACCCTTCTGGACTAGAGTTTCTTCAATTTAATAACAGTATTAATAATATGATTCAGTTGACATGTGACATAATTTAAATATTACGAGTAATGAGATAATGTCAACTAAAAAGGAAATTTAAAATCATAATTAGAAGGATACAATAGGGGGTTAAAGAAGTAATTAAAAGAAAGAAAAAGAGAATGGGCCTACAGGCTTCTATAAAAGGAAAGAGCTTTCCTTCATCTGAATAAAGATAAGTGTCAAAAGACAGCTAATATTTGCCAAATAAAGGACATTGTGGTGGGGAATAGGGGGATCACTTAAACCCCCTCCACATGTTCCCACTCATAAACTACAAAAAACTTTGCTGCCCAAATGCCCAATCAACTCTTTTTGACTTCAATCATACCCCACACTAACACTATGCTGCTTTTTTTTTCTCTCTTTGCTTCAACACTAATTCATCATCACTGTTCCAAACTTCCATTGGATACTGTTTGATGATATATGATGTCATGTCTAAATGGTAGTAATACTTTTGAGGTTATACATAACCCCTAAACCATGAAACCTAAACAGCACCAATAGCATCAAAATATGTCCTTTAACATAACCTTCTAAGCATATTTTGAGTGTTTCCAAACTCACCATATCATGCTGGCAAATGTGACCTTTAATCACAAACAAGTATATTCATCGGTTGTTTCAAGGTTCCTTGTTTGTTCCTAGGATATGCTGATTTTTCTAGAGATATGTATGTTCTTGAAAATAGCCTTAATGGGTGATCTATATATCACAAAGTGAGTGACTTTCAGGGTTGATTTAAGACTCATCCATCTTAAGTGTGTTGATATTTAGAGAAATGCATGTTGTTGATATGGGATCAGCAGAAGTGTAGCAGTAACATACAACTAAAAACTAGATACACCTTTGCAGTTTATTGACACAGAATAAAGTACACAAAATAAAGAAAAGGAAGAGAACCCCAGATGAAAAAGGAACAGGTTAATCAGATAATTTCAAGGGGAAAAAAAACCTGTGGTTAGGGCTTCAAGAGCCCATCACAGCACAGTTGTAGACAAATACACCAGCATGTTCCTTCACCCCAATAACCTTCCAATCCAAGACGCCATTTTTGACCCCTGATTTGGGACTCCATGAGTTAAGAACAATGGCTTCACCCTCTGGTCCCCTTTGTCCACCCACCACCAGAAGTTCTTCCCCACAGGCTCTGAAGGCTAAACCCCAACCATTTGAAGAATCAGCCCTGACTGGAAGTCTTCCCAGAACATCCCATGAGTTCTTCTCTTTATCGTACTTCTTGACCATGTTGCTTAGGTACTCAACAGCATAAAGTTGATTAGCAACTACTGCCACAAGAGGAGGTGCCTGGGCAGCCCTGTTTATGTTAGGGTACATCCCGTCGATTTTCCTCCATTTCTTCGTCTTAAGATCAAGTTCCTCTCCACAAGTTAATGAATCATTCGGACTTGTCATTCCTCCTATCACATAAAACTTTCCATCCATGAAAAAACCCGAGCATAATCTACGTGGCGAGTGCATATTGGGCAACATCTCCCATCTACCAGTCGATGAATCGTATAGCTCTGCAGATTTCAGAATGTTCCCATTCTGATCACTACCTCCTGCAACAATGGCAACCATCCCAAAACTCCCTGACCCAAATAAACAACGAGGATGACTCATTCCCTCACATTTCACCCAATTCCGGTGAATTAAACTGTACTTCCATATAGCAAATTCAAACAGTTCGCGACCAAAAACCAGCAATTCACTACCCACAGCTAAAGATTCCTTATCTGCATGATTAAAACATTCATCACAAGGGATTTTAGGCAATCTCATCCACTTCTTGCTAGTTGGATCAAATGCCTCCCATCCCCTGGGATCACAAACCATATACACCCAATGCTCTATGATCCCCAATTGTTTCCTTAACTCATATAGATACCCACTCTTCATAAGCAAATTAAACCTCACATTTAAGCAGGATAGGGAAGCATAATCGAATCTACACGCCCACGCAAGACAAATAAGAGCTACATCATCGTATAGTCCAGGAAGAAGAGAATCGTTGGATGAGTATGTGAGTTTACCATCAAAATCTCCTCCCTTCCCCTTCATCCTTTCTACCCCACTTCCTTCTTCTAGTTCTTCTTGTTCCTGTAATAAATTATCTGAGAAAAAGTGGTTTAAGCTTACAACAAGTACTTAGCAGCTTCTGTCAGAATCTTAACCATTTTTCTCATAATCTTTCTGTGCAGTGTGCACCTTGAATTCTCTAAAAAACACGTTATCTATACCCCAAAATCAAAACCTGCAGTTTGAAGAGCTCCTATACGTCATCATTTCAACTAAAATCCAAATTCGATCCTTCCAACTGTTCTTCATCCTATCCATCAATTTAGGATAATCATAATTTCCTGAAAACCCCCAAAAACAACTCACCGGAAATTAGACATCAAAAACCGACGCAACAAACAGCAATCATGTCCCGTCAATCAATCAAAATCCATGAAAAGCTCAAAATCTTACACTCATATTGAATCGAATTAACGAATATAAGCAAATTTAGAAATAACCGAGATCCAAATATAGCAGCAGCATGAGAACACTAGAATCTCACCGTAAAACCATGACAGATCCCGGCGGTGACAGAGTCACCGGAGCTGATAAAAAAATCCGATCTCGGCGGAAGTCAAGCAGATGGCGGCGGCTCCGGCGATAACTGTTCACACGCAGACATCTCGCCGGAAACCCAAAGGAATCCTACAATACGTGTGATTCTGTGTGTTACAGACAGGTTGAGAAGGATAAAATGGTACGTTTTCTTAAAACTAAGAAAAACTGAAACTTGTTGAGAGAGAAAATGGACCGAAAGTGAAAAGGGCTTTTGTGTCGTTGTCGTAATTTACTCTCACATCCCTCAAGTTTCATTTATTACAAACCACCCCCTTTGGTATTAGCAAGGAGACAATAAAAAACAATCCGAATGGTTTTTGAAAAAAAAGAGTTCGTCATCGGCAATCTCTGATTCGGCTCACACCGCCTCACCTCAAAAGAATCACGTAAAAAAACAAAATCGGTACATATCAACCCGTTATATAGCTGATTTAAGATTCTAGTACCCACACCCACAAGGAGCCAAATCTCCAATAGAAATTGTAACTCCAACACTGCACGTACCAGGCTTAAACTGAGCTCTTTTTATGCAGGTATATCAGTTTGAAACCAACTGTTCTACACCTTGAAGTTAACAATTGGAACAGTTTTGGATTCATTTTAGACTCCGTCCCTTATACTGTTCAAATTGGCTTTCTCATTTTAGACTTCCCTGCTTAAAAAAACAAACATCTGTATAAACTCGTTAATATACATGTTTTTTCTAATTGTGTGCCAAATTTTAATTTCTCTTTTCTTGAAGGGCCTCAATGGCTTTTATAGAATATTTATATATTTAATTTTACATTATTGGTAATTCTATATTTTTGGTTATCTCTAATAAGTGGTTAAATGTAGTTTGTTTTAGTGTTTTTGCCATTTTGTCTTTGGAACAAAAAGTCAACTTTAAACCTTGTTTTTAGTCTTTTGGTCTCATTAAACTTTATATAAAACAATATTTAGAAAACATATTAATGTGAAAATAGTGTGTGTTTTGTGGGGGTGGTGGATGTCCCTCATTCTAGAATGTAAAGATTCATCAACATTATTTAACTACATATTCTGTTTATAGACGGGATGATCCGTTAGACTTAGCTCATCCGGTCTGCTAAAAATACGGGTTTGGATAACTATTATTGATGAAAATGGATGGATCCGGGTTTGTTCGTTAAAATTAGTGGACGGACATGGATAATGTAAAAATAAATATGGGCAGGCTCGTTCTGTCCGTTTGTGTTTTTATAGTTAATATGTATTTATCATTAATTAAAATTATACTAGTATATTTTAAAATTAAAGTTATAGGATGAGAGTTGTTACTCTTTGGTTTTTCTTGAGAACCTAAAAGGCTCTACATTATCTTTGTTAGCATTCTTATGTCAAAAGTTCTAATCGATCAACAATAGATAGAGTCAGTAGTTGCTTAAAGTTTTAATTGTAACAGTGTTTTTTCTTTTCTTTTTGTTCCACATTTGTTAATTAAGAGTTACACTTTTTAGGCCTATTAGTCCCAGGGATGGACCCAGAATTTTCCTCAAACGATGACATCATTTGATTATAAGAAAAAAAAAATATAGGGGATGACATCGTTTGACTATAAGGAACAAATATATGATTTTTTTTTTTAAAAGGTTGCACCATTTGACTAGAAAAATAACACTAACAGGATTCGAACTTAGGTTTGGAATGGAATAAAAGTCTTGCAAATTAACTCTACCAAATAAAATTTGTTCTCAATGTGGTTTCAAAAATGCGGTGGCACACAACAAATTAATAAGGTTGCACTTTTCACGAACCTAAAATTGTTTATCATTTGACGGAGGAATAATACGATGGCACGTGCCAATGCTCTATAGTAGGTCCGTCCATGGGCAAGCCCGGCCCATTTATGGGGCGGGCAATGGCAAGCAAGTTGTCAAGCCCGAAAAAAAGAGTTTGGATTTACAATATTATGCTCGTTGAACAACAAAAAAAAAACAAGTTAGGCCCGACCCGAGTATGCAAATGATCACCTCTAATATTCTTGCAACATGATTTAAGTATCTTTTTTTTTGCCTCCGATAAAGAAACGAGACGACTTTATGTCGTTATCCAAATGTAACGTATATTTTGTAATATTATTTGGGGAGCAATTTATTTTATTTATATGAAAATAAAAAAAATTAGGTGAATAAAAAACAAGCCGAATAACATTAACGTCATTCAAAATAATATATATATATATATATATATATATATAATCTATACTATATTATAAAGCATTTGGCTAAAACTCTTAAAACTCTTAAAAACTCTTAAAACTCTTAAAAACTCTTAAAACTCTGAAAAACTCTTAAAACAGATTTCATCCCATATCTGAATTCGTGTAACTAACTGCAGATAAATACAATCAAATACATGATAAACATCTAATTTTAAATATAAAAAATCTAAAATATAATTAGAATAATCATTGAGTTCTAACAGAATACTTTATTATTATCTTTATAAAATGTTATGTTATTAAACCAAAAATAAATTATTTCATTATTAAACTTAAATTAAATTATAAAAAAAAAAAAATCTATACTATATTATAAAGCATTTGACAAAAATTCTTAAAAACTACTTTTTATGCATAAAGTACTGTTTATTAATGCATATTACTTAAAACTCAAGATTACAAGTAGATTGTGTGTAAGTATTAAAGCTCCATATCTGAATTCGTRTAACTAATTGCAGGTAAACATAATCAAATACAAGATAAACATCTTATTTTAAATATTAAAAATCTAAAATATAATTAGRATAATCATTGAATTCTAACAGAATACTTAATTATTATCTTTATAAAATATTATATTATTATTAAATTTAAATTAAATTATAATAAAAACATAAATTATAGAAATTACATAAAAATTACTTTTAAATAGTTGATTTGACATTAACATTAATATATATATTTTTCTATACTATATTATAAAGCATTTGGCTAAAACTCTTAACTCTTAAAAACTCTTAAAACTCTTAAAAACTCTTAAAAC
>NC_037537.1:23238031-23316809 GCF_001531365.2 Cynara cardunculus var. scolymus | reverse complement strand
GATGGAGTGGGAAGTTAAAGGAAAAGCATACCTGGTTGTTTGAAATCGAACCCATCACCTGAATCGAACCCATCACTTGAAGTTAAAGGAAAAGCATATCTGTTGGTTTGGATTAATGGGTTTTTGTTTGATGAGGGTTAAAATGGTAATTTATTGTCATTCAGAAAACAGTTACCAAACAACATTATTTTATTCAGCACTTAACCATTCTGACCCTCTTAACCATTCTGACCTCTTAACTATTCTGCACTAAATCATTCAGCAACTGCCAAACAGCCCCTTACTCTATTCTAATCCATTTGTTTCACTTTTGACATCTCTCTTAAACATTTCATTTCAATATTTTTTTTATGGAATATAATAATAATAAAAAATGTCTCATGGTAATCATTTTTAGAGAATTCTCTATATTTAGAGAAATTTACACTCTATCTCCTACTTTCTCCATTTCGGAGAAACTTTTAAAGAATCTGTTGGAATACAAAATTACCCAAAATCATTTTTTTTTTTCATTTTAGAGAATTTGTTAGAGATGCGTTAACACACCTCATAATATAGTTGTTGAGATGAGTTGCGGGTCTTTTAAAAACAGTTGGTTGATACGGTCAAACTCAACCCCTCATGGTTGTTAAGATAAGTCAATCATATATTCGCTTGTGAACCTTCGGATACCAGTTTATAATATCTACATGGAGAAGCAAAAAGCGGACATTACGCAAGTACCATTTACGTAACTTGCGTAATATCTAGTTTTCCTGAATATTATATCGTAAACATAGATTATGGAAGTTACGTAAATGCTACTCGTCTAACCTCCAACTATTTTTTTTTTTTTTTTGGATTAACCTACATATCCAACCTGCTATGCAAGCCAACTAATCTAGGGCGACCACCTGCTTTGCAGATAACCCGGAGTCACCGCATTTGAACCTCCGTAGCCACAAGGGGATTTTTATTCCTCCTTGGATTTGAACTTGGGACCTCCTGGTACTTTTGACATTTGGAGCCAAGCTCAAACCAATTAGGCAACACCCTTGTTGAAAAGATGGCTATAAAATGAAGAAACGAGACTTGATCGGCTATTTCAATCAATTTCTCGAATTAAAAGAGAAGAAGGCAGACAAGAAGATGCTTAGAGCATTAAATAGTTGTCCTGAATGTTTAAAAAAGGGGAGTATTTAGTTGGTTGATCTGAAAATGTTAGCAGACTGGTGCTTCATAGGGTTATGGATGGACCGACACAGATCCAGAAAGGAAAAGAGGAGTACATGTATCAAACACCATTCAACTCTACTAACAATCAATCAACCGCTACCCACTTTTCTTTAACAATTCACATGTGAATATCGATAAGATACTATTTTTTATTATCTGCCCCTTTTTCTTTACTGTACAATAATGAATAAATAAAAACAAACACCACCTTAGTTTGTGATTGTAATTGAATTGCTGATAATAATAATATCAGATCCTTCCCTCTGCAACTTGTTCCGTTTGCACCAGCACGTAAATTGGGGGAACGGTTCATCGTCTCCCGTCATCCATGTATGCACCGCAACTTCCTCTAGAGTCATCCGCTCTGTAGGATCTGTACGAATAGAGTACATGATGAAATACCACATAGTATTCGTTCATATATGATTGCCATCTGAAAGCTCTTTTTTTGTTTAGATGATGATGCACATAAAAAAAAGATGTCAAGTTTGACTATATATAGGTCAAGAGGGAAGTTCCGTTAGGAACCCAAAATTAATTATGAACCCAGGAACCATCCATAGAGCGTCATGTGTCCCTCTTTAAGATGAATATTCATTATGAATAACACATTCATGATGAATATATGTGTTATTAATCATTCATGACAGTTCATGATGAATATGTTGAAAACATGCAGGATGAATATGTTGCAAACATTCATGATGAATAACACGTCCATATTCGTGATGAATATGCCACGTGTGGTGCTGCGGGAAGTTCCCTTTAGGTTCCTAACGAACCTGGCCCTATAGGTCAAACCTATTGCTTTTTGTATTTGAATGAAGTACTAGAAAGAAGGGTTAACAAGATGTTTTCAGTTTAGATTAACAAGATGATCATACCATATAATCGTATGAAATAACTTGGTTTAGATGCAGTATGAAGATACTCTATTTGTCCCTAAAGGTGCGATTGGTACACATAAGGTAGGCTGATGAAAGAATTGTGGAAGGTGTTCGGGCTTTAACTTGATATGGGTTGTTTAGTAATTTATTGTTCATGTCTATCTCTATGATTTTTGTTCCACCTATTTTGGTGGGACAAAAAAGTACATTTTTGCCACTTAGGTCATGTCCTATCCCAATCTAATGCCACACCAACTATGGGACAAGAAGTTTTGGTACTGTGATGTGTCGTCCTGTTCTGCATACCAAACGCACCCTAAAGAAAGAAGTACAGTTTGACTAAAAGTCAAAACATTTACTTTCCATGTTCAAATAGAGCATATGAAATGTCATGAGAGAGAGAGATTAACAAGATGACTATATCATATTAACGTCTGAAAGAACTCGGAATATGTTTCTTGTTCAATTTAGAAGCATAACAACTACAAAGCTGCTGCTTCTGTTTAAAAAGATCAAACCAATTAATATCCATATTCAAATCTTGTCATGATCCCTTTTTTTCAAATTCAACACCATCACTTACTAGCATTTTCATGCAGTGTGGCGTAGATGTGAATCTTTTTTGTGCAAAGTATAAAGACTTCTTATGAGTTATGAAGTTAAAATTTAGTATGTTAGACCTCAAAAGTAAAAGAAAGTACGGAGTACTCCCATCCCATGAAAATTGCAATGTATGACCAAATACATACATAGTTTAAGAAAAATGTTTTGGCCATTTGTCAAATATCCAATCCTTCAAATTAACACCAAATAAGTGAATCTTGTCAATCCAAATCAATAGCTTCAATTAGGCAAATACTCCCTCCCCCCCCCAAAATAAATGACCACAATGAAAAAGATGCAGAGTTTTAGGAATGTGTAACTATTACACTTTTCAATCAACTAAAGGACAACTTTACCCTTAATAATAGAGAGAAAATTTCTCCATCTCATAATTAAGAGCTGAATGGAAAAAATAGACATTTACTTTTGGAAGTGGGACACTTATATTGGGACAGGGCTGTTTGGCAATTGCTGAATGGTTTGGTGCAGAATGATTAAGTGGTCAGAATGATTAAGAGGCTCTCATAATATAGTGCAAAATGAAATATAATTGTTTGGTAATTGTGCACAATGAAATTAGGGCTCTTAATGGTTGAGGGAAATCCAGGATACAAAATCATTCAGAGGGTTTTAGAACCATTAAGAGGCAGACTTTTTTTTGAAACAAGATTCACCTCTTAATGATTCAGAGGTTGTCTCTTAATGGAACTATTAAGAGGTAAACAAACAACCCCGAAATGTGGACAATTATCTTGGGACGGAGGGAGTAACATTCTGACCTGAAAACTTACCAGAAAAAAAAATCTTGAAAAGCTTCCTAATAGCTGAAAGAGACAAAAACTAACCTTTGCAGAGAAGCCCCTCAATAAGGTCCTTGAGGAGGGGATTCATATCCTCAGGGAGAAACAAGGTATTATTAACAATCTGAAAATAATGGAAGTTTTCGATGAATATAAAACCAAAACGCAAGTATTCCAATGAACAATGATGTTACAAAACTCACAGACCTTATCATATGTATCTTGCAGTGTGTCCCCAAGAAATGGGTATTGACCCATTATCATACAGTATAAGGTAACTCCAACCGCCCAGGTATCCGCAGTTTTGCCATGATAATTTTTACCTATTTATCAGAAAAAAGAGGAGGATTGACTTATTGAAACTGTATATATTTCGCAACATGGAGGGTGCGTATGGTATCCCGGGATAGCACAGAACAATTGTTCAGCGTATGGTAAAAAGTAGACAGAATAGAACAGATGAAATGACCAATTTATCCCTAATGAGCAGTTTACATATTTTACATATTTTTATTAATTTATGTAATTTATTAAATTATAATAAAATAAATATTTTTATAACAAAATATATTATTAGAAAGTTTTCGTCAAAACAATTAAAATGACACCAAAATAAAAAGTTTAGGTAGTTTCCAATTTTTATTTTTTACCTTTTCTATATTATTTTTTATTATTGATATTTATTAAATTACATAAATTACATAAATTAATCAAAACATAGAAACCGTATAAAGATAATATTTTGAGGACATTAAAGTGAAAGTTTAAAGAGCATAAAATACAACAAATAAAATTTAAAAGCATAAAATACAACAAATAAAATTTAAAGAATGAATAAAATGTAAAAAGGGAGGCGTTTTTATGTTTTAGAAGAAGATTAGGTTTTATTTGAGGTTATATTAGTAACATATAGGTATGTTCCATCTTATTCCATGGGGTCGGGGTGGAACACAGTTGTTAAACTTTGTTCCACTTTGTTCTTGTTTGTTCCACTTAAAAGTCCTGTCAAACATGGTACAACTATCCCTGTATTGTTATGTCTTGTCCAGTGTACCAAACGCACCATGAAGTCAATAGAGAACCACCTTACCTAAACAACACTCGGGAGCAGTGAAAACAGGAGTCCCAGGGGAGCGCCGAAGCTCATCATTTTCATCCTACCAATAAAAGCCAGGTAAGAATATCATGATTAATAAATAATACTTTAATGGGCAGATCGGCAGGTCGTGCATAAAAGTTGTCAGCAAAAGCTGATATGGTGATAAATGGGTGGACTGAAATCGAAGTTATTCAAGCAAAGATTAATCATGAAAAATAAATAAATTTGGATTGAAAATCGACAAAAGAAATGTTTCGTTTTCGGGAGAAACCAAGAGGAAAGTGTGCATTTTTAGGGACAAAGAGTAATATTCACAGTTAATTAATGAGGCTAAAAGCTCACTCTTGCCATACACGGCTCAATTGAGCTGTAGAATCTTTCTTGTATGGTCATGGGTATGGCAATCACTGTACAAATTTCAACAGCGGTCTTCCAAATTCGTTTGAAATAATTGAATCATATGGAAAGTGTACTTTATGATTTATACGTTAGGTGCAGTAACCACTTACCGTCCTTTTTCACTAGAATCAATGTCCTTGATTTCAGAGATAAACATGGCACTGAAAACTAAATTACATTTGTCAAACAAAAATATGTGCTAGCATTTTGAAATGTTATTTAGAAATAAAAAAACCAAATATATATGAGAGTTTTAACAAGCGAACCATGAGATGAGGAGCTCATTACCTCAAAAACCTGGCTGACACTGAAATCACAAATCTTCACTGTGCCAGTACCAGTAACCAGAAGATTATCGGGTTTAATATCTCCATGAACAATATTCTGAGTTTCAAGAAGAAAGAAGATATGAGCACAGAAGGCCATTTGATTTACTTGTTATACAAGTCCATCATCATAAAGAGCTTCATATAAAAATTGCACTTCATTCCAAAAAATGCAAGATTTGACTGCGAATAGAGTTTATCAGAAGTGTTCAACTATTAACGAAATACCAAAAATACCCCTCAAAATGGAGGAATTTTGTCAACCAAAACCAATGCTATCAATATTTTGTAATCATTACTAAATGGTAAAGACGTGATGTTGGATTTGAACCTTGCCCGAAAAAGGAAATGTTGTGTTTATCTTTGGCCGTCTTAAAAAGGAGATTGTTGCATTCGTTTTGGAATGGAGGAAGTATTTTAAATAGACGATTAACTAATAAATGGTTAGTCTGCATAGAGGAATGGACCAGGGGAAGAAAATAGCAGTGTTCAAACGAGGAGTTTTACATGAGAATGGAGATACATCAATCCAGAAACTATATCACGCATATATCTCCTTGCAACATGTTCTCCTAGGCCACCTGGGGGTCCAGCGCCCTCAAAGACCCACTTGCCTTCAATATATTCAAGTACTGAAATGATGATGAATAAAGCATTGATATATAAACCAATGTGAAGTAAAGAGCATGATACATACATAAGAGAGAAGATGTGGTAGTTCATACCCATGTAAAAGTGATCTGTGCTAGGATCATCAATCACCTCAACAAGATTCACTATATTGGGATGATTTAACATTTTCATGATCAAGACCTGCGAGTAAATTAATGAAACATGAAAAACAATTGCACCTGCACGTAAAGTAATAAAAACAAAGAACAAATTGGGAAAAAGAATTAAGAGCAATTAATCTATCAGCCAAAGAGAAATAATGTCATTATAGAATAAAAAGTAGAGCTTGCACAAGAGAAACAACTAGTCACAGTATTTGACGATGAATATAACAGAAAATATGATGTACAATTGCACATCGAAGATCCAACAATAGAATGTACAGAAGGTCGCAAGAGATTACCTCACGAAGAACATCAGTCATGGCTGTCTCAGATGGGGCAACTCGTAGCTTTAATAAATGAGACTTGTGAAAGGCCTGCATTAACGAATTGGACATGGTCAATCATATTACAAGCAACCATTTATATTCAATATTTTGTATTTTCCCAAATACTTTCACGATTTCAAAGCAAAATTAGGATATCCTATTTTTATATATGATCAAGCTCCAAAAAATCTTGGGTGCCTGAGCAAATGCATCAGGAGACAATTGAAGTTGAGTGATATTAGTTATTTGACATTTGGTTCCAACTAACATGAAACGGTACTTTCAATTTGGAAAATTCCATGCAAGGAGCAAAAGTGAACCTTAAAAATACCATTTAAAGTAAAAATAAACCTGAGACTAGAAAGGCAAAACAATGCTTCTGAAGCAAACTAGGGTATCAATTTTCCATAAAGAAAGCTAGCCCAGAACAAGAGTTAATCAAAAGAACGGGAAAAAAGTGCAATGAAGAACGATACCTTAATTGCATAATGTTTCCCGTCAACCTGGCTTCGGTAAAGAACCTGTAGAACATACAAGTCAAACAAGTGCAGATTAATACACTTTCTTCTAGGGTAAGGTGTTGGAACTAATAGTCAGCAATCAACTAATTACCACTTTTCCATAGCTACCCGAGCCAATTTTATACTCACGAACATACTCATTCACCATCTTGCTCCCATTCTCATCCTAAAAATGAGCCAAAAAAAAACAAAAATTGTCCACATCAATAACCATTTTTTATTGTTTACGTCAATGACCAAGCATCAAGTTAAATAAGTACAGGCATAATGTACAGTACAGACTACAGAATAATTCAGAGCAAACTCAGCAAAGGAAAAGTATGTGCTTGTTGAGAATTAGAGCGATGTGATTAGAAAATGACCTCAAGTTATAGCGAGTCTATGTATGGTACCCAGTTATATTTAAAATGTCTAAAATGGTGATTCCATAAACAATCATTTGCATGATTGGAAAACTTCTTTTTGGAAATGCCATAAATCATAATGTACACAACCAGCTTTATGTCAAGAAGGAGAAGTGCTCTTTTGCACAAGAATAAGTCTTGTTCCTACACTCTAGGACATAAGTAGCGCATAATGAAGTCAGATGGAGTATCTCATGAGAGCTAAGTAAAAAACACAGCTGCCGTCATTAATAATATGAAGACAAGTTACGGGAGTCAGGAGACAGAAATAAAAGGTTAAGTGACTCACTGGTATATACAATGTATATAAAACCGCATGCTATTATCACACCAATATGTTATACTGACACACTATGCTTAAATGAAAATTTCATAAAATCTATACCATATGGCACAGGAAGTAGGCCAACCAATTTATTAAAACCGGTTCATGCATCATCACTTAGAGATCATAGCAAACAGGTTCTTATTTTTTCCAAAATAATTAGGCAAATCCATTCAATAAATACTCTCTTAGCTAACCATGAACCATGTAACTGGCGCCATTTCTCATGGCATCCCTCTACTAAAAACGTATATCTCCATGCCTGAAATCCAATCAGGAGTGTTTGGTAATGGTTCTTTCTAATATTCAATTTAGTGAAAACTCTTTTCGTTCCTTATGTTAAATTTAATGGTGAATTATCCAAATAATATATCAAGAATTGAAGATGCGTTTAAAACATGAAATGAAAAGAAACCCGCCTAAAAAGAGTGGATGAAACAGACTCCCCATCAATACAATCACCAAAATCATCCTGAACCTTTTTAATAAACAAATAGTATATAGAGCTAATGTCCCTTTCAAAATTACCTCTGATCGTACAACTCTGTGGGTTTCCTTAACAGGGAACTCCCTGCAAATCAATCCATTTTCTGTCCTGTACATAAGAATCTCTTCAGAGCTCTTGGCAGGGTATCTAAACTCCGAATGATCTCCCCTTTCAGTATCTGTCATGTTGTCGCTATATGAGCTATTATCTTCTTCTTCCTCCTCATCCTCCTCAACCTCTTCATTCAACAATGACTCCTGCAAAACATGATTTCCACCCTGTACCCTTGGCTTCAAGTTCTTGTGCTTCTTCGCAAAGGAAAACCCAAAACAACCACAACAGCCCATGTCTTTCACGCTTGCACCCGAGTATCTCTGTATGAACATGGGGTAACAGATCTTCCTCAATACTGTGTTAACTCAAATAATCTAGAGTAAAAATTACCAGCTTTATTGGAACAAAGTTGTGCAAAAACAAAATAATCCGTAGGCTAATCAACCAGAAACTCAAAAACTTGCTACCCACAACTCTGGAACTAAATCATCCCTCTATTCTTTAAAAAAAGTAAGAATAATTAAATAAATAAAAAAGGCATTGACTTCTGATACCAGGCGTGCTATTTTTCAATTCATGATCACTATTCATTTTAACTTTCTTGAAAATTTTGATAATTTCACTAAGCTTTACAAAACAAATACTGAAAACAAAAATATCTTGCCTTTTACTATTCAACTGATCCATATTATTTTTGCCTTTGGACAAAACGTAGCTTTATTTCAGATCTGAGGGTGAAAATCGAATTTCAGAAATACTAAAAAGCTGGATGCAATTCAATTATGCTGACCTATTAAATTAGAGGAAGGAGGCAATCAAGCCCTAACTAATCTGCTATTCGGCTGAACTCCAAGGGATGCCATTCAGCAAAATGAAAGAAACAGTTGATGAAATAAACCCCATTACGAATCAAAGCCAGCAACATCTCTTAAGATCGACTCTTCCAGTTTTTCTCAAAAGCAGCCAACACCGAATTTGCAGGCCTGACTCCACCGAAACGTTCCTTTTTCCTTCAAATCATCATAAGCAACATTAGAAGGAAAGAAATATACATAATTCATATACACACACAATCATTCAAGTCATAACTACAACAATCAAAGTAATCGAAGACTAATTACGCAATTACCTGAAGTTTAATTGAAACATAGTTAATCACGCGATAATAAAGTTAAGACTACGAACCAATTACCTTGATAAATCAAAATTAGGGCAAGTAAAGAGGGGTCAATGATTGCGGATCCAGTTAAATACGGAATTGAGCTATGGATTATATGAGAATTTGATTCATCAGTTGATCTATTTGAATCAGAACCAATAATTTCTACCTGCAAGTTGCAATCTATCTTGCCATGGGAAACACAAGCATGTGACAGATAAAAAGTGAGGAAGGGTGCAAACAAGATTCCTGCTCGATATCTCAAGAAAATTTTGCACTATTTATGTGGAAAAAAACCGGAGTTAAATTACATATTGTCCTTCACGTTATATGGAAATTACGGATTTGGTTTCTCAAACGAAATAATTACGGTTATTCTCGATTTTGGCTTCGTTTTTATTACCCGCCTTTATTAAGCGTTCTTTACGTGCCGCTCTCACGTGAGGGCATTTTTGGTTTTTTTCACCTTTCTGTTTTGTCGTTTGTAAGAGTGTATGAAGCATTTAAGAGGGAAACATAAATTCAATGACCATGCCATGACCTCTTTTGATCATTTTTTTCCGGCCACCAAAAACATACAACTCTTTCTCACACACACCCGAACAACATAATCCAAACCCATATCGGTTTATACGACAAAACCCAGCTCCATATAGATTTATACGACAAAACCCAATTTTTTAAATGCAAAATCAGATGGAAAGTTCTTCATAGAACAAAACCAAGACCCGATCTCCAACCCCAACACCCATCTTGTTTCTTGAGAACGAAGATAATGAATATTGTTGATTGAGATGTACTGATTTGTTTCTTTTCCGATATAAAATAGAACATGAAGATGATGACTATTGATTATGGTTTTTTGATTTTGAGTTCATACCGCCATCGACATTTCTTCTCCATTTGTCTGTATTTGATTTACTTTGTCCTTGTATACATCAACGTGACGATTTGGATATGAATCTTGATTCAAAAACTCACTAAGTCTTCTCCATTTGTGATTTACTATGTCCCTGCTTACATGGACACACATTGTGATATTCGTCCTTCTGTTTATATTTTTGTTCGTTTGACGAATCTTGTGTTTTTGAACCTAAACCTCAATGTAAGTCGAAGAGTTAAAGAAGACCCAAACCCATTTCGAAGATTGGGATGTGCTTAGGAAAGAATGTATAATAAATCAAAGCTAATGATTAATGTATGAGTACAATATTTGACGTGTACGTATACAAACAGGCGGTTGAAGATGGTGAACAAAAACAACCTTCACCGTCACACAGTTTCACCTCCATTAACGAACAACAACGATTCAGATGTGTAGAGTGTCGAAGATCTTGTGTGTGGCTCAACAAGATCCAAAGAACTGGATGTCGTTGAAGAGGACTAAGAACGAAAAAGGTAGATGGTTTTTTACACTAAAATAAAATATTTTAAGTATATAATTTTTATATTAATTACATAAATTTGTATTAATATTTTATATATTTTTTAACTTTACAAATTATATTAATATATTTTATAGACAAAAATATGATTTATAAATATAAATAATTCTATAATTATATTCTCATGTCCCCATCAAAACCAACCACTCTTACGATCCCCATTATTGCTAAATAATAAATGTAAAATTTTATGATCAATCAATTGTAGAATAAATTCGACATATGATGCTATTCAACTTTTATTTTAAATGTTACTATATTAATTAATAATATATTATTAAAATATTAAAAATAATATTGTTAGACAAACTTTTTATAAAAAAATAAGTTTATGTTCTTGAATTTCTTTCATTCCAAAATAGAGGTGCATATTTCTATTATCTATATCTATATTATATTATAACGTATTTGACAAAAATTCTTAAATTTTTTTTATATATGAAGTATTGTTTATTGATGCATATTATTTAAATTCAAATAATGCATAAGTGCAACTTATTAAAACTCAATACTTGAATTCGTGTAACTAACTACAGATAAACATAATTCGATATTAAATAAATATTTTATTTTAAATATAAAAAATCTAAAATATAATTAGGATGATCATTGTCTTCTAACTGAATATTTAATTATTATCTTTATAAACCAATTATATTATTAAATTAAAAATAAATTACTTTCTTATTAAACATAAATTAAATTATAATAAACAAAAGTTGAATTAAATAAATTACACAACAAAACAAGAACTTTTAAATAGTTAATTTGATACTAATATCGATAAGTTCTTTTAAAAAATTTAAGATATCTTCAAATTTATATTTTATTCAAAAATAAAAACATTATCGTTTTTCTCAAAACCAAATAAAACCATATTATAACATCAACATGGGACAAAATAAAATGAAACATTAAAATTCAGATGTATTTTGTTGCATTGTGTGAATACCCTTCTAATTATATTATAGAGCATTTGATAAAAACTCTTAAACATCATTTTTTATACATGAAGTACTGCTTATTGATGCATATTATTTAAAATTCAAGATTACAAGTAAATTGTATATAAGTACAACTTATTAAGCTACATATTAGAATTCGTGTAAGTAACTGTAGATAAATATAATAAAATAAATGATAAAATTCTCATTTTAAACATACTTGAAATATAATTAGAATAATTATTAAGTTCTAACAGAATATTTAGTTATTATMTTTATAWAAATTAKATKATTAAMYYAAAWATRAATTAYTTYVTYRTTAAACMTAAATTAAATTATAATAAACAAAAGTTGAATTAAATAAATTACACAACAAAACAAGAACTTTTAAATAGTTAATTTGATACTAATATCGATAAGTTCTTTTAAAAAATTTAAGATATCTTCAAATTTATATTTTATTAAGAAAAACATTATTGATTGTTCAAAACCACATAAAATTTGTATTATAAAAATTAAACTTAAATAAAAATATAAAATTTATATTTTACAAGAAACGAAAAATAAAACAAAATTAACAAATATATTTTATAATAATTTTAACTCATGTTTTATAGATTTATCAAATATAAAATTAAATGATTAAGAAACAATAAAAAATAATAACCACAAAATAGACATAGACAAAAACTCAAGTTCTTGTTGAAACATTGGGTCCTTATAACAATAACCTCAAAAAAAACCTCAGTTATGGATTCTCTAATAATTAATTTTATCAATATATTATAATAATAAACATATAAGTTGGTAAATAAATACTTCTTAAAAAAATTGCATCTGAAATAACCCAAATAAGTAAAAGTTTAAGGGTGCGTTTGATACACTGGACATGACAGAACATGACATGGATCTCTGTCTCATGTTTGGCATGACTTTTTATGTGGAACAAACATGAATAGAATTGAACAAAATGGAACAGGCCTATTCCACCCATACCCCATGGAACAGGGTGGAACAAGGTGGAACAGATTTATATTTTATCAATATAATCTCAAAATAAAACTTATTTCTCTTCTAAAACATCAAATAGGTCTCTTTTTTACATTTTATTCATTCTTTAAATTTTATTTATTGTATTTTATGTTTTCTTAAACTTTCATTTTACTGTACTCAAAATATTATTTTTATATGGTTTCTATATTTTTATTAATTTATATAATTTATTATATATTAATAATAAAAAATAATGTAGAAAAGAGATAAAATTTGGAAGGTACATAAATTTTTTATTTGGTGTCATTTTAATTGTTTTGACGAGAACTTCAAATGATATATTTTGTTATAAAAATTAATTATTCTATTATAATTTAATAAATTACATAAATTAATTAAAATAAACAACTCATCAGGGATAAATTGGTTATTTTACTTGTTATGTTCTGTCCAGTTTTATCATATCAAACGTTGAACAGTTATTCTATCTTATCATGTTTTATACTATCATGTCTTGTCTGAACACTAAAGACACCCTAAATACATAGCTTTTCTGTTTATAATAAGTGTCATTACATCAACTTTGAATATTATAAAAGAAGCCTATGACATCTTGCCATTTAAAATGAATATTGTCCTTTGAACATGGTGGACCTATGTTACTTTATTAATATAAAACACGATTTTAAAATAATTTTTTTTATGACGTAAAATAATTCATTACGATGATACGTTAGAAAATCAGGTATATTATGTAATGTCAACTTCAAAATTGGTTTATCTATTTATGGTCATTTCCATGATCACATTGCTTGTGTATGGACCCAATTATAATAATAATAATAACTAGTCCATTGCATATGGGACATTTGAAAATAATGCAACTTGTATATGTTTTTTCATTTTAGTTAATTGAACGCTGACTGTTTTAGGGTTTTTTTAACAGTTATTGTAAATATATATTACTGGTTTATAAAATGGGTACTGATATTATTTATGAATTAATAAAACATCAGATAAATTTATAACTGTGATAAATTTGTTTTTTTAAACAGTCTTAGTTGAAGAAATGAATTGAGGTTAACTTGAAAAGCCTTCAATTATATGTACGATTTGAACGAGCGTTGTTCTATTTTACGTTATTGGTTTCAATGAAAGTATTTTTTTACAAATTGGGAAGGGGACACATCACATCTCACCACATATTACCACCAAGCACAATGACAATGATGGGTAATTATGGTTCGAACCAATCATGGCAAGTGAATACTGACTTGAAACTAAATCACTTTGTCACTAAAAATACATTTATTCGTAAAATGTTTTTGGATTGAATGAAATCTGTTAAAGGAATTTGACTTTGAATGAAATTGAAATTGAATATTGTAAGATTTGACCACATATTTTGTTGGCAAACATTGGAATGAGATCTGTTAATGAATTGGAATATATGTGTTTGGTTCACATAATGTAGCTTTGTAATTTGAATAAAATATTGGTAAATGACCAAAATGTCTTTTTTGAACTTTTTTTAAAACTAAAAATACTATAGTAAAATAATTATTTAATATGTAAAACAATATAAAATAGACAACCCAAATATAACCATAAGCCAAAAGACGTTACTAAATCAACGGTGGTCGGCGGTGGTTCAGATCGGTGATGGTCGGCAGTGGTTCTAATCGATGGTGGTCCACGGTGGGTCAGATGTAGGTGGTTAGCAGTGGTTCAGATCGGTGGTGCGACAGTGGTTCAGATAGGTGGTTGTTCAAATAGGCGGCGTCTGGCGATGATTCAAAGTGGTGGTAATAGCCGGTGATCGGCAGTAGGCATGACAACGGGGATGGGGCGGGTTTTGTAATCCCCGGGCCCCCACCCCGGTTTATAGTCACAGCCCCCAGTCCCCGACAGATACGGGGATTAACATCCTGTCCCGGTCAACTTACGGTCAACCCCCCCCCCCCCCCCCCCCCCGGGTCATTCCTTTTGCAGTGCAATCTTCCACTCAATCTGCATTTCAGAAACACGTTTTTCTATAAACCAAATCATAAAAAATACAGTATCTGTAACATACTACAAGTTATTTCAAATGTTCAATTAACAAAGAATTGGAAGATGTCTAAAGTTTCATCCTTTCTTAGCTTTTGCAGTATGTAGTCTGAAGATTGTTCCTTGAACCCCACCATAATGTGCATCTTTGGAGCAGGTGTACATTATTTCTTGCAACCCCACCATAATGTGCATAAAACGGCACCAATAATCGATTTGTCTGAACATGAAGTATAATAAGTATCTGGTATTGAGTTAAGAGAGTTTTTAAGATGGAAAATAGATCCACAATCTATACAATCTAGAAGGAATAAAATGGATCCATAATTCAAAATGGATAGCAACAAGATAAATGCATTGCCCGAATGCCTCATATGTAAAGTAGAGTAACTTACAGAAGTATGTGAGCAAAACTGGTTAGTTATTGCATAGTGATTTCCGCCTCCTCTCTAGTCTCTATGTTGTTTGTTTGTACCAGATCCATGTCCAATCTGATCCATCAACAATATAATAACTTTATCACAAGATTCACAATCAGGTAATGTAAGTGTCATCTTTATCTGGAAAAAAGAAAAGATCCAGATTATGCCACTGTGAAGAATTCTCACATTTTTTTGGTTTCTTTATGGAAAAAGAACAAGAAACCCATATGTGAAAAAGGGCAATTTCACAAGACTACAAAGTCAAGAAAGATAAAACCAAAGCAAAAAGAGCCAACAAATCATCTTGAAAGAAAGTTACAAATTCAAGAAAGATAAAACCAAAGCAAAAAGAGCCAACAAATCATCTTGAAAGAAAGTTACAAATTCAAGAAAGATAAAACCAAAGCAAAAAGAGCCAACAAATCATCTTGAAAGAAAGTTACAAATTCAAGAAGAAACCCAGATGCAAATAATAATAATAATTTGACTTACAGTGGGGAATTTGTTGTTGGTGTAACAAATAAGCATACAATTATACAAGTTTTGCCAACAGTGACACACTCAATGAACCTAGAGGGACTTGCAGCCATTCAAGAACACGATAATAACAAATATAATAATATTGTAAAATTAACAAGAATCCAATGGGATACATCAAAATGCAAAACAGGTTTTTTCCAAGCAACACATAATTTTAGTCACTGAAGAATCAACATCTTCATCGTATGCAACCTTTTGGTTCTCCGTGTTTTTTATCTGAAATAAAAATAATGCAAGTCAGAAAAATTTTATACAACAATTTATATAATTATTATCTTCAATTTATTTCCTTAACCAACTTTTGTTGCACATTAATGCTCCAACTGTTTGCGATTTTAGTCGACTTCGTTGTTTCGTTACCTTGTTTCCGTTTATGCTAAAAGTCGATTGTGAAGCTACTTTAGAAATAGGAATGGCCAACACATCCCCGCAATCCTCTGCATGATAGGAAACTTAGCACCGTTACACTTCCATCACATTAATATATCAGATCCTTTATCCTGCGGTAACAATTTCTCTGACAAATAATCATCCAACTCGGTCGTTTCAAACATATCATCCTCATAGATCATAAAATGGTATCGAGAATATATTTCGATGCCTAAAAGGAACCATCAACATGAGCTTATTCTTTCCCTACAAATATGGAGTTACAATACCTGTTAAAAGTATCAACAAAGAAAGCGTTATCCCATACAGTGAAACCCCAAATTGTATATTAGTAGGCTTTGCTGATGTTGGGTATCTTTCTGACCCACACAAAGGTCGTTCCAAAACAAAATATGTTTTTACAATTGGGGACACGACGATTTATTGGAAATGTACCAAACAAACCCTTGTAGCTACCTCCTCGAATCATTCAGAGATTATTGCTCTACATGAGGCGGGTCGGGAGTGTATATGGCTAAGGTCTGTCATTACAGCTACAAGAGGGGCTAGTGGTTTAAGTTCAACCACTTAAAATCTTACATGCATATATGAAGATAATGCAGTTTGTGTTGATAATGAAAGTAAGATATATCAAAGGTGATAATATAAAACATATTTTGCCAAAATTATTCTATAATCAGCAACAACAGACTCTCCTTGAAAATTCAAGTGAATCAAGTAAGGTCTGAGGAGAATGTGGCTGATTTGTTTACCAAATTATTGCATAAGGCAACATTTGAGAAACATGTGAAAACATTGGAATGCAGAGACTTTCCAAACTTCCTTGATTGATGTACGCATCAGGGGTATGTTGTGCTCTTTCCTTCACCCAAAGTTTTATTTTTTCTGTAAGGTTTTGTTCCGTGTTGTAAGGTTTTAGTGAGACAACAACTTATGTATCATATTGCTTTTCTAACTCTCAAACGTATCTAAAAGAATACTAGACTAAAATGAAAAGTCTATATATTGCAAAAAAACTCGTGCATTGTACTATTTTCTTTGTCTTAATTTTATTTTTTCTCATTGGATTTCTATTTTGGCGTAAAATTTTAAGGAGACAACATTTGTGCACTATCACTCACTTGACTCGGCACAAAGGGGAGTGTTGTAGGATAAATGTGTTATCGTCTAAAGGACATGACCATTTAGATAGAGATAAACATATTAAAGATAGATTATAATAATATTTATCATAACTATCTACTCGTATTTTATCCCTATTTAAAGAACTTTTCATTAATAAGAATTACAGATTCATTTTTTTTTATTGTATTATTGTTTTCTTTCTATTATTCTAACAAATTTCTCTTTGTTTTTATTTGTTCTCCCCTTTCGTGTCGCATTCGAAACGCAGCGAAGGGATATCCTGTGACGCAAGGTCTTACACGATACGAGTCAAGTACACCAAGTGAAATCAGCCTCACCCTCCACCACACCGCAGCCTTTTTCCAAAACAAACAAAACCCCAATTTCAATCAATCATCCATTCCCCCCGAACCCCCAAACTCGAAAACCACAGTCATACATGGCGGTCGGCGTTCTTGCTCTACAGGGGTCTTTCAACGAACACATCGCCGGTTCATTCCTTCTCCCTCTTTCTGTTTTTGTTTATACGCAGATGTATGAGTGTATGCATGTACCTGTTTCACGGGAAATTTTCACGACTTTACTGTGGGTTTGTGTGTGTCTGCAGCGTTAAGGAGGATTGGGGTGAAGGGGGTGGAGATAAGGAAGGCGGAACAGTTGGAGAACGTGAGCTCGCTCATTATTCCCGGCGGTGAGAGCACCACCATGGCTAAGCTTGCTGAATTGCACAATCTGGTGAAGTTTTGATCTATCTTTCCCTTCAATGCCTGTTTTTTTCATGATTTAGAAAAACCCATATGCATATATGTGTTGGAACTCTGTTACGTGGTTTATTGAACTGAATTGTTCGACAAAAGTCCTCTGAAGAAGTTGTCTATTTTGCTTTTATACTAGTTTAGAAAGAACCAGACAAAAAAAGCTAAAAACTAAAAAAACATATTCCCTAAAACTAGGGTACACTTTGATGAATACATGTATCATTGGCTATGCAAAAGCTTTGTGGCTGTGTGGTTGGTTTTCCATTAAGTCATGTATGGATAAAACTGTCTGTGTGGATTAATTCGTCAGTATAGACAACGGAATGTTTTTCTTTGAATGAAATAAGCGTGTTTTTTTAACCGGAAGGGACAAGTTTGGAAAAAAAACTTGGCTTTTTGCATAAAACACCTCCTACAAGCCTACCGAATAAACCTCTTTCTATATCATTAAACCACTACCAAGCATTCATTATTAAGCTGCTAACAAACAGACCCAAAAGCTGGCTTCAATGCCAAAACAACTCCCTTACCCTTTTGGGGTAGAGGCATGGCTTGCTTATATCTTACACTTCTCAGACCGCACCTCATGTGAGATATACGGGGTTCATATGGTTTCTCACAAGTGGAGATCAATCTTGTGAAGTGACATGATGTTCTTAATTTCCAATGATCTTGTTACTATCATTTAGACGCGAGCACTTGAGCAATCAATAAGGTTATTTACCTTGTAACTTGTCGTTGAATCAATCTATTTGCTAATATGCAAGTGAAATGAACTTTCCTTTCCAACCTTCTTAAAGCCAAAGCCGAAGCCAATGAGCCAGGATGCACTGTGGTTGCTCATCTTTTACAATTATCGTTCCCGACATTGTATCCACGCATCTAATATCTTTGCTAATGTTAAGGTTGACATTATGAAACATACAAATATCCTTAAAATTCTTGAAATTGGAATTCATATCTTGAATTTGAAGTTAGAGTTATAGAAAGACTAGCTGGGAGATATGCTCTTTTGTGGTTTTCTATCTGAATTGATTATTATATAGATTTTACCGTTACAAGCGTATGGCTTATTTAGTGTACATATGATAAGAACAAACATCTATCTGAAATACAATCAATTTTTTTCTCTTTCAAAATGAACGAATGCTTGGAAGGTGAAAATAATCGATATCAAGTTTTGATTTTTTACTTGGTTTATTTTGTCGTTACACTTCATTACTCTGTCTCTGAATCCAATTGGTACTATGATGGTAGTTTCCTGCGCTCCGTGAGTTCGTAAAAATGGGAAAACCAGTTTGGGGAACGTGTGCTGGTCTTATCTTCTTGGCAAACAAAGCAACTGGTGAGATTTTGTTCCTCACATTTTAACTATATATATATATATATATATATATAGAGAGAGAGAGAGAGAGAGAGAGAGAGAGAGACAAAGGATCGTGTGAGAATAGAAGTTAAGGTGATAAGCGTAAGAAGGGACCCTTGATTACTTTTAATCTCACCCCTACCCCATGAATTGGCTTCTGACGAGAATTGATCTGGTGCATCTTGGTGCACACGATCCGTGTTAATCTTCAATTAGGATTGATCCAAAGGTGGAGCAACCTTCTCACCCTTCTCGCCGTAACTTCCTATATATATATATATATATAGGTTCAAGATTTAGCATGAAAATTTGGAACATGACACCGATGATTCTCTGAATTTGAACTGCACCGACACTTTCTTTCAGGACAGAAAACAGGAGGGCAGGAACTTGTTGGAGGACTTGATTGTACAGTTCATCGTAATTTCTTTGGTAGTCAGGTAAGTGCTAGCAATTTGTAATTCGCGTCAATAAACAATTAAGACTCCGAGGAAAAAAAATGCATTGTATCGTGATTGACAACTCAATTTAGGGGATGTTTACTACCTGCTTACCGCCTCCCAGTAAGAAGTGCTTACCTGGTCAGAGACGCTGTTGTTTACCAAACCCCTCTTAAGCTAAGGGATAGACTCTTACTTGGTCAGTGATTAGTGCTGACCCAGACCCAACTCTTACCCGTTAGCATTTACCAATTTGTGTTGGTAAACGGCCCCATAGTTTGATTGGAATGTGATTCAATGTAAATTCTTTCTAAGCTATTGGCTGCTATATTTTATATTCTCTTAAATGTCGTATATAGATCCAGAGTTTTGAGGCTGAGCTTCCCGTGCCAGACCTTGCTGCTACGGAAGGGGGCCCTCCAAGTTTTCGTGCTGTTTTTATCCGTGCTCCCGCAATCCTTGAAGTGGGACCAGATGTTGAAGTTTTGGCTTCTATTTCCATTCAAACAACCAAAAAAGTTGATCCTAGTTCCAGTCTTCAGAGCCAGGAGGTAAGCCTTCTGTGTTTCTTAATATATTGAATTTTCACTTGTTACTCTAGCCCCCCCTTTTGAGATATCAGTATTTTTGCATATGGGGGCCTTTTTATCAGTTCTTTAGACTGTTGACTTATTTGATTTGACCAATCCCACATAGAATGTGATCAACACTTGAGTTCATAGCACATACTTGTTTAAATGATTAATTTGATCGTTTTGGATGTGGAAAAACGTTATCTATGGATGATAAGAACAGAGCGAGCGTTGCTTGCTTCTAACTTTGCATGTTTTGTTTATTTATTTGTTTTTTTGTGTGTGCGAACTCTCTCTTTTTTCGCTTACTTCACACAAGCAACTGCTTTATTCTTTAAGGTAGAGGTCAGGTCTACATACATCCCACCCTGAGGCCCTACCTCCAAGTGGGATATACTAGAGTCGTTTGGTTTGGCTTTATGTAAACCGGGGTTATTCTCCTTCAAACATATATCCGAGTTCGCTCATTTGGCAAAGTGATTGTAACCTTTATTTTCATGGTTTAGGAGAGTGGTGAATGTGATGGTAAAGTGATTGTAGCTGTGAAGCAGGGCAATCTACTAGCAACTGCATTTCATCCTGAATTGACTATCGACTCTCGATGGTATTTCTATTTCTATTCCAATTCCTATTTTTGATTCGAGGGGTGTAAATGATACGAGACAGCTCACGAGCTACTCGATATTGACTCGGTCAACACTCGACTTGAGTACGCTCGGCTCGACTTGCCATGGGATTAGTCCGCCCATTTCCGTTAAAAAAGATTTACTTGCATATTCGCTTGTTTTGCAGGCACAGCTACTTTATGAAAATGTCATCTAACGACAATGAAATAGTGGCCGCGAGTAGCAGCAGCGTATACGAAGATGAAGAAAGGTATTTGTACAACAAACAACCGAAAATCGACCTTCCTGTGTACGAATAGCGCCAAAGTTCATCGACCGGAACTTCTGTTAACAACAAGGTCTCTTTGCAATATCCAGGTGGTGTGAATATATGTAACAATGGAGATTGTTTAATATTTGTTCCTTTTTCTTTTGAATTATCATCATTTATAAAGAGTTTGGTTATTATTCATTTGGAGTGAAGTAACTCTTTATCATTATGTGATTGATATGTCTTTAGAGTAAACTATATAAATGGTTGATGTTTTTTCTATTAACCTGGATATCCAACCCGCTATGCGAGCCGACTAATCCCAGGGTGACCATCTGCTTTGCAGATAGCCCGGAGTCACCGCATTTGAACATTCGTGGTCACAAAGGGATTTTTATTCCTCCTTAGATTTGAATCTAGGACCTTCTGATACTTTTGATATTTGGAGTTAAGTTCAAACCAATCACGCACCACCACTTGTGTTTATGTGCTTTTGAACTAACAATTTTCATTTTTGTAATTCATTGTTGTTTTTGTCCCTAAAATTAACTCCACCGATGGTTTATCGTTAAGTGTTAAGGTTGAAAACAATAATGAACTGTAAACATAAGGATAAAAACAACAATAAATTATAAACCATAAGGATAAAAACATCAATAAATTGTCAACTATAAGGACGGAAATCGTAATTTTAAAAGTATCGGAACGAGAATAGCATATCTTTATCTAAAACTAAAATAAATTACATATTTATTTTTAAATCTAAGATATTCTAGTTACGTAAAAATTCAAATTAAAGAAATTACAAAAAAAAAAAAAAAAAAACGAGAATCTTATGATATTCAATTTGATACCTGTATCAATATATTTTTTTAAGACCAAATGAGTGATAATAAACTCTTAAAAAACTATTTCAAACTATCGTTTTAATAAATTAGGTTATTATGATTGAAACGCGTACTTAAAAAATAAGTTATCTTATATTAGCCAAATAATGTCTAAATATATAAGATATATTCAACCATCATTAATAATATCTATCTATACTATATTATTAAATATTTGATAAAAACTCTTAAAAACCATTTTTTATGCATAAAGTACAGTTATATTGATACATATTACTTGAAATTCAAGATTACAAGTAAATTATGCATAAGTACAACTTATTAAAACTCCATGTTTGAATTCGTGTAACTAACTGCGGATAAACATAATCGAATAGAGGATAAACATCTCATTTTAAAATATAAAAAATCTAAAATATAATTAGGATAATTATCGAGTTCTAACAAAACAATTAACTATTATCTTTATAAGAAAATTGTATTACTAAACCAAATATAAAGTACTTCGTTATTGAGCTTAAGTTAAATTATAATTAGAAAATTTAAATTAAAAAATTACACAAAAATTGAGGAATTTTAAATAGTTAATTTGATACTAATATCGATATAATTTTGCCAAATTTTTATGATATCTTCAAATTTATATTTTATTTAAACATAAAAACATCATCGCTTTTTCAAAATCACATACAACTATATTATAACAATGATTAAGATAGATAATAAAATAAAATATTAAAATCAAAATGTATCTCGCTACATTACACAAATACACTTATAGTTTTATTTAAACATAAATTTAGTTTTATATATTTGTTAATAAGAAATTGCATGGTGAATTGGTGATTGCAAGTTTACGATTAGAACGATGGGCTCGCCAATAGCAAATGGTTGAGAAGAGTGGGCTTTTAGAAATATAGGGCCAGCCCAATTAGAAATGGGCCTCTATAAATGTCAAACCTTTTAGTCGTGTCGTGTCAGAGATTGCTGCTACCTAAACGGAAAATGGAGGAGGAGCAAAAAGCTGAAAGAGGAGGAAGCACTCCGGCACCGGCGAAAGCCAACGGAAAACGTAAAGTTAAGAAAGATTTTGAAGAAGAAAATACACCGGATAAAGTTCCAATCATTCTGTCTTCGAGTTCCAATTCTCACAACCATGTGAACAATGGAGCAAAATCAGAATCATCCGAAGAAGAAGAACAACGACAAGTGGAAGTATCTGGAGAAAAGGATGTCGTGGATGATTCTGTAGAGGCGGAGGATGCGGCAAACAGCACTGATGCGTCGAACAAGAAGAAGAAAGCGAAGAAGGAGGTGAAAGAAGATAAAAATCAAAAGAAGAAGAAGAAGAAGAGAAAAGARGAGATTGAGGAGAAAGAGAGTAGTTCATTGTACCAGATTCCGATGAATCGTGTGAGCCGTATCATTAAGAGCGAAGATCCTAACATTCGTATCTCTCAAGAAGCCGTTTTCATCATCAACAAAGCTTCGGTATAATTAATTTCTCTTGCCTTTCACTCCTATCGAATTAGGGTTCTATGTCTTATAATTTCAAACAATCATGAAGTGTAAAACGACCATAGAGCCATTTTGGGAAATGTAATGCCAACTACAATGGCTCTTTCGCATGTATTCTCCAAAATCCTTGGTTTGCTGCAACGAGAGTCAGGTTGATGATTTCTAAAGATCAGTCACTCCATAAATATTTAGTCTCTTTGATTTACTTTACCATAACTTAGCTTTACTAAGTTCTACCAACACGTAGATAGCCCTGTACAAGAAAATTAGAATGAATTAGTGGAAGGCTTTATGATTATGTGCAATAAGTTACACATAGCTTCTGATGAACCATTCATATGTTTCAATAACCTGTTTTCATATATAAGAGGGTTAACTCTCTGCTCATATTTAAATTGAACCTCTCCCTCACCTTAGGGTCGAGTTGCAGCTTAGAAACTTATGTTGCTCCTTCTTGTATGGTTACAAACTGCTGCTAGAGACTATGGATCTTGCTTTCATGCAACTCTTTAACTCTGAGCGACACATTTCCCTTCTTTAGGTCACAATTATCTCTTTTCAATGATGAATGGTTGATTTAATGGAAACTGGGAAGAGAATGCCTGAGGTTTGTCTTTTCTTAGACGAGGACAGTAGAGCCTGGTTATGGAAAGTCAAGTTAAGATTTTGGCATTATATGTTATGGAATTGAAAACCATCTTAAGCAAGTAAGGCTGGCTGACTGATGCAAATAAAGAATTTGTGATGTACATGTGATGCAGAATGTGTGAAAAGAAAAAAGGGAAGCTCTATGATTTATTTAGTATTTGGGAGTGTTACCCATTCCTAATACTGGAGAATGAGAGAGGCTCAGAAATTCTAAGAAACTAAGCTCATGTAAAATATCTTCAACAATCAAGACCATGTCCTTTTAGATAGGAACTTCTATGTAACTGAATGTGATACATATATAGACCAAGGATGATTTGGTTCTAAGTTCTAACAAATTTACTCATGAAAACTAACTTCAACGAGGGTTCTTATTCCGACAAATTGAAGCAATTCAACATAATATCTGTCTTGAACATCAGTTCTTTGATTATATCATTGTAGTTAAAACTGACCTGTATGTGCTATCTTTTGTGAAATATTTCAGTCATCCATCTTATGAGGTGGATCAACACGAATGAAATTTATTTTTTACACTTCACCTCTTTCTGAATAGAGTTGCTATAGCTTGGAAAATTTTAGACAAGCTTCTTGAGGAGTTGGTGTGTTGATGCATCATGATAAGGCGGGGTTTGATGGTTCTTGGAAAAAGGGCCTAAATGTGAGACCTGAGCAATGTAATATCTCATTTCTGGTATCAAACTGTGATTTTAATGATTTGTTTAAATGATTTGAGGTCTTTGAGAGTCCCCAAACAAGTTAAACCAAATGTATATGCTTCTTTTTGTCCAAACTTTTGCAACTCAAAATTCATCAGTCTCCAGATTGATTTTTTGATAAAGGCAAAGTCATCTCATTCATTTGACTTTCAATTGGTTTAGTTAGTTTCAACCATTGCCATTCTGCACATTTATAAGCCAGACCTCTTACATAACTTGGTTTAAGTAACCATAAAGATAACCAAAATAAATTAAAACAACAACCAGTTGGCATGGATCTTAGCTTGATTGACACTTGTGTTTCACACTCAATTAATGTGTGTTTCTATCTGTATGCAGGAAAAGTTTCTCCAGCTATTCACTACAGAAGCATATGCTAGTGCTTTTCTGGATCGAAAGAAGCATATTGATTACAAACACCTTTGTAAGTTATCTGCCTTGCTTTCTCATGAAGTAGTAGATGTAATATGAGATTTAGCAATTGCTCAATATGCATCCCCCCCCCCCTCCCTCCTCTCTGCAGTAGGCTTCATTGGCTCCAGAAATGATCTGTTTTGCCAGAAGTAATGTAGTATTCCGATCATTACGTATCTTTCTCAGGTTACAATAAGAATTCTGTCCCCCTTGCTGTTTAAGTAATAAATTGAAAGCTCACCATATATATTATATCATCTGTGGACATTAGAGTTGCCAGTTGGGAATGGTCCAAGAGATGTAAACAATTGGGCAAATCCCACCTAGTGGTGGTAAAAGCTTGTTTGAATGAAATAGAACCATGGTTGGTAGGAAATTCATGTTATCCATCTAAGGGACAGTTCCAAATGCTGCAAATTTAGAGAGTAAACCTTCTTCTGCTCACACGTAACTTCTAGAATAATGCATTCTGAAAAAGGCTCTCGAGTGTTTTTCCCAAGTAACCTTTTACTCAGACTATAGTTTAATGTTTCTGTTTACAATCCTGGATGAGCTTGCTGATTCATATAAACTCATGATTTCCTAAAAAACCCTGCAACCATGAGCCCGTTTACTCTTCAATTCTTCTCTTTTCCTTTAGTTTTGCATCATATGAAGAGCACCAATGGTTTACTAAGGGTTCATATAATGACTCTAAAACACAATATATGCAAGTGTTTAGGAATTTTACCCATATCGACTGTTTTGACTTTTGACACATAGGTTTAACCTTACTTCGGCATTATCTTTGGGGACCTCGAGTATAATCTGAGATTAATGGCTGCAGTGCATTATCTCATTGGTTTAGCATTTGAAACAATATTTATTCTACCAAAGGGTATTTGGCTCAGCAGTATTCGGGTATCCCAACCTCCCTGGAGGTCAAGGGTTCAAACCTCACTGCAGATGAGAAGTGTGCGAGTATTTGCCGTATATTACATATACTCTAAAGAAACATTATTTATTCTTTCATGGATGCATACATTCTGTACATACACATATCAAAGTTGGATTTTAGCAAAATCACATATTTGTGTGTTGGTTTCAGCTTCAGTGATTAGTAAGCGAAGGAGATTCGACTTTCTTTCAGGTATGTTATGCAGATTCATGTGTTTTGTGCATAATTGGAAGGTTGTAATAATTTTGTTGTTGTTTGGTGTTAGATTTTGTTCCAGAGAAAGTGAAAGCAGAGGATGCTTTAAAAGAATCATCACCAACAGTAGAGACTTGAAAAACATGGTATTAAAACCCAATTTTTGGCTTTTAGAAATGGAGGTTAGAGAGAGCCACTTTGTGTTTTATGAGGATATTATTCCATTCTTATTTGTAAAATTGATGTGCATTTTGGTGTTGTTGAAATTACAGATCATATTCTGTGTAATACAAGGATATATGTTTGGTTTTAAGAGCATCTCATCTCTGATAGATTTCTTCAAAATGGAGATTTTGGAGACTTTTTTTTTTGCTTTGAAAGATTCTCCAAAATTGAAAGATTCTCCAAAATGAAAAAAGTAGAAGATATTTTTTAAATTTGGAAAACTCATTAAAAATGTAATTACTCGGCACTGAAAATAATATTTTATTATTCCTATCAATATTAGTCTTTGAAATTAAAATTGATTATTTAAGGAAGAGAAATAATATTTTATTAAATGTATTTAATATAATAATATAATTAATTTTATAATATCTAAATGAAGATTTATTTTGAAGTATATGATGTATTTTATATGCGACAAATGTAACAAATAAATGTACATGTTTTTTTTATTGTTGGTAAGTTTGAACTCTTGACCTCCTAAAAAGTAAGAGGCTTAGATATTGCTAGGCCAGAGATTTTTTGGTTAAATGAAGATTTATTGCAACTGAATGTCAATTTCTTTGAAGATTTTGATTTATGATTTTATAACAAAAAAATTTCTCGAGCTATCAAACGACCATTCTTACAGAAATGAATAACGCATAGATAAAACAAAAGAAAATCAAACAAACCGTCAAGTTATATTTTTATAAAGAATTAAATTTTAAAATCTTTTAGTTACTGATTTCCCATATACTTAGATAATCTCATCTCAATTTTCCTTTAAAATAAATTATGGAATTTAAATGATTTTAAATGTGTTATATCTTTTTCAAAACAAGACTTTTTAGGCCTATTTATATGACACAAAAAAGGTAAATTATTTAATCTATAAAAGAGGGCTTGTATTTGTTAACAAAAACAGGAAGTTAAATCCTATATGTATCCCAACCAAACCCACAAATAATCACATTTCCATACATCTTTTGTAGCAAGAACTCCAAATACCAATTCAAAAAACCCAACAAGATGCAATTTCTAAACAATTTCTACATCTTACGTAAGTTGCAATAAGAAAGAAAAATCACCAAACACTCGTATATTCTTTTATCATAATGGGAAAAAAAAATATTATACTTGGATGGTCTCAAAACGGCCAAAATCAATTCTACATTCGCCAAAATCAGACACAACAATGGGAATTCAAAATTCAACACTATAATAGGCAAAAGCAGGTCGAAATATGATCGATCTAAAACGGTTTACTTGAAACCCGTGGTAGCCGGTTTCGTGGGTGTACAAGTGTCGGAGCTGTCGGAGACTCCGGGTCTCGTCCAAATCTTTACGTGTCCGTCACGGCTTGCGGTCAAGATAGACTCCTGAGAAAAGATCAAGCCTGAGAGAGGTTCGGAATGAACACGGTGAGCTACCAATGGGGCAAGCTTCGGGACGTCTTTTGTGCTGGGAGCTGGTTGGAGGGTGCCCACGGGGACCACGCTGTCCCAATGAGATGACTGGGTCCTACTGTATGTCGGGGATCCACCAGGTGGACGGCGAAGTGGCACTACAAGTTCATCCATAGCCAGGTCCCAAAGCAATAGCTGTGTGTCCTGGAGAATTTACATTACTTCTATCAGTTTCAGTTCTGTAGCTTTTCTGTGATTTCAATCGGAAACCATCGCCGACCAGATCAGCACCTTGGCGGTTTGGTGGTTCCTATTTCAGGCAGATGGTTGTGTCCCAGATATATAGAAAACTTTAGGTGGTTCGAATTCAAACAATAATTTCTATTCCGTTTCAGGGCCAAAACAACTACTTTAGTACGAGTAGTGCCTGTTAGAGAATCAAGTCGCTTATATAGGATTTTAGTTTAACTTCTAAAAAGGGATTTTAGTTCTTTGTATGTTGTTTTGATTGTATATTTATAAAAATTTTATGAACAAATAATGTAGTATACACAAACACAAGCACATATATGTATTATTAGTATTTGTACAGAATTTTCTATTCTGGAAAGATTTTTATGCAACTAAAGTAATATATACAAGAACACACAGCATAATATGAATTTTGGTTGAGAAACCCAAAACAAGCTGCGAATTATGGAGGGATTGAAATAAATTCAGACCAAAAACTGCAGCAAAACCAAACTACCATTAACTTATGAATCGGTCCATCTCGGTGTATTCCAGTTCAGTTTGGCAGTTTTTGATCATTTTTTGTTGCCTAACCCTTTTATCGATCTCCCCACTTTAGAACGGGTATTTAAGATTAGGTAAGCCTACTTGAATGCAAACATCTAGTAAGGTCAACTAATTTTTGGTCAACAGTTGTTACGGGTCAGCTTAAGATCGCTCGACAATAAACTTTGAATAATGAAGGGTGAGAATTGAGAGTTTAGAGCAGGATTAGTGGCAAGATGTATAGTTTGAGATATGGCACGAATTAGATTATGTTACTCTCAAACTGTAGTTGTTGTCACCAAACCATAGTAAAAGATATGGGTTTGCTGATAATTATTGGGTTAAATGTTGTTTTTGCAATAACAAAACATAATCTAATGCATTTTAACGGCCCTCTAATAAATGTATCATCTCATGTTTCATTTTGTAACTATGTATTTATGACCATACCTGACCAACGGAACCAAATCTATATACTGCATTTTCTGATTCACCTTCTGAAGTGGGCGGTGACCAATACGAATCAAAAGCAACCCCGCTAACCTGCAATCCATCTAGTCCAGATTAATATGGAAACCCTGAATAGTTTTTCTTCTTTCTATCATCTCCATCCCAAACTAAATGAGCCTTTGCAATTTAGAAGGGAAAGGCTCCTTTATTTTGGAACAGTGTCCTTGTTGGCATAAGTTGGCTTCTAATTGAATGAAAATTTACCCATGAGTTGTGACCCTCTCCCCATGCTACCACTTTCCTGTCTTCCATACTCCAAACCTGAACTAGATCATCTTCCCCACCAGTCAAAATGTATTTTCCATCCGCACTGAAAATCAAGAATTTAATTTGGATTTTGTGAAGAACAAACAAGATTTGAGGAAATTATTTGAGAATCATCAAGAATGCTTCTACCTCCAGGCACAACATAGAAGAGCACCATAGTAACTTTTGCCGCCACATATTAGTTGTTCATTTAAGAAATCAAATACCCGTAGATAACCTACATAAAAAGAATGATATCAAGAATAAGAATGGTAGGCAATAACTGCATTTTATATTGCGGATAAGAGATCAGTAATTTACCATCTCTACCAACAGTCGCTAAATGTCTTCCATCAGCTGAAAATGTGATGGCGTTGATAGGACCTTGGCAGATATGCCATCTAGCAATGGGGTTACTCTGTTTGATGAGATGGATTAGTAAATTTTGAAAGAGCTCAAGGAAAAGGAATTGTATGGCAGCTTTTAACAATTTAAGCTGGATGATACTGAATCTGTGAAACAACAAACACACTTTCACAAATCACAAATTGATGTCATCACATTGGTGAAGGAACCCAGGTCTTCCGCGGACTAAGGCCCTTCTCCTGCATTCTTGTGACAACAGTAAACCATTTATTTACAAGTACCACTTTTGTGACATCAATTGTTTATCTGTTTCTATAATTATTCAAGCATGATGTATCCTTAATATCCAGACTTGCAAAGTGTTATGGGCCGAATCGATTGAACAACTGAAATAGAAACCAAGTGATTAAGGACAACTAGAATAGTACTCGTGCAATGCAGTGAGATACATCTCGGTTTTAATGTTCTATTTTATTATTTGTCTCTGTCGATGTTATAATACGATTTTATGTGTTTTTAAAAAAGCATTAATGATTTTATTTTTGAATAAAATATAAATTTGAARATAYCATAAAAATTTGAAAAAAAAAATATATCAATGTTAATATCAAATCAACTATTTATAAGTTCTATTTTTTAATGTAATTTCTTTAAAAAAAATTATTATAATTTAATTAAGTTTAATAACGAAATAATTTATTTTTGGTTTAATAATATAAACATTTTAATAGATAATAATTAAGTATTCTGTTAGAACACAATGATTATCCTAATTATATTTTAGATTTTTTATATTTAAAATGAGATGTTTATCCTATATTTGATTATGTTTATCTACAGTTAGTTACAAGAATTCAAAGATAAGCTTTAATAAGTTGTACTTAAGCACAATCTACTTGTAATTTTGAATTTTAAGTAATATGCATCAATAAACAGTACTTCATGCATAAAAAGTAGTTTTTAAGAGTTTTTGCCAAATACTTTATAATATAGTATAGATGTAAGACGCTTCGATTAACAAAGAAAACTAAGAACAAACTAGCATTCGAGAGGCTAGAACTCTCCCATATAAAACTCACTAATCTTCTGCCTCCTTGACACTCCCTGCATCCTCCCTCTTTATGCTAAATATTTATTCTAAGTACCCAAATTACCCCTACTTAACTATTCTAGAATATTACTTAGAAATGGGCTTGGGCCTCTAGATGGGTGCATAATACAAAGTGGGAGCATATCCCCTTGAGTTACAAGATGATGAACTTTTAGATGATTGAGCATGAACAACATGATAATTTAAGTAATGTTCATAAAAAGTGAAGAAAGATAAAAAATCATACTAATCAAGGACATGATACTCTCTAGGTTATAGCATACTTCTAGACCTAGATGGTAAGGTACCAAGAGCACTGACTGTTCCTCAATTACCTCGACACCACACCATTTTATTCTCATCACCTCTTATATCATGGTAATTGTGAACTTATGCTGTCATGTTCGTATTTTCTAAATTTCATTACAAGAACAAAAGAGAAAATAAAAAGAAGAAAAGAGAAAAAGTAGATAGAGTTAGATATACAAACGCCAATGTAAAGTCCACTTGATGGGTGACCACAAACAAACACATTAACTTGTCCTAAAAAACCAGTAAGATGCTATTTCTTATCAGTGGGACCTATCATGAACCAGACCATAACATAAAACATAATTGTTTTTATATAGTGTTAATAATATCAAGAAAGGATGCTCATGTACCTTACTAGAGCGTGCATGTGCAACTGAGAATTGTGTTTGATCCTTGATTACAGGGAATGTAGAATCACCAGGACCATCCTTGCTCTAAATACGTCAAAAAAGAAAATTAGTGTATTATATGAGATTCAATCAAACACTCAAAGCAGCACCTACAATATAATGATAAAGAGAAGCATTTATGATCAAATTGAGGCTTGCCTTTTCATAAATATACAAGTTTCCATCGGCATGAGCAGCAACAAAAGCACCATCACGTTCAGGTATCCATGCAATACAAGTGCATCGACTGTCAAGAAAATGCCAGTTGATTGAATATTTGGACACTTACTTATTATTGTGGTCAACTATATATGTCTACACTTACATGATGACCAACTGGTTGTTACAGTTTATGCAAGAATCAAATAACTATATGCAACTTTAAGATCATGCAAAGGTACAACTTTAAGACCAATAGATTATAATCACTAGATAGTCAAATAAAAAGTTTATCATACTTTGCTGTGTTTATAAGGTATATAACCAATAAAGAAAGTAGAACGAGGAGAGATGGAACTATAAGCATACTTGAAACAATCTTATTCCTCAGACTAGAACTGCATTGTATATTTACAACATACAAAGATGACCAACATTTTGGTTTATAAGGTCAAAATCAAATGAAAAGCACTTACTTAGGATGGGCACCAAAGAGGAGATCATATTTCACTTAATATCTTACCTGCTGTTAAGAGCTCCATCTTTGTTATAGTGATGGGCACCAACTAGCTTCTTCCCAACATCTTGCAACTGCAGTCTCAATGATACCGAGTATACTGCAAAAAATAAGTGCTAAAAACTAAGTGAGGAACCTGATTACCTCTGGTAAAGCAATATAAAATTTCCATTTACATCAGAGAATTTGGGGAAAGGCATTACCATCCCCTGAGTTCAACCCAATCAGAAAGTCATGCCCATCTTTGGCCTTAGAATCAAATGCATGACAGATAGGATTTGAGTTACCAAAACTAATTGATTTTATTGGGTCCTGGAAAAAGCATTCTGTTAAAGTTCATAATAAACGAATCATCAACCATCAAGGAGCATTCAATCTTTGAACCATCAGAATTACCTTTTCCTCTGAATTAAGCTCCGTAACATATAAAGTATCTCCTACATTGAATATCAAATAAGTCCCTTTACCATCAGAAGGATTTGAACCACCTGTAGAATTGCCACCATTATTCAACCCTCCCACATGGCTGCTCTTACTTGCTCCACCATTTGCTTTACTTCCTGTCCCATTTCCACCCACAAATCCAAGCATTCGGCTCCCATTGCCACTGCTTCCTAAGAACTTTGATGTCACATATCTTACTCCACTACTTGCAACACTATAGCTCGAGGTAGGTTGTAACGAAGACGTATTCGCTGCTGCTTGCACTGGTTGATCCTTGAGGTCTGCTAAGGTTATCTAAACATTCACAAACAGAGATTCTCATCACTGATCCAATTCATGTAAGACTAAAAAACAAAATAGGCTCTCGTGCACTCCCTCAATTCCAAGAGAGAGCTACATCTTGACTTTGGATGCCAAATCCCTCATTTTTCTGATTTCAGACCAGAGTATGATCTTTTCAATTAATGTTTATAACAAGTACTACATGTACAATGATGTTGTTTTTAAATTTGCACCAATATTAATGCGAACTTCTGCATCAGGCAAAGTGCTAGGATTAACATTAGAAATCAGACTATATGTTATATCAGGAATATAAGCTACCGATCCTTAAACGTAAGCTAGGGTTTCTCTTTCCACAATCAAACACTAAGACCTAATTTCAATTTCACATCAACATAAACGATTAATACTTCAAAAGGAAAAAAAAGACCTAAGGTATAGAGAAACAAATAATCTATACGAGACAAGTGCGTGGAAGAGATAATTACCTGAGTGATGGACTTGGCGAGGGCGTAAGGAAGGAGAGAAGAAGGATGAGTTTTGTCGTAATGAAGCTTGTAACGGCCTTCGGGGGTTTTGAAGAAGCTCTTGAGACCGAGAGATTGGGCGGCGGTGTTAGAAGAAGAAGAAGAAGAAGGTTGAGCGGCGACGGCGGTGGTGGTGTTAATCATGGCGGCGTTGACTGATAATGATTGGAAGGGGAAGAAGGGTCATGGCAATCGGGAATTGTGTTTAGCCATCGGCGAAACAGCATAAGTTTGGACTTTGGAGTTGCAGGTCAATATGCTGCCAGGGACGATGCGGACGCACACCTTTTTTCCCCTCTATTTTTTTTTTATTATTTGGGAAATTAATAGGAAAGGTGATTTTTAACCTTTAAATTCATTTCTTAGGGATTGTTTGGCAGTTGTTGAATAGTTTATTGTAAAATGATTAAATGGTCAGAATGATTATGAGACTCTCAAGATATAGTGCAAAATAAAATATAATTGTTTGATAATTATTTACAATGAAATTAGGGCGCTGAATGGTTAAGGGAGACCCATGATACAAAACCATTCAGAGAGTTTTAGAACCATTAAAAGACAATCTTTCTTTTTTGCCAAACAATATTCACCTCTTAACAATTCAGAGAATACCTCTTAATACTATTAAGAGAGAAACAAACAACTCTTTAGTGGTTGTTTATTTATCTCTTAAAAGTTTTATCCCTAAATCTCAAGAGGTGAATTTTATTTGGCAAAATTTTTTTGTCTCTTAATGGTTCTAAAACTATCTGAATGATTTTGTATCATGAGACCCCCTTAACCATTCAGTGCCTTAATTTCATTGTTAACAATTACCAAACAATTATATTTCATTTTGTACTATATCACGAAAGCTTCTTAATCATTCTGACCACTTAATCATTCAGCACCAAACCATTCAGCAACTGTTAAACAGCATCTTAATCGTTTTCTTTTTATAAAATTATAAATATCACTACCCTTACTTTACAAACTAACTTTGAACATGGTTCACCGTTATAAGGACTAAATCTGTAAATTAGATAAAATACTTCCAAGGAAGTGTTGGGATTAATTTATAGATTTAGTTCTTATGCTTTCAGATTATGTTCAATAAATTTTGATACTTTCGCAAGTTGAAGAGTTGCTACTTATAAAATAGTGACATTTTAAAAAAATTAAAAAATAAATAAATTAAGAGATAAATTCAAAGTTGAAAATAATTATTTTTAGTTAATTTCTCTTATTATTATTATCTCATGACTTGGAATAAATTCTTATAAAAATATGTTTAAATATAAAAATATAATTAATCTTGTCTAATTTTTAATTTAAACATTAGAATTCAATAATATTCAAGAAAATAATTAAAAAGTAATAATAATAATATAGAGATTATATAACGTGTAGCTCAGTTGGTAAATTGGTGGTGTGATAACTACAAGGGTGGTGCCTGATTGGTTTGAGCTTGACTCCAAGGTCAAAAATACCAGGAGGTCCCAGTTTTAAATCCAATAAGGAATAAAAATCCCCTTTGGCCACGGAGGTTCAAATGCGGTGACTCCGGACTATCTGCAAATCAGGTGGTCATCCTAAGATTAGTCATCTCGCATAACGGATTGGATATCCATGTTAATAAAAAAATGGGTGGTGTGACTTTGTCCAAATACAAAATAGATCTCATATTCGATCCTAGACCCTCCAGCTAGCCTCAGCCGTTGAGCGAGTCAAGAAATACCCCCTCACATTTTTTTTCTTGAAGGCAGGTTTCATGTATGGCCAGTTAAAATTTCTGCTAACCAACCTTTTGCCCAAATAATAATATGGATAAAATTAGTCATTGTTATTTGTTTTAATTAAATGAAAAAATAAAATAAAAATCAATTTTTTAAATATATATTATCTAAAATTTAATTGGCATTTGCCCAATTTCAGCTACACATTTCATGATAAGAAAGAACACACATTTAGTGGGCTTTTATTGGGTTTAAAACATATGACTTGAAAAAAAGTAAGGGGCACTTCACCGACACTTACCCAGTAAGTGTTTATCGGTAAAATTTAACATTATTATTTACTTGGAAGATAAGATTTTAGTCCACTAAAACGACATCGTATACAATAATTCATCCGGTAAGCGCTTACCGTGGTAAGAGTCGTCGCCCTCACTTACCGGATAAGATTCTTGGTCCTTGTCTCGCTCTTACCGGATAAGATTCTTGGTCCTTACCATATTCATCCGGTGAGGTAATGTTACTTGGTAAGCGCTTACCAGAGTAAGCGTTGATAAACGTCCCCTAGATTACGTTTTTGTTTTTATGGTTTAGAAATTATAATTTTCGTCCTTATAATTTACAATTTATTGTTATTTTCATTTTAAGCCTAACTCCTATCTTTAAGTACAAGAGACAAAAATATAAACTATATATTATAAGGATGAAATAGCAATAAATTATAAACCATAAGGACCAAAATAACAACGAATTATAAACCATAAGAACGAAACTCGTAGTTTTTAAAAAACCATAGCGACGAAAAACATAATTTACTCTGAGAAAATTCAAAATAGTTGTTATTTTTAAAATAATAACGATAAATAAAAACCAAGATTTTTGGGAAAAGTTTCTTTCGGTATATATCGAAACTATGCAACTTATGAAAAAGGGATATCGTTGTTTTATCCAGGAAGAAAGAAATATCGAAAGGAATTTTGATTGGTTAATTAATACCATAAATAATGATATTCGAGACCGTACTCTATAAACATATATACATGTATTAATTCAACTTTAATCTGAGTTTCTGGACAAGAAAGAGGGTAAGCAGTTGAAATTTCATTCTAAAACCCATCTTTTTTGGTTTTTTCATGGCTTATGATCTGTCAAATTTGTAGTTTTCTTTATTGGTTTTGAGTGTTTATCTTAAAACTCAAGTTTCTTGGTTCTTTTCTCTTGGTGTAAATCAAACACATTTATGGAGTCGTTTAAATATGTTGGATTTTAAATATATTGAATTTTAAACTGTCATACAATTTTTTTCATCGATAGTCTGTAATTGGAACCATAACTCTTATTTATTCAAATTGTATTAATATGTAAAGACCAAGTGTAACCTATATCATCGTTAAATCTTATCTTATAAAACCAGTGGAACTTCAAAATCGTTAAAATTCATGGCTCCCGCCGCATTGCGCGGGTACACAACTAGTGATATTAATAGTCATCGGTGGTTACCTTCCGCCTCTGCCTTCTTTGTTGTTCACAACTATGAATCTTGAAGCCATTGGTGATTACTTTGAACATTCATGACTTTGCAACATGTATATTGATCTTCTTACAAAGTAACTTGATCATGATGCGAAGTAAGGTTGACAACAACAAAACCATAGTCATATGTCAGGTCGAAGCCACATAGAATCTAAAGAGCAAGTTCATCATCAAATACGGAAGGCTTTAGGCTAGACTATGGATTTTGAGCATGTAATCATGCACAAATAGACTTCCCTTTTTAAGGAATTGAATCTGGAAATGCACTTGCAATGTTCGTGCTTTAGATCTTGTAATGAACAGGGGTTCCAGCGTTTTCCATGCTTCAAGAGAGGTAAGGAATCGGACAACATGACCACACATGGTCTTAGGATTTTGAGTGATGAGCCAACTTAAATGTTCATATCATGAGGTTACATGCACTTGGGCAGATTCATTAACAGTTACGCTAACATGAGTTATCTCTAGAAACTAAGCAAGATACAACCCACAAATGATTAATGTTGAATTTTACTGTTAAGTGCTTACCGGATAAGTGTTTGGTAAACAACCCATATCTTCTACCTTCTTTTGATCTGGAAGATATGGTCCTTTTAAGTAGAGTTGAGGCTATTGACTTCAAGTTTGACAAACATATTGTACGAGCTAAACTGATCAAATCAAAACTAGATTTTAACCCTTTTGGATGTTAATTTTTTATTCCAAGAGACAACTTAAGACATCAATCTATGACATTTTACTGGAGCAAGTTGTCATATGATTTGACATTCTAATAAAAGGAGACACAAATGTGTCGATAACAGTATATCACATTATGATATCATCTGTCGTGATAATTAATTTTTATCAGTAACACTGTATCAGTTATAGGTTACATCAAGATTGTTTATGTTTATAAAAATATAATTTTTTTAATAAATAACAATAAATTTATGTTTTTTTTTTCATAGTCATAGTTGTTAGAAAATCATTTAATCAACTATTTTTTTTTTCTAAAAATAATATGACTTTGTTTCTAAGTTTGTGGGTAGCCTCTTCATGATAAACATATGCAATTGGAAGCAAAAACAATCATACAAACCTACCTTTACCAAAAACCATCCATCATCCCTTGTGTTTTTCCTGCCTTTACAAGCAAAACATTTTTTTTTAGTTTTCAGTATTTAAGGGTGCTTAAAAACCCGACCAACCCGATCAACTCATAAAATAATTCAACCCGAAGCAACCCGATGTCTAATCGAGTTGTAAAATTGTCAAACCATAAGTATTGGGTTGATATTGGGTTACTATTATTTGAAAACAATCCGATGAACCCGGTATCCTTTTATTTCTTGGATTTAATATGATTGTTGAATTTCTATTAATATGTACATTAGACAATTACACTATCATATATGTTATTTATATACACATATTTTCAATATATCCACATCTTTATATAACTCATTCGTATATATTTTCAATAACTGTGAACATATATATGTAATTGAAAAAATTAACTGAATGTGATATACGTAAGTTGTATCAAATGACTGATGATGAAAAGGAAAGTATGAATAGAGAAATAACATATTATAGGTTAGAAAAATATTTTAATGTACCAAAGTATCAACCCGACCAACCCCTACGGGTTGGGTTGCACTTTGATTCGGGTTGGGTTGGGTTCAGATTTTTCAAACCGCAAGCATTGAATTGAGTTGTTCAAATGTCTTCAACCCGATCAACTTAATCCATGAGCACCCCTATAAGTATCTACAACAAATTTAATTGATTTAAAGATATGAACATGCTAAATTCAAGAACTGCGATCTGTATTTTATTTGTACAAGAAGTTGATAACCAGTAGTCCCAGTCGACCTCACATGAAATCTACCTCCTAAGACACCAATATGAGATGACATTTTTTTTATTTACTCAGTGGTTTAGAGTCGAACCCATGACATGTATTATATTTGTGCAAAATCGTCTCAACGTTTATCAATTAAACTACATACTAAATGCTATTATCTGTGTTTTATTCTTATTGTGACAAACCCCCTTTTATATGGTGTGAGATCGCAAGAGATGTATAATATAATATTGTGCGGTTTAAATTATTTATGCAATTAAAACTTATTTAAAATTGATAATTAAAAAACTTATTGTGTTTTAATCTTCGACTTAGATCGAAAGTAACTACAAGGGTGGTGCCTGATTGGTTTGAACTTGACTCCAAAGATCAAAAGTACCAGGAGGTCCCAGGTTCAAATCCAATGAGAAATAAAAATCCTCTTGTGGTCACGGAGGTTCAAATGCGATGACTCCGGGTTATCTGCAAAACAGGTGGTCGTCCTAGGATTAGTCGGTTCGCATAACGGGTTGAATATCCAGGTTAATAAAAAAACTTACATTAAAATTGGCTTTCTAACCAAAATGGCATCTCAATACCAACATCCATTTATAGATACTTCCCACTAAAAAGCTCCATACCACCAAACATCTAGATTACACTTTTATTTCCATAAATAGTAAGTTTTTGTACATTAAATGATTTGAATTTTTAGACATTAACATAGGTAATTAATTGTTTAAAGAAAAACTTATTTTTTCTAATAATTAGTTTTATTTAGGATATTTCAAGATAAGACGAAAGATCATGTGAGAAACATAAGAAGAGATATGAACCCTTGATCACATTTTAATCTCAAACTCACTTATGAATCATGCTTGATATGAAGATTGATCCGGTGCATCTCATCAGATGTGTATCCAGTGGTGGAGATCTTTTATTACACTTCTCACTTTAACTCTTTTTTTAACCGAAACCCAACCCTTCAAGATAAATTATACCATTCTATCAATAATTTGCTTCCATTTTCAATCCTACAAACCAAACACCACAAAGACTCCAAATTCTTACGATTATAAATCATTTTAATTCCAAATTCTACCATGAAATACAAATCCCTCAAAAACAATATGTCAAATATATGATTACTCAAACCGTGAATCGTTTAATTGTACCATATCAAAAGAGCTTTAATCAAGGTTTTTGCATTACATGTGAAAATGGAAATTTTGTTACAATGACTAAAGAAACTCTGATAAATATTTATAATATCTGAATTAATAAATGACTTACAACAATCTCGAGCTTGCGATGAGGTTAAACTTGAGACTTGGATTCGAGGTTTGGATCTCAAACTTGCAATTTAAAACTTGAAATCATAACAAGGAACTTGAATCTTGATCCTCGTATCTATCTCTTCTCATGAAATTTGTATTCGACCCAAACAACCAACCTTAATGAGTTGAACACGATATAAGAACAGACATTGATTGAAAGTCATGTGAATGTAAAATGCCATATTTCAAGTCGATCATGTGACAGTATATCAACATGGTCATGTGACAGTTCGAGTATGACCGTCATAATGTGTGAAGTACTGGGATTTTAAGCCAATCATCTAACGGATTGTCGTATACCTAATTTGCCATTCACACGTAAAGGTTGTTTTTGGTACATGGAACAAGATGTGACAAAACCCATTATCCTAAGTTTGACACAACATGGAACATGATAAAACCCACTTATCCTGTTCGGTCTACTCCAGTCTTATTCAATCCTCCTTTATTTGTCATGTTCACTTGTTAAATGTAGTTCAATCATGCATTCATAATACGGAGGTTCAAATATGATGACTTTGGGCTATCTGCAAAGCAGATGGTCGTTCTGATATTAGTCGGAGATTAGTCGGCTCGTATAGCGGGTTGGATATCCAGGTTAATAAAAAAATAATAATAAAGAATATTTAAATTTAGATAGAGTAATTTAAAAGTTTTTCCCGGTATAAAAACACTCGATCCACCATTGGATCTCAACCATTCTCCCACTATTTTCCTTTTTTTATATATATATATATAGTTAATTAAATATGACGTCATCATTTAAATTCCTCTCATCTCCATTCTTGCTGCTTCTCATTCTCCATTGCGCCACCACCACCCTATCTCAGACCACCGCGCCGGCGCCGGCACCACCAGGACCCACAAACATTACCAAAATCTTGGAAAAAGCCAGCCAATACACCATTCTCCTCCGCCTCTTTCGCATGACCCAAGTCGGCGACCAAATCAACACCCAACTCAACAACTCCGATCAGGGCATCACCGTTTTTGCACCCACCGATAATGCATTTTCCGGCCTCAAAGCCGGTTCCCTGAACTCCCTCTCCGATCAAGAAAAGGTCGAATTAGTACAGTTTCATGTCGTTCCGACGTTCATCTCCACCTCACAGTTTCAAACTGTTAGTAATCCTTTAAGGACACAGGCAGGAGAGAGTACCCATTACAAGTTTCCGTTAAACATAACCACCTCCGGCAACCAGGTGAACATATCGACCGGCGTCGTTGATGCCACGGTGGCAAACACTATTTATAGCGACGGTTCTCTTGCTGTCTATCAAGTGGACAAAGTGCTATTACCAATGAGCTTGTTTGGTCCACCAGCGCCAGCGCCGGCACCGGAGCCTAAGAAAACTAAGAAGAAATCGAACGCCGATGAGAATACTCCGTCTTCCAATGACGGTGTTGTCAACGCCGACGCCTCCGGTACTGTTAGTTTCGATCGGCAATTGCATGGCTCCATTGCCGGAGTAATCGTTTTCATGGCGATGTTTTGTTTGTGACGATAGACGGTCATGACTGTCCCAGATCGGATTACCAAATTGGATCCTACCTTTTGTTTTTTGGTCTGTTGAGAGGGGTGTGATAGAGTGCGGGGGTGTTTTTTAAAAATATTTGCAACCTTTGTTATCCTACCATCCATGTTGTCAAGTGTCAATCTTTTTGGATAAATATTTGGCATTCCTTTATCCTTATGCATTAATGTCTTAAAATTATTGTTATATTTCTAAAAATGAGAGCTATTGTCTAAAAAAGAAGTCATGATAAAAAATGTAAAATAATATCTGAATTCTTAATTACTTTTAATCTCATGTTTATTTATAAATTGTATTTTAGAAGAGAATTGATCTGATGCATCTCGGCGTATCTCATTAACGTTGATATTCAATTATGATTGATCCAAAAGTGAAGATCTCTTCTTACGCTTTTCAATATAAATTCTCTTCCCACACACGCACGCACGCACACACACAGAGGGAAATGTTCATTTGAGAAATAATAAATATTTGAGAAGTAAAGAAGTGATCCCAGCATATCATCTGGTCAATGTTTACAACTTTGACTATGAAGCACCGGATAATTTTTCACATAGATATGCGGAAGAAGGATTGGTAGTTTAATAACTTTTACAAATAGGCGCCAAACGCGTTCATATGTGAACCCATGTGATTCACATATGAACTATATGCTCATATGTGAACCTGTTAATTAAGTTCATATGTGAACTATACCATATCTCGTAGATTTAGAATGCATCACAATGAATTCACAAACCATAAAAGTATTTCTAAGAAAGTATTCATAATGTGTCCTTCTTGATTTCATATTTAATTGTGTGCATATGTCATAGAGAAAAAAAGAGATGATAGAGAAAATATGAGAGATTGGAGAAAGATAAAGAGGACGAGAGAGGAGAGAAAAGAAAGTTTTTTCAATTTATTTTTGATATTTTTCTCAATTATTTTTTTATGGTTTAAATTGGATCTCACGAATCTTACTAATTAGCAAGTTAAAAGAAATCGAACGCGTACGCATGCACGCACACACACACTTATATGTGTGTGTATATATACATAAATGGCCACTTTAAACACATACAATGTAAATGTTGCACACCTTACCAATCTCAATTGTCCGTACAAATTATCAAATGAATGTCAATGATGTGGATTGAATCGTTTCGAAATTTACTTTCAACCTTATTTGCAACTAGGTAAAAACATGGGATTTTGAAGAATGGGATTTATCGAAAGCAGATGAAGTTGTGGAAATTGGACTCCCTATCATAGCGTTTCGATACGACGGAGGACCGTAATTCTCAGGCATGGGTGACGGTTCAGGACAAAGATAGTTGGCTGCATTTGCTGACCGTGATAGCAATGGTGTGGTTAGGACCATTGAGATACTGGTGGCATTGCTTGGAGCCAAACCCATATGCACCATCAAGACTAAGAAAATAGATGAGGAGCTCAAAGAAGACAGATCGAGCCAACGACGAATCAGATCTTAACAACGATGAAAGGTTTGCAACAAATCCAGCTAAAGACGAAGAGATCTGTGATGAAGCGAGTCTCCAGTGTCAATTGGTTTAAATATTGGTTTTTTGTGTGTTTTGTTTGGATTTGTTGCAGATCTGGTTCAGAATCTCGAACACGAGTTCGTTTTTGTTTAGATTTAGTGGATCATAATGGATCAAAGTGTATTTATGGGTTTTACAAAAGGTATCACAATGCATCAGGGTCTATTTGTTGATACCAAGCCCCCATAGTGATACACCGTTTTGCATCATGCGATACAACATGTGTCACAGTCTGTTTCGTGTATATTTCTTGTGTATATCTTCTTTTAACACATATATTGGAATGGTGCGTATTAGTGTTAAGGGTGTGCAGAAAGTCATTCGATCCAATTAGAACCGATCGATCAAATTAGTTACGACCATCGACGATTGGATATCCAATTGTGATCGGATCAGATCGAAAATTTCAACATCCAATTTAAATTGGTTGGTTATTGGATGACAGTCCAGAAACGATAAGAATCGATCGAACCGACCAAATTACCATCCAGTTATCATCCAATACCCCATCCATTTCCATCCAATTAATAATTTAATATATTATTTAACAAAAGCTGAAAAAATGAAAAAGAAAATAGTTAAAACTAAAAATTTAAAACACAAACAACAACTAAGACGTAAAGAGTAATGCGTCATCTAATAATGTGTCGGTTTAATATGTCATTAATACTGTTAATGAATGGAGTGGTGCAATTTTGGGAGGTCAACACATGCACTTAATTAAGATGTGCTTCACACATTCTTTACTTGATTATTGCACTGATGAGGTGAAAAAGTGTCCGGATGAAGTTGTATGTTTTTAGTTACTTTTTTAGTACACTAGTGATTGGACGGATGAAATTAAGTATTTTGGAATATTATATCAATTATTGTAAATCGGATTTAAAACATTGGATGGATCCAATCAGATCGTCCATTGGATGTTGGATGGATCCAAGCCGGTCCAATCCAATTAATATTGGTTGGATCCAATCCAATTAATATTGGTTGGATCCAATCCGATCCAATGGATATCCAATAAGAATACTCGCGTTATCATACAAAACCCCTGCCCCCAAACTCAGAGTCTCCTTCATCGCTCATTTTTCCAACAATCACGTTTTTATATACTCAGAGATGGTCGTAAAACATGACCAAGTCTCGGTGATCATATCGCTTTCGGGAACACAATGGTTGGCTTCTTAAAATGTTTTTTTTAATCAACTAAAATACCCATAACTTTTAAAACAGGACATGATATGACCCGATCCGTAATAAAAATGAAACCACAAAGACGTCATCCCATAAAACCGAAGGGTAGAGTAGACGCGATCGGTGATTTTGAAATAACGAGAGGGGACCGAATGTGTAGTAGAAAAATAACGGGAAATGGTAAAATTAAAAACAAAAAGATGGTGGGGTTAGATGGTCACAGACCGAACAGTACCAAGTGCAGTAACAGTTGTACAGAACCATAGAAGGCTTTCCATAAAAGACATGCAAATGCGAACGCTCCTTTGTTTCACTCTCTTTTGTCTTCTCCCCTTCTCCTGACAATTCACAAGACCTCCATCTCCTCCTCATAAATTAATTAACTACTAATATATATATATATATATGTATGTATATGTATGTATGTATACACATACATGATACATACACCGCTTGTATATATATATATATATATATCCAATGTAAATATAATACCTAACTTCTTTTTGGTAACTGAAACCTCTCTCACTATGAATATCTTGGAGTTATCGCAAATAAACCTTCATTGTCACAAGAGTTTTGATAGCGTCTGAATTTAAAACCAGGTTAGATGAGATTTTTCATCATACCCTTATGGCTTACCAAGAACATCACAACTCAAATGGTTATGTAAAATCATTATACCATGTACTAAAAATAGGAAAATTAACCACAAGGGTGGTGTCTGATCGGTTTGAGCTTGACTTCAAAGGTCAAAAGCATCAGGAGGTTCCAGGTTCAAATCCAAGGAGGAATAAAAATCTCCTTGTGGCCACGGAGGTTCAAATGCGGTGACTCCGGACTATCTGTAAAACAGGTGGTCGCCCTGAGATTAGTCGGCTCACATAACGGGTTGGATATCCAGGTTAATAAAAAAAATTAAAATTTACGTTTTAACAATTAGTTTTATAACTGTGACAATTCAATTAAGTATTATAAAATAATATATGTTGGTAAAACTCGTCGTTATTTATGTATTTATCGGTTTGTTTTATGAAATTTTAACATGGATCTTAGAGTTATAAATCATAGTGTATGATAATAAATTGTAAGCTTGAATTTTAAAAAATTATATGTTGATAAATCTTTTTTAACACTTAATTAATTATTTTCAAGAGTTTTTTTTATGAGACATTTTATAACATACCAATGATATATGAGGGTTGGATTCCGGTGACAAAGTAAGTTATGGTAAGAAGCGTAAGAACAAATCTCAATTCTTGGATAATTCCTAATTCGACGTCAACATTTATAATGAGGTGCATCGAAATGTAACAGATCAATTTTCTTACAAAGCGTAATTCATGGGTAATTATAAAAGTGATCAACGGTTCAAATCTATTCTTACGTGATTCATCATGACTTCTTTTCTCACACAATACTTGTTAGCAAGCTAGTTATACAATGGCATAGGATAGATATAAATTTATTATCCGTAAAAAATAGAAAAATAATAAAAATGAAAATAGATAAACATTTAACTCATTTTTTTTTGATTAATCTGGATATCCAACCCGCTATGCGAGCCGACTGATCACAGGCGACCACCTGCTTTGTAGATATCCTGGAGTCACTGCATTTGAACCTCTGTGGCCACAAAAGGATATTTATTCCACCTTAGATTTGAACCCGAGATCTCCTGATATTTTTGGCCTTTAAAGCCAAGCTCAAACCAAGCAGACACCATTCTTATGGTTATTTAACTCATATTTATATACCCTAACAATAGAATATGAAAAAAAGAATCAAATATTCATAAAATTCATTCCAAATTTTGTTGCTATTGAAATATAGTACATTTTAGTGATTTTCTAATTAATATTTTATGAATATCGTATTTTTAAAATATAGGTTTCTACTTCTATTTAATGTAACGAAAATCTTCCACTGATTATCGTTAAAAAATAGTTACAGTGTGAAGATATGGTATTTTCTGGTAATCATGTGCAAACATTTAGCAAACAAATATAATGGCCGTCGTAAAAAGCAACTTAAAAGGTTGTTTTAAAACCGTTCGTGATGCATTTATGACAGAAATCTGTCACTAAAAGTAAATCGTCCAAAAAGATGTACCCGAAAGCATTGCTAAATACAATCTCCCGATGCTGATTAAAACTACATCGTCCAACGACAATCCCGACTCTCTTATTCACGATTTCGATTGAATTGGCTGAATCCCATCGTGGAAGAAGCGAACTTGCTTAGCTCTTGTTGTAAATTAAACGATACATGACTCCGCTCGTTTCTGGCACCGCCGAGAAAATCCCTGGTTAAATCGCCGTCGCCGAACTCATTGCCGCCGGCTACTTTGTTTGGTGTCGATCCGTCGGCCGCTGCCGTCATCATCATCAGTCTGTCGCCGTTTCTAGCGGGGCTTGATAAGCTGGAGAGAGTTGTACTCATGAGCCCAAATCCGGTATCGTTTCCACCGGAAACTCCGGCATTTGTGCTTCTTGTTGACCCCATTTGAGCTGCCTTCTGTAGGAGAGCGGTGGCGGACATGTTAGCCACCGGTGGCGGTGGCAGAGTTGAACACAGGAGGTTGTTTTGAGTGGTGGAACCGCCATAATTATACATAGAGTTCATCTGCATTTCTTTTTGGTTCTCTTCTTCCTCCTTTAAAGATAACCCTTGTGGTAATCCATTATATCTACTCAACCAATTCACCATTTCCGATGGTAGCATTCCGCTATTGCTGTAGTTCGAGCTCGACGACCCCAAAAAAGTTGAATTGTTAGGGTTTTCAAGATGGGGATTGTTGGCATTGTGGTCTAACCAAATTGGCAATCTTGGTTTTGCTCCATTGACATCTAGATTACCTTCTAGACCTCCAGGAAACATACCTTGAAACTGTGTATCACCACCACCGTTACCACCACCGCCACCGCCACCGCCACCGGCATTCATCATCATCAAATCGCTCCGAAAACTCAGATTCGTCATGTTTGGAACCACCGGAAGTGATGTCATTCTTGAATTTTCTTCCATTAAAGCATCACAAAATGCTCTATGTGTTATGAAGCTATCCTTCCTGTTTTAACATACACAAACATGCAAATCTATATATACATATCTATACGTATTGAATCTGGATGCATAATCTTGAATTTGATTCAATATCGAAATCGAAATCTAATGAGTTTGAGAAATTAATTGAAAACATATATGTACCTGGAAAAAAGCGTTCCACAATCACATTTGTACTCTCTGGTACCGCAAATCTTGCTATGAGCTTTCCAATCTGACTGGACTGCGTACTTCTTCGAACACTTTTCGCACTTCCATTTCTTTTCGCCGTGTTTTCGACTGAAATGCTTCTTAACTCCGGTGAGATCTCCGAGAGCTCGAGAAGGGTCATGATGAACACAGCTCTTCTCTGGGCATATGTACACTTTCTTCTTTATCACTTCGTTTTTGTTTCTTTGCTTAAGCTTCCATGGCAAGTTGTGTCCTCTTCTATGAAGCTGCAAATTTTGGTCTCTTTGAAAACCCTTATTACATATCTCGCAGACGAATCGGTTTGTAGCCATTAGAGAAGTTGGTGATAACGCTATCACCTCAGCATCTGGATCTATATATATTGGATCCAATTAAGCAAAATCATCAAACTGTTATATATAATATATATATATAGATATAGATATATAGATATTTCAATTGAATAACGAAGAAGATGGATTTGGTTTTACCTGGATTACCGGCCTGGTTACGTTTTCGTTTACCTGAAGCTGATGAATTAGGGTTAGGGTTAGGGTTTGGGATGGGGTCGTGGATGAAGGAGGTGAGGGAAGAAGGTGGCGATGAGAACCCATCACCAGACATCATTTTTGTTGGATATTGAATAAAAAAAACAACAAATTAGGGTAAGTGGTGAACAATTGAAGATTTTCTTTCTGACTAATAAATATTACAGATGAACACTAGCAGATGAAGATGATGATGTTGATTGCTGTATGTTCTTCAGATATCGTTTTCATGGGAAAAAAACACCAGCAAAGTGGTGAATGATGAACAACAAAACGCTAACTGCTAGCTAGCAAAATTACAGACAGATGAAGATGAAGATGGCAGCTGGAACTCAATTATTCTTCAAAGATGAAGAAAACCCATAACCAGATATCATCTTCTTTGATTCTTGAAGAATAAAAACGAGAAAGGAGCTTCTAACTATAGCAACTACAGATGAATCTGATGTAGATGAGAAGATGATGATGATGATGATGATGATGGCTGTGTCTTGTTCATCAAACATGAAGAGAATCTGTAACTAGACATCGTTTTTGTCGATTCTTGCAGAAAATAAACTATAAATTAACGCGATTTATGAGCAAGAAAAGAAGGTGTAACCAAATACAGATGAAGACGATGATTTGATGATGATGATGATGATGATGGGTGTATGTAACTCATCAAGTCATGTTCTTCAAATGAAGATGAAGAAAACCAGAAACAGCAAGAAACGCCATGGATTTTTCTTGAATTGTGAATCAAGTTGAGAGACAGATGTTCGTCTTTTTGCCTTTGTTTGAATCATATATATCGTAGAGAAAAAAACACACACATGATAGCTACTCCAAAAGAGAATATTTCTGTTTCTCTCTCTATCTCTATCTCTCTCTCACACACAGACACACAAAACACACACATACAAAACACACACACAGAGATAGAGAGAGAGAAATGGAAGTGAGCCTTATCTTGCACGGTTTCCATGTCCAGTAGGCCATCCATGGACTCAATTTGACCACATCTTTTTAGCTCGATTTTTGGATCTTCAAAATACACACATTTAAGCTTTCAACTCTTACAAATTCTAATTTTTTTTATTAATTTTAAATCATAATTAATAATTAATAAATAAACACAAACTTAAATTAATAAATGTTATTGTATTCTTTTTTGCATGAAAACAAAAATAGTAGGTGTTGTATGTTTTGGATGGAGCAAATACAATTTTATTATATATGGGGTCCAAAATATAGAATATTCTTGGGGTTTCTAATAAATTTTCAATTAAAAAATACATTTTCTTCGTTTATAATATGTAAAAACTACAATAAAATCGAATTTATAAGATGTTTAAATAAATTAAGTTTATAGGATCAAATAAAAAAACGTCTTATCTTACAATAAGTTTATTCGACGTTTTTGGATAACAAGTTTTTTAAGACGGTTTTCAAATAAAGTGTCTCGTAAACTATTTTGTAGGATGTTATTTGAAAAAGTATTTTATAAACACTAGTGTCCTACAAAAAGATGGGCTTATAAGACATTTCTTAAAATCGTTCTATAAAATAATTAATATGACACTTTATTTCGAAAATTTTCTAAGAGTTTGTTATGATGCCTAAAAGCGTTTTATAAACTTATTGTAACACTCTGAGAGAATCTACTTTATTGTTTGATCTTATAAACTTAAGACGTATAAAACATGCTACTAAAACACTTAAATATTTTGGACATCGTACAGACTCAATTTTGTTGTAGTGATATTTTATTTGTAACTTTAATTAATTTTCTATTATGGTTTTGGTCCATAAGGTGTGTCAAAAGTTATGAATTTGGTCTCTAACTTCATTTATTACAAAAAAATCCTCCACGTATATGGTTAGTTATAGATTTGGTCCTTCACACACCATCGAATTTGTCCGTCAAATTCAAGGGTATTATGGTCTTTTTAACTTTATTTTTTATTTTACCATTTTTTCAATTAGTTATACCCTTTTCTTGAATATTCATCTTCTCCAGATCTAATCATCAAGAAAGCCAAGAATATTTTAAATCAAAATCATATAAATTCAAACAAAAACCAAAATCTAAACCTCAAATCAATACATTACAGTTTATGGCAATTAATACAAACAGATTAATATTAATATCAAAGTTTAACAAGATTTGTATCAAAAGCTAAGCTTCAACATGTAACAAATTATTTAACAATCAATCGATCAGTAAAAACAAGTAAAATGCTAATTTACCATTCAACAATGCTTGAAACATGGATTGTCTAAGTGGGCAACAAGAGAACACTAGAGGGTTCCACGAGTTGCATGGACGAACCCGCCAACTATGGCAACTCAACAATTGCATAAAAAGCTCTGACGAAAAAGGGGAGTTGTTAATTAGGGCAAACCTAACTCCAATTAGAGTGCAATGGCTTTCTTGTTGTGAAACTTGCAAGAAATCAAAATCTTTTTTATGATGTTGGTATGATGGCTGTTAAGGTTACAAGATTTGGGGTTTGGGGTTTTTTTTTGGGTATTTTGTGGACAAAAAAATATGAGGTTTGAAGAAGATGTAGATCACTACTAGAAAACCAGGTATCAGCGACGACTATCAGCGAGGGAATTTTTCCCTCGCAGATCAGCGAGGGATCAGCGAGGGAAATGACAAAAAACACATTCCCTCGCTGATCCCTCGCTGATCTGCGAGGGAAAARTTCCCTCGCTGATCCCTCGCTGATCAGCGAGGGATCAGCGAGGGAATTTCCAAAAAACTCATTCCCTCGCTGATCCCTCGCTGATCTGCGAGGGAAATATTCCCTCGCAGATCCATCGCTAATCAGCGAGGGATCTGCGAGGGAAGTTCCAAAAAAACTAATTCCCTCGCTGATCCCTCGCTAATTTGCGAGGGAACTTTCTTCTACAACTTCCCTCGTTGATCCCTCGCAAATCAGCGAGGGAAGTCACAAAAATCAACATCCCTCGCTGGAGATGGAGATGGAGGAGTGGTGCTGCAGATCTGTGGTTCATCCCTGTGGTTCGTTCCAATGTTTGTTGGAGAAAATTCAGATCTGCAACAAAACACAGATGCAATTTAGATCACTGGAGAAGATGTAAAACACATAGATGTGTTCGTCCCGGTTCTCCTTCGATTTCAAATGATTTTGATTTCAAATGGATTTTACCTCATATGGTTTCGATTTCAAAGGTCCGATGGTCGGTGACCAAATCCTTAACAAACTGCATACGTGGAAGGTTCTTTTGTAATAAATGAAGTTAAGGTATCAAATCCATAATTTTTGACATATCTTAGGGATCAAATCCGTAATTTATTCAAAACAAAATAATTTGACCATCAATCACTACAATAAAATCGGGTTTTTAGAACACATAAAATGTTTATGTGTCTTAATAGAGTATTTTATAAGACTTAATTTTATATGACCAAAAAATAAACCAGATATTTAAAAATGTTACAATAAGTTTATAGAATCTTTTAGAGTATCGTAACAAGTTTTTAAGATCTTTTTTAAATAAAATATCATATTAGCTATTTTATAGTGTCCTATAAACCCATATTTTCTATAGCACACTTGTGTTTATAGGATTTTTTTTAAAATAGCATCCAATAAAATAGTTAATATGACATTTTCTTTTAAAATATTTTAAAAAACTAATCATGACACCCAAGAATGTCTCGTAAACTTATTGTAACACTTTGGATAGGACAATTTATTTTTTGCTCCAATAAAATTAAATTTGATAAAACACTCTCTTAAGATACTTAAACAATCAATGTAACATCTTAGCTAACTGTACAAGATATTGTTCGTTTTGTCCACATCTTGACCCACGGTTCTTAAAAAAATCAGCTATTATACACACATAAAACAAATTATTGAGTTTAAATCTTAATTACATGCCGTTATCGTATAATGATATTTGTCAATATTGAAAATAACATCGATGAGTAACAACGACAACCAACGTGTAAGTATTTGTAACATCTTAGATCAGTGTATCAGATATTGTCTGTTTTGTTCACACCTTAGATCATTGTATTAGGGGCTGTTTGACAGTTGTTGAATGGTTTGGTGCAGAATGATTAAATGGTCAGAATGATTAAATGCTTTCATGATATAGTGTAAAAAGAAATATAATTGTTTGGTAATTGTTTACAATGAAATTATGACGCTTAATGGTTAAGGGATACCCATGATACAAAATCATTAAGAGGGTTTAGAACCATTAAGAGACATATTTTTTTTTGTCAAACAAGATTCACCTCTTAACGATTCAGATGTTGCCTCTTAATAAAACTATTAAGAGGTAAACAAACAACTCCTTAGATATTGTCTGTTTTGTTCACATCTAGACTCACAGTTAAAAAGATACTGTATATTTAAATAAAAATATTAAATAAATAGAATTAGTTAAAGAAAAGAATGATGGTTAGGTTAAACTTCGTAGTCACTCATTTAATATTAATATTATGAGCATGTTAAATATTTAAATAATTCCATCACTAAAGTTAGGGATGGCCACTCGTTTGTGATAAAATAATAATATTATTTTTTTAAATAATATAATATAATTAATTAATGTTTTAAAAAATTATATCAAACAAATTGTATGTAGACCAGATGTCGTGTTTATAACCCAACTTCTTTGTTTCTGAATGGTAAAAAAGACATGTTACAGAATATAAAAACTCGTACCAAACGACATCGTGAAGTTTTGTGTTTCAAAACTTCTTTTGGCAATAAAATACAAACATATAAAAATAAAGGAAAAACGTTGGTTGCGGTCCAACATGTCAACTAACCCCACTCAAACCGTTTGACCTGTGACACATTCTGATTCATTTTTTTAAAATCAAAATGTGTATGCAATGAATTAATGTGATATTGAATTCACGTTTTGTTAAGAATATGTAACAGATGACGGAATTTTCTGAAATGAAAATCGATGTCGATTGGACACATAATTGATAGATATGATATGAAGTTTAGCAACCTACAACATTCACTTCCCTAAGAGATGATGTGATTTTTTGCTTAAGGAATTTCACATCTCAAATTCAGTTGAATTGCAAGAAAAACAGGTGGTAGTTTAGAGCAAAATAAAGAATTTATTAGTAAAACATTGTGCAGGTAAATTTTTTTTATCAAACCTTCACAGCAAAAAATATTATGAATGTTACATTCATAGTGTTTTGTTGTGAAGTTTCAAATGTAAATATGTTGTCTCATAAAAACAGTTTTATCTCTCTCTCTCTCTTACACACACACACACACACATATATATATATATATATATATATATAAGTAAAACATTGTGCAGGTAATTTTTTTTTATCAAACATTCACAGCAAAAATATTATGAAAGTTACATTCATAGTATTTTGTTGTGAAGTTTTAAGTGTAAATATGTTGTCTCATAAAAACAGTCTTATCTCTCTCTCTCTTACACACACACACACACACACACACATATATATATATATATATATATATATAAGTCTAATCAAACGAGAACTGTTTTGTTTAGGGTAACCGTGAAATCCAATCTCAACCACAAATTAAATGTTAAATTTATTAAATGAATAATTTTGGTAATTTTAATTTAAAATATTAATTAAGGGCATTTTCAGGATTTTTATAAATATACTCTCTCATCTCTCCTCTTTCCTCTCTTTCTGGCGAATCTTATTTCGATAAACCTTATGTGAACACAAGATATACATTGTGATACCTACAAATGATATTAACTGTGATACCCAGAAATACATACAAGATGCACAATGTAATACCATTTGTAAAGCAATGAAGATAACAAAAATTCATACTATGATACATTTCATAAAATAAAGAAAATGCATTGTGATACACGTGAAACATTGTGAATGTTGTCACTATGATATACTTTGATTCACAAACGTCTTTAAAATACGATGCATATTAGGTAACTTATTTTAATTAAATATTTCCTTCTAAAAAAATTTAATTAAATATTTTATTTAATTGTCAAAAATAGAATTACTATATTATCATTTTAGTTTATTTAAAAAATATTCTTAAATATCTCAAATGAGTAGTTCATATTGGATCTCACAGTTATCACTTACTACAAACTAATCAATTCTTTATTAAATGAACATCTCCCTCTATAAAATATGTGATGTTGGTGTGCATATCTACCTTTATTTCGCCTAGATGCTAAAGGAGAAATAAGGGTCCCACAAGTCCATATTATAACAAAAACATTAATAATTTACCATGCATTACCCATGGTCTAGCTTCAACTATTAAGGAGTATTTTTTTTTTTCAAATTTAATTATTTATTTATATTATTTGTACTTTTTCTTTTTGAAATATATAAATATTTATATACAGTAAATGCAATAAATAAACTCACACATCATTTTCATATTTGGTAAAATTTGAACTCTTGACCTCCTATGAGACCAAGGACTACGATACCGCTAGGCCAAAAGTCATTTAGTTATATTATTCGTAGTTATTAACGAAGTTACGATGATTTCATATTAAAAACTCTATTTGAGTGAGGTCTCTCAAAATAATTTCTAACGAACAACGTTCTTAAGATTTCATTTTCATAACGGTATTACGGTCTCCCTTATTAACACCTTTAATTACAGAGCTGTTAGTGAGGGCGGTTTTGTCCATTAACTCTTCCCCTCCATCTACTTTCATTTTTATAACACATTTGGTCCTTCCGTCTATATTTTTATAACATATTTGATTTCTCTTTCTACTTTCAATTCTATTACAATGTTGGTCTCTCCCGTTATTTAACTAATTAATATACACTAAAATTATTATTTAGTTTAATGATAAATTAATAAAAATATGCCAAATATATAGAAATGTTATAATTTAAAACTACCTTGTTGAAAATTATTACTATTACTATAATGAATAGTAAAATTTTGAATGCTGTCTTTAACATTTTCGATCGAAAATTGGCAAAATAACTACACAAACCTACAAAACACTTGTTAACGTTGTAATACTTGAACCACAAGGGTGGTGCATGATTGGTTTGAGTTTGCCTTCAAAGATCAAAAGTATCGGGAGGTCCCAGGTTCAAATCCAATGAGGAATAAAAATCCCCTGTGGCCACACGGAGGTTCAAATGCGGTGACTCCGTGCTATCTGCAAAGCAGATGGTCGTCCTGAGATTAGTCGGCTTGCATAGCAGGTTGGATATCCAGGTTAATAAAAAAAAAGTTGTAATACTTGTTTTCCATAACGTTAAGTGTTTGATAAATTATGACTTTTTGATCAAAAAAACAAATTTACAAGTTTTCAATAAAATAAGAGACATATATATATAAATAACTTTATTATAACATTTAATAATTATTTTAATTTTAATTAATATCAAACTAATTATTTAACTTTCAAATAATCTAATAATTGTAAATAAAAGTATGTTATTTATTCACGAAAAACTAATATTGAAAACTTGAAATTAAGGGTGTTCAAAAAATTCACTGGATTGATCGAACCAAGTCAAACATGACCGTGTTTGACGGTTTGAACGATTTGGTCTGACCTACCGTTTGAAGGTTTTTTTAAGCGGTCTGGACCGAACCGACTGACATACATATTAATTATATTTAGTTTTCATGTTGTAGATTTAACTTTTATCACTTTATGGGCCAATTAAAAAGTTCATCCAAGACATTATGTTTTTAGTTTTCATTTGACATTATGTTTTTAGTTTTCATTTGACCGCGTAATCTAAATTGACAAAATTTCGAAATCCGACAAAAATCATATCCGAAATTCCAAATCGTTTTTCGATTTGCTCAATGTTTGTCAAAAACTCCGACCATTGTTGATATACTTATTTAAGTTTTTTTTTCCAGTTTCATCAATTATTTTTAAATTTTAGAGATAGACGCTTTTTTTTTTAATTTGATTTTATATTTTTTTTAAATAATATTATAGTGGTAGAAACTAGGGGTACTCATGGGTTGGGTTGATCGGGTTGACGACATTTGAACAATCCAACCCAATGCTTACGGTTTGGAAAAATCTTAACCCAACCCAACCCAAACCAAATTGCAACCCAACCCAACCCAACCCAACCCGTACGGGTTGGTCGGATTGATACTTTGATATATTAAAATATTATTCTAACCTTGAATATGTTACTTTTCTACTCATAATTTTTTTTTCATCATCAACCATTTAATACAATTTATTCATATTTCTTACGTATATCACATTCAATTAATTTTCTCAATTTATATATATATGTTCACAGTTACTAAATGAATTATATAGAGATATGAATAGATTGAAAATATATGTATATGAAAAGCATACATGATAGTGTAATTGTCTAATGTATATATGAATATAAATTCAACAATCATATTAAATCCAAGAAATAAAAGGATATCGGGTTCATCGGATTGGGTTGAGTTCAAATAATAGTAACCCAATATCTACGGTTTGACAATTTTACAACTCGATTAGACATCGGGTTGCTTCGGGTTGGGTTATTTCGCTTTGGGTTGGTCGGGTTTTTGAGCACCCCTAGTAGAAACTATATTTTTTGGATACTGGTGTTATATTTTTTTAATTTAAAGCCCCATAAGAGATGCAAACCGCTTAAAGTGGTCAGACAGACCGTCTTTTTGTGGTCCGATTTGACCGCTATCAAACCGTTCGGTTTGAAATTTTTTCTAAACCGCCATTGCGGTTTGGTTTGTGGTTTAAGAAGTTAAATTGTCCAAACCGGACCACGAGGTACACCTACTTGAAGTTGCAAAGATCGAACTATTTTTTAATTATAAGATTTAAATGTAAAGGTAAAAAGGTTGAACAATTATTAACAATTAGACGTATTTGATCCAATAAATATGATAAAAACTTGTGTATATTAATTAAAGAGAAGGACCAACATTGTTATAAATTGAAAGTAGAAAGAGGGACCAAATATGTTTAAAAAAAATGAAAGTAGATAGAAGGACCAAATGCGTTACAAAAATAAAGTAGATACAATAGAAGCGTTAGGGGCTGTTTGTTTACCTCTTAATAGTTTCATTAAAAGGCAGTCTCTGAATCGCTAAGAGGTGAATTATGTTTGACAAAAAAAAAAAAGTCTGCATTTTAGTGGTTCTAAAACCTTCAGAATGATGTTGTATACTCGACCTCCCTTAACCATTCAGCACCATAATTTCATTGTAAACAATTACCGAACAATTATATTTCATTTTACATAAACATAATATCATGAGAGTCTCTTAATTATTCTGACTACTTAACCATTCAGTAACTGTCAAACAACTTTTTTAATGTACAAAACTACCACTCGCTAACAGCACCCTAATTGACGGTGTTGGTAGGAAGGTCCATATCCATTATAAAAATGAAACTATAAGATATTCTTTGTTAGAAATTTTTTAAAAAGGCCTTAACCGTTAATTTATATAAACCACAGGGACCAAAATTGCATTTAACTGTATTAAAAATTTTGAACACCTATATTGATTGCAAAAATTGGAGGGACCGGCCGTGGACTACCTTCTTTAGGTCTTGTGATTGACTGTAGCAAATTTTATAACTTTTTTTTTATATAATTTGAATTATTTAAAAAATGATATATTCAAGAAGGAATAAAAATCCATTTGTGGTCACAGAGGTTCAAATGTGATGACTCCGAGCTATCTGCAAAGCAGATGGTCGTTCTGAGATTAGTCGGCTCGTATATCGGGTTGGATATTCAGGTTAATCAATATATATATATATATATATATATATATATATATATATTTGTTTTTAATTTTTATTGGATTGAGACTTGATGAGACTTGCTTGTTATTGTTGTACTAATTGAATATTCAAGGGTTGTTTGGTAGCGGCTTAATGGGCTTAATAATTTGTATAGCTTATTCGGTGTAAGCTATATGTAGTTGTTCGGTTGTGGCTTATTCAATAAGACAATGACTTATTCGTTAAGCTGGAAAAAAGCAGTGTCCTTTGGATTAAACCATTAATTTATGCAATTCATCTATTCCCATTTAACCCATCTCCTCTTTCATCTGATCTACATCTCTCTTTCATTCCATTTTATCTTTCTCGACCTACATTTTTGGATCGAGCAGGGCCCACACAAAGAATAGCGGTAGTGAATGGCAAGGAACAAAAAGATGAAGGTTGGAGCAAAGAGGGGGAGTTAAACCCGTTATAAACGATGGTGGAATGAGATGTTTGTCAAGGTGGTGATTGATACGGAGGTCGCGATTGATGATGATGGAATGAGATGGTTGTGTGGTGTTGATGGCTCTAAGTCTATGGTCATAGATAAGAAAATTGGGGACAATAACTATTAATTATAAGATTTATTTATATATAAATTGTGGATTATTGTAATTTTATTAATCAAACATTGTTGAAGTTTCGATTAGAAGTTTATCATTTAAATTCATCATTTTTGTTCACTGTTGCACAACAACCTGTTTGTTTTGTCCACACACCTGAACTCATGGTTTTAAAATACGTTGATAGAGGAGGTATCCAGTCTCTTATAAGATAACATTAGTTCCCCTCTCCAACTGATGTGAGGTCTTACAATCCACCCCCTTGTGAGCCAAGGTTCCTCGCTGGCACACGAGTCCCGTTCCCGGCTCTGATACCATCTGTAACATCTCAAGCTACAACCTAATCAGATATTTTCCGTTTCGTCCACACATTTGGCTCTTAGTTTTAAAACACATTTGATAGAGTAGGTATCAAGTCTCTTATAAGGTAACCTTAGTTCCACCCCACCCCCGCCCCAACTGATACGGGATCTTACATGCATCACTTCAATCCACCAAATTATGAGCCTATATAAAATCCCACTTATAAAAAAATCTACCCATTATAGGAATGGGCAATCTGTTACCTTTTAAACCGGTTAATATATTATATAATTTTATTTTATTCTTAATATTATATGTAATATTCTAATTTTTAATTTCGTTTTATTCTTAATTAAAAATCCTACCGTCGTAAAATGAAAATCCAAATTCCAATCGCCTCCATTACTCATAATCATCACGAAACCCTAAGAAAACCCTTTAGTCCATTACTCCATTATCCCCTCCAAAATTTTAAAATTAAATGGAGCAACCGAGTTTCAACCAATTTATTTAATATGTTGAGTTAAGAAAATCGTAAGCAAGTCAAACCATTGTCAACCCATTTAGATAACATGTTGGATTGGATTGTGTTGAAAAATCTCAATCTATTTAATTAAATGAGTTAAGTTAACTTAAGATTTTCAACCTGTTTAATAAATAGATTGAACCCGAATCAAACCTAACTTGACGTGATAGAATTTGTTTGTGGAAGCAGAATCTTTTTGGGGAGGAAAAAAAGAATGGAAATGGGGAAAGATTGTGAAAGTGGAAGTGGAATGGCGATTGGAATGGTGAGGATGCAAAAAAGGATTTTAGAAAAAGGCTTTACAGCTTTTAAGTTTTAATTGATGATGATCTTATAATTGCTGCTGCTGCTGCCACAAACTGCTTTTCTGCCCTTTTGTCCACCCTTTTCATTTTTTTTACTAAAATAACAACAAAATAAACAACCAACTCCCATTGGTTGACTCCTGAAAACCTGTACCAATTTCACAACCTTAAAATCATCTATATTTCTATTTTTTAAAACTACAATTCATTAATATACATCTCAATTTTAATGATTAAAAGGATAATCGTTCAACGCAAACGATATATATATATATATATTAATTTTAATATTTCGTTTTAATCTTTATCTCAGTCGATGTGATTTTGAAAAAAATGATGATGTTTTTATTTTTCAATAAAATATAAATTTGAATATATAATAAAAATTTGAGAAAAATATATCGATATTAGTATCAAATTAACTATTTAATTTTTTTTTTTGTGTAATTTTTTAATTAATTTTTTTATTATAATTTAATTTAGGTTCAATAATGAAGTAATTTATATTTGGTTTAATAATATAATTTTCTTATAAAGATAATAATTAATTATTTTGTTAGAACTTTTAAATTTTTTATATTTTAAAATGAGATGATTATCCTCTATTTGAATATGTTTATCCGCAGTTAATTACACGAATTCAAAAATGGAGCTTTAATAAGTTGTATTTATGCATAATTTACTTGTGATCTTGAATTTTAAGTAATAAACATCAATATACAGTACTTCATGCATAAAAAATAATTTTTAAGAGTTTTTGTCAAATGCTTTATAATATAGTATAGATAATATGGTTTTGAGAAAACAATTTAGCATCAAACTAACAATTTAAAAGTTCTCGTGTTTTGTATATTTTTTAGTATAATTTAATTTAAGGTTTAATGACGAAGAAATTTATTTTAGGTCTAAAAAAATGATTTTCTTGTAAAGATAATTTTTAATTCAATATTCTTATTATAATTTAGTTTAGATTTGGTAACGAATTACTTTAGTTTAGGTTTAATAATATAATTTTCTTTTATAAGTATGATGATTAAATATTCTGTTAGAACATAATGTTTATTTTAATTATATTTTATATTTTTTATATTTAAAATGTGATGTTTATCTTGTATTTAATTATATTTATATGCAGCTAGTTACACAAATTTAAATATGAAGCTTTAATTAGTTGTACTTAGGGGGTGTTTGAGATTGCTTATTTAAAACAACTTATGTTTTTTTGTAAAAGTGCTTATTAACTTATGTGGTATCAAACCGGAGTTAAATAAAATTGGGTTAAAAATTTAAACTGGTAATAAGCAGTTTTTCATAAGTCATGAAAGATTTATCAAAAACAGCTTATTACCGGTTTGGCACCGGTATAAGCAGTTTTTTTCTTATCCAAACACCAGAAAACAGCTTATCACCGGTGCCAGACTGAAATAAATTAAAAATCAGCTTTTATAAGCAATCCCAAACACCCCCTTAAACATAATTTATTTGTAATCTTGAATTTTAAGTAATATCCATCAATAAGCAGTACTTTATGCATAAAAAATAGTTTCTAAGATTTTTTTTATCAAATCTTTTATAATATAGTATAGATTTCTTGTAATTTCATGATTAAAAAGTTAAAATCTCTAAATAATCTTTTTACTTGTTACTACATTAAAATTGGTTTTATAGGACATGCATAATGTCTAACTGTTCTTAACAGAACACTAAATTACAAGACCAAACTATAAAACGATTTATCTGAAAGTGCACGTACAATAGGTTTATGGGATGTTTTTACAAGTTTTTTAGTACGCCTTTAAATTAAAATATTGTATTACATATCTCATATGACGTATTCGAGAAGTGTCATATAAACCCATTTCTTATAAAAACATTTTTTTAAAAAAAATGTTGCATAAAATAACTAATATAACACTTTATTTTAAAAGAGACATAAAAAACTTGTTGAAACGTCTAAAAACATACTACAAACTTACAATAACATTATCAAGTAGAACGTTTTTTAGTTTGGTCTTATAGTTTTGTTACACTTTTACATCAACGAATCTGTTAAAATTAAAGTCATGATGATAAAAAATAGTCCGAACGACAATTTATTTTCAAATTTTTTTTGAATTTTAAATAATTTTTGGAAAATAATGTGTAGAAGGATGGAGATGTTATTTATTTAATTCAATTTGATTTAAAAAAAAAAAAAAAAAAACGGGTTGCCGTCCGTGATAGTGTGACAGGTGGAAAATTGGCGTGGATTGGTCTGAATGATGCGTTGTAGGACCCACAAAAATCAACTCCTCTCAAACATCACACAATGGGTATTTAATAAAACTATTTTTTTTGCCATTTTTAAATAAAAAAGTACATAATTTAATTTCTGTATTTATACGTATATCGAAAGGTATAACCGATTTCGACACGGATTGGATTGTGATGGATCACCCGAACCATTAAGAACGGACTATAACGCAAGAGAGGACTGGACTACTACTGGGACCAGACCGTATTTTGGATTTTACAGAACATCAACATCGTTTTATATACAAATGGTGTGACTTGTTTTACATTTCGTACGCTTGTTATTTACTGTAAATACAGGTCTTTTAATGAAACAACTTAACGGTATATTTAATTTTAATATTTGATCGTTGAAATCTATCAGTTCCGAGATAATCGTAACGACTAGGTTTGGTTGTTAGAATGGTATTAAAATAGCTTTTGTTTTTCGATGTTTCGATCGTTATTAACCTGTGACCTCCATTGTTGGAATTTGTCATTGTTAACATCTATAAAAAAATATTTTTAACATAAAATAACACAAAAATTTAGTCTATTGATAATTATTTTGATTTGTTTTTTTTTATTAACCTGAATATCCAACTCGCTATGCGAGCCGACTAATCCTAGAACGACCACCTGCTTTGCAGATAGCTCAGAGTCACCGTATTTGAACCTTCGTGGCCACAAGGGGATTTTTATTCCTCATTGGATTTGAACTTGGGACCTCCTGATACTTTTGACCTTTGGAGCCAAGCTCAAATCAATCACGCACCACACTTGTGGTTCAGTTCTTAGTTTTCTAAACATATGGCATCAAAAATGCCAACATATCTGCAGCAAAACATGCAATTTGAATGTATACATAAAATCATGATGAATCAAAACACATTGAACGTATCACAAACCTTTTGAATTTATGTTATATAGTACTAAATGTTGTTCGGATCCTACATAAAAATATGGTCACTGAGATCTCAAATTTGAACTGGCATGACAATACAGCAACATTTTTAATAATATATCTGAAACTACGGAGTATAATGACTACAATACAATATGTTCTGATAATAGTTGAAAACATCAAGTACAAAAGATACCATTACGATGCATGTATTGGTTCTATATGTACCCTTATGACACCCCGCCTCTTACTGTCGACATCGATCTGGGTATTTGACCCCACATGCGAGACAAAAACATTTTCACACAAACAACATACTTTGTGAAATATTGAACACATATAATATGTACAATATTATGAGTTTTTAAACATTTTTTACTATAAATTTGTAAAGAAATAATATGTTCATACGACTTTACAAATAATGAAAACATTACTTATAATTGTGTCTGTTTCATAGGGAAGTCAGATGAAACTCATCTTGATTTGTCTTGAAACTTAGGATTTAACATTTCGTATTTATTCAACAAAATCCAGTAATCCATATTAAGCAGTTGATGCTGAATATTTAAATTATAATTCGTTCATAATAATCACTAAACTTTTTGTATATTCTCGTTCTAAACAATCATATAATATTATTAACATTGGCCGACAATAGTAGTGGTGGACAGTGATAGTGGTAGCCAATGGTGGTGGTGGTGGTGGTGGTGGTGATGGTGAGGTGACCCACGGTGGTGGCGATGAACGGTGTCAGTCAGTGGTCGATGACAGTTGTGGAGGTGGTGGAGGAGGTTGTTGTAGTAGAAAACAAAGCGGAGGTGGCCAATGGTGGCGGTGGAGATGAACAGTGGCAGTTGGTGGCCGACAGTGGTAGTGGAGGTGTTGATAGACGATGGTGATGGTGGTGGTGGTGGTGGAGGTGGTGGAACGGGAGAAGGTGAAGGTAGCCGATGGTGGCTACCGGTGGTGGTGGCGGCCGCAACTAGCGGTGATTACCACTAAAAACAAATATCATGTTAAGGTTATATATCAAACGAGAGTTAATTAATAATATTTTAGTTTCTATTTCATTCTTGTCGCATCTTGTTCCACCTAATTTTTGTGGAACAAGAAAAATCTTTTTCATGTCACGCTGTCCTACATTGTCTCAGTTCTTGTCCTTGTCCTATGTCGCACTAAACATGAGACAGTGAGTTTTTGTCATGTCTCATGTTGCATGCGCCAAACATGAAACAATGAGTTTTGTCCTGTCATATCCTATGTATCAAACACAACCTTATTATATTTGGGTGATTAGTTTCTGAACCGATTACTGATAAAAAGTAACATGGGTTTTCAAAAATTAATTGAAATCTTTCATTCTTGTTTAATATATGTAAAATAGTAATGTTATAAAAATTAAATGATTTTTTTATACATTATTACTTTGTACATTATACTTAAAATGTTGTATTTTCAACTATATTTATCTTTACATTTAATCAATTTCACGAATTTTTACATACATTTAATCATTTTCACATGTATAAATTTATTAAAACTTCAATTAGAATGCTAAAAATAAGTAAATAAAAATTGATAAATGTGAATGTGTATTTACCAAATGTTAAAAATTCAAAACTTAGGGGCCGTTTACTAAACACTTACGCGGTAAGCGCTTACCGGTAAAATTTAACACTATCATTTATTTATCGGGTAAGATTTTAGTCCACCAAAACGGCATTGTATACAACAATGTACCCGGTAAGCGCTTACCGTGATAAGAGTCGTCACCCTCATTTATCGGGTAAGACTCTTGGTCCTTGTTTCGCTCTTATTGGGTAAGATTCTTGGTCCTTGTTTCGCTATTATTGGGTAAGATTCTTTGTCCTTACCATCTTCATCCGGTAAGGTAATGTGACTTACCAAAGGGCCTTTGACTTAGCGGTATCGTAGCTCTTGGCCTTCTAGGAGGTCAGGGGTTCAAACCTCACCATAGGTGAGGAGGGTGTGTGAGTTTATTTGTTGCATTTGCCGTATATAAATATTATATATTTAAAAAAAAAAAGGTAATGTGACTTGATGTTTACTTACCCGAGTAAGCGTGTTCGGTAAACGGCCCCTTAATAAAACATTTACATTTTTGCAATTATAGCAATAGTGCTCATGCTCATATTTTCGACTTTGGAGTCAAATGTTGAGAATACATGTTTACTAGATAAGCGTATATTGATATAACTTATTTTATCGATTGACGATGACAAAAATTAATAATCTTATCCAGTAAGAGGCATAATAAAAATCGAGAGTCTTACCTGGTTAATTAGTGAGGAAAAAACTCTTACCTGGTAAATATTTACCGGGTTTAAATGCTTACCAACAATCCATTTTGATGACAAAAAATGTTACGTAATAATGTCAATGAGGGTAATTTCTTTTGCCCGCAAAACCTACCTGATAAGTGTTTGATAAACAGTCTCTTATTTTTACATTTATTAATTACGATATTATGTTCATTGACTATTGTTTTAGAATAAAACCCATACAAATATTTGGGCTAACGTTTCTAATTTCAATCAACCACGACCTTTACGATGTTGTGCAACTCTTTTATGAATAAACTCCAAATTTAGGCATCATTCTTGGAATAATGTTGCCTTTCTATGCTAGATGATATATACAACTTAGATCGGTTTTTTATACAAATATAATGAGTTAAAATGATTGATAAATAAGTCATTTTAATTGAGAAATCGACTTCGTATTACATTCGATTGAAAACCTTTTTAAACTCGGGTTTGGTAGGGGGTCGAATGCTATGTGGGTGACAACCACCTTTTTTGGACTGGACCATGGCGATGGTGATTTTTGTCACGACTTTAACTGGTTAACCTTTTGGAAAGCGGAGTTTAGGGTTTTGGAATTTATCTCGTAAATTATAGAGTGAATTACACATCGGTTCATGTGGTTTGCTCAAAATCACACTCCTAAAATTATGAAAAATATCCCCATGGTTTACATTTTCTTACGTTCTAAGTCCCTCTGTTCCATATTTTGTCACGCCGCTGGTCCTTACACTAACTTTGTTTAATAACTTCCGTTGACTCGAGGGTAGCTTGGTATTTTTACCTTTTTTATGTTATCTTTTTTGTGTATATTATTTTATATATTATAGTATTTATCTATAATATTTGTACACATATTAAGACATTGTACACAACATTTTCACCTCATCTCTGACATCACTCCACTGGCGTCGATCATCATCTCTCGGCATCCTCCCACCAACGTTGGTCACCATTTTCTTTTGGGACTTTATTGGGATATGATTATAAGCATTTGGAGGATAAATAGAGCGGTTTTAGTGGGTTTTAATATTGAATCTTATTCGATCGATTCAGGTGCTGGTGTGGGATTCTTATCCGTTTCACCGTTTGAGCTTCTTTTAGGCTTGTGGACCACATGTGATCGAGTTCCCTTACACTAACTTTATGTCTTTAAACATTCTTTTTTAATGCTTTTGAGCATTGATTATGGTTTTTATGCATCGATGACTTATCATGCAAATCCTATCTTTTGCACTGGTTGATAAAATTACGCTAATATGTCGCTACGCGGGGTGTGTGGAGTTGCATAGTAGGTGTAGGGTACCTTGAGGTAGCTATATCTCTTGAGAGTTGTGATCCCTTCGATCTGCCTTGAATTCAATTCTTGAACACATTGGATAGGTACCTATTAGGAGCCTAATATTATATTTGTCACAGGGTATGTGACGGGGTTGCTATAAATGTTGTGCAATATCTGTAAGAACAGAATGTGCTCTAATGTTATTTGAGTATGACATATTTATTATTTTAACCACCGTTTATAAATGTTGTTATCTATTGAAAGAAACTCACTAGACCTTATGTTCTAACCCTTGTTTTTTAATATAAAACCATTTTCAGGGAAATGTTATATTGAAAGCTCATCTAAGGATTAAAAGGGAAGAGATGACTCACTGTGGAGCTGGCTTGGCATAGAGGACGAAGACTAGTCTACCATTAGTTTTAATCTTATAATTTTAAAACTACATAAATGAAATGGGCTTTTTCCGAATTTTTTTTAGTTTACCATAACATGAGTTTACTTGTTCTCTAAGCTTTTTAAAATTCAAATGTTTTGACAGGCATATCTCTAAGATAGAGATATGTTAACCACAAGGGTGGTGCCTGATTGGTTTGAGTTTGACTTCAAAGGTCAAAAGTACCAAGAGGTCACAGGTTCAAATCCAAGGAGAAATACAAATCCCATTGTGACCACAGAGGTTCAAATGTGAGGACTTCAGTTTATCTGCAAAGTAGGTGGTCGTTCTATGATTAATCAGCTCGCATAGCGGGTTGAATATCCAGGTTAATAAAAAAGATAGAGATATGTTTATAATTTATTTTGAAAATGATGATAAATATATTTAATTAATCCTTAAAATGACGATAAATATATTTAATTTATCCATAAAATGATGATAAATATTAATTTATCCTTAAAATGATGATAAATATAATTAATTTTCAATTAATTATAAACTCAATTATAAATCACATAGTTACATTTATTACCAAATTTTCCAACCGCCTCAACAAATATCTACAAATATTATTTATTGAAATATCTTATTTATTATTAGTTTTTCTAAAATAATTTTCTTGAATTTTTTTTATAAACATACCCCATAGATATGTTAAAATAGAAAAAAGTAAGATTTTAACAATTCTTTTGCTTCAATAACCATGTTATCTAATATAATAAAATAATTTATATTAAAAAGAGAGAAATAATATTTGATTTTTCTTCTGCTTAATCGGGAAGATTGAAATTAAATGTTTATAAGAAAAATAATATTTTATAATATATTAAATATATTGTTAAAATAAAATAGTGTTTTTTGGAGTTATGGAAGTAAATTTTTTGAGAGATTTTAGATTAGATGTTATGAAAACGTCTTCATTGTAATTAATGAGTTGACCGCCGATAATTATCAAAACTGAATACAAATCAACCGCCGATTTTTTGGGGTAAGAATCTTAATCGGATTTTATTTTGAACCCAATATTTTGCTATAAATTCATCTTCCTGGCTACCTATTCTTTCTCATCAAAAACACACTGCCATTCATCGCCACCATGGTTACAGCAAATGTCGCCGGCGGGGTTAGCATGAACAAGAAGACCAAAGGCCGGAAAAAGATTGAGATCAAGAAGATACAAGCACCCAACAGCCGTCAAGTCACATTCTCCAAACGCCGTGCCGGACTTTTCAGGAAGGCTTCGGAACTGTGTGTCTTGACCGGAGCCCAGATTGGCATCTTCGTCAACTCTCCCGGCGGACGAGTGTTTGCATTTGGCCACCCTAACGCCGACCTTCTTGCTGACCGTTATCTCAATCAAAACAACATCGACGCCACCAGCACCACCGTCCAGAACTATCAACCACCGCTGCCGGCCATGCACCTGTTCAACTTCAATGAACATTACGTGAAGGTTTCAAGGGAGTTGGAGATGGAGAAGAAGCGGCGAGAGTTGATTCCGGCAGAGAGGAGCAGCGGATTACAGTGGTACGAGGAGGCTGTTGAAGGGATGGAGGTGGAGGAGTTGGAGCAGTATCTTTCTTCATTGGAACTGTTGAAGAAGAAGGTAGTGATGAGAGCCGATGAACTAACGATGATCAAGAAAACTTCTACGTTGTTGGGTTCAAATTTGTTTGATCAAGTGGGGTGGAACAACCACATTCAGACGATGGATATCCCTACCACCACCACCACCACCACCACCACCACCACCGTCCACCACGATGGTTTCAACTTCCATCACAGCGGAGAGATTGGGAAGTTTTAGTTGCATCAATTGCTTAAATGGGTAACAATGAAGGTGAAAAAACTTGTTTATATTGAATGAATTATTTTGTATTTTTAATTGGGGTTCTTGATTTACCATGTGGGTATTTGTTAAGATTCAATAGGAAAAGGTAGTTAGTGTGCCATTGTAAATGTAAATGTAAATGTAAATGACAAAGATTGGATTTGGTGACATTAAAATGTTGTTTTAATTGCTTGTTGGTTTGGCCTTTTCTATATCTATTGGGCTATCATTTGGTATTTCTTGAATCCAATGGGTTTGAAATTTGTGTTGGGTTGTTTGTTGTTGCAGTAGAAACATACTCTTTAATTGGTTTTATGGGATTTATGGTTTTATTCGATCATTCGAAATGCGTTCTAACATGTGGTCAGACCCTTAAGTGACGGTTTTGAATTGGGCCGATTGGAGTTGCTAGTAATAACTTTTTTACTCGAGTAGTAACTAATAAGGTAGAACTTGGAAGTATGATGGCAGTATTCATGTAGTAATCAACTCTAGTTAACTATGGCATTAATGATCATCATCAAGAAGTAAATTAAGGATTAATGTTTATCGTTGAGGTTTTTCTACAAACGCCTCGTCTACATCCCACATACAAATTACGAAAGAAAAGGTTAAAAAAACCATGATGAAAATGGGTTATTGCTTCTGGTCATCGACAACCCCTTTTTCAGTAACTCGTGATTTATTTAATCACATTGTAGAAATGGCTTTTACACATCATCGGAAAAACCAAAGTGGGATATCGGCACCAATTAGAGTAAGTTACGTTTTAATTCCTTATGATTTGTAAAAAATTATGATTTTTCCCTGTAGTTTAGAAATTACGGTTTTTATTCTTATGATTTATAATTTATTGTTATTTTCATACTTATGGTTTAATTTATCGTTGTTTCGGTCCTTGTGGTTTAAAATTTTTTATTGTTTTGATCCTTTAAGGTAGGAACTAATCCATGGATGAAAATAACAATGAATTACAAATCGTATGAATGAAAATTGCAATTATGTACAAACCACAAGGATGAAAATCATAATTTAGGGGTTGTTTGGCAATTGATGAATTGTTTGCTACATAATGATAAAAGGGCTCTCATGACATAGTGCAAAATGAAATATAATTGTTCATTAATTGTTTACATTGAAATTAGGGTGTTGAATTGTTAAGGGAGACATAAGATACAAAATCATTCATAGGGTTTTGGAACCATTAAAAACAGACTTTTTTTTGTCAAACAAGATTCACCTCATAACAATTCAGGGATTGTGTCTTAATGGAACTATCAAGAGGTAAACAAACAACATCTTACTCTTACTTTTGAAAGTAGTAAACATGAAACTATCTAATTGTCGTTACATTTAATTGTTTTGTTCAACTAATTATTTTATTATGATTTTAATATGTCCTCATAACTACTGAAAAGAATGTTTCAACATGTATTTAAGGAAAAATGTCAGAGTTTAATCAATGTAAAACTCTGACACATTTTTTTTCCATCAGAGATTAGATGTGCACATATGTTCTTGAATGTCAAGTCCGAGGTAAAAATGCACCTACATGATAAACCTTGACTTTCATATCATGTATAAATACGAAGAATCCATTAGATTATTCTTCAAATAGTTATTTAGTAAAAAAGTTGAGTTCCAACTCATAATGAAGTGAAAAGTGTCTGATGATTTGTTTGTTAGCAGCTTAATGAGTTTATTGAGACTCATAACTTATTCAGACAGCTATACATGATTGCTTATTACTGACTTAATAATACAAAAAAGTGGCTTATTCAGTAAGTAATAAGGAAGGGAGCTTTAGGCAAAAAGCTTAGTTTTTTTTAGTGGTAGCAAGTCTTAACAAGATGAATAATAACGTTGTTGCTAGATCATAAAATGTCATACATATGAATGAAAATTGCAATTATTAATGTAAATGGTATCCGTGTTATATTTCTTTCTCAGGGATCATAATAAAAGAACAAAAGAAATTAGATCAATGATAATATCTATGCCTTTACTTACAGTTCTCTATCATACATTCGGTCTTTTATCAAACGAGAATTCTTTAGGAAATGCTATCGTCACCTCATGTTGTTGGTTATCTACGGTCTCAGGAACTATAGCCACTTGTAACGGATTTGGCTCGGGGATTTCATTACGATGGTCCATAGAGCCTAATTGTATCTGATGATGACTCGTGGAGGTTTCTGTGTCACCACGTCGGTGATAGGAAGGCGAGGGCGAACCATCAGTGTCCCAATTATCCGTATCAAAGTTTGACCTTCTGGGTGAAGTTTGCAAACTATCAATATCATTTTGGTAGTTCCGTAAAAGGTGAACCGGAGACATGCCATAAGACGGTGTCCCTGGCCTGCTTGACATTGGTGTCACTTGACCTGACTTTTTGTTCCTTTTGATTTGTTTCTTTGCGGTCCGATGCCATGTTTTTAACGCTGTTGCAACTCTTTCGTTGAATATTGTTGGCTTCATTGTTGAACCCATCTATACATTTATGCACAAAGTACAAACATTTAATGCATGTTTTAAAACTCAGTTATATTATCTTGTAAATGTAGATCAATTATTACCTGTGTGACAAGAGCATAAAGCGGAAGAGTGACGTAACTGCATAAGAACTGAACAAGAACCCTGCATGACCCATAAAAAAACCGATATTATTTTCCATTTTATGATTAATAATAAATAATAATTTTAAATTTATTTTATTTAATGAAAATCCAAACTCACCCCATTGAGACCCTGATGACAATGTCTTCTGTATGCTCGTGAAAGCAAGATTTTAACCCAAACTCATACTGTTTTATAAAAAAAAGAAATAATAAATACATAAATTATTGTTAAATATATAAATAATCCTTAAAATAAAATAAAATAATAATATTCAAATTCACAATATTTTTCAAATCTTACCCAAGTCCATGCAAAGAAAGCCAACTGGAAAGCATTCTGCAACATTTATAAACAAACATTTATTAATAAATATAAATACATATACAATATACTGCAAAAATATGTACAGAAAAAATAAGCTTTTTATATATACAGGAAAAATGGTCCAAAGTAAGTGGACGTAAGATTTCAACATGCCTTATTTATCAGAGGCTAGATGGAAACAAATTGTACCAAGGTGTCTATAGTTGGCTGGCCAAAGTGTCAGGACCGACTTTGGCTCTGATACCATATGAGAATATATGAAACCCCCCAAATCACTCTCCAAAAAAGTCCTTGAGGAGAAATTAGAGCTTACAACATATATACAGGATAAATGGTCCAAGTTTAACCGATGTAACACTCTAGCAGATTTAAAAACAAATAATATAAGTTTTAAATTCATGGAATACAAGTTTACCTGAAAGAGCACGAAGTTGATAAGATAGAGGATGAGGCGAGGGCGATTAAACCAGAAAAGGTCGTCACCAGGTTGAACTACAGGTACACCTTGTACGACCTCTCCTCTCTGTTGGATACTTAATCCCATTTTCGTAATAATCACTTGTAGTTTTGTACCAATCAGTAAAATTATCTGCAAATTATAAATTTAAAAATTAAATAATTATAAATAAAAAAGTCAAATGATTAGTTAATTTATTGGTTGGAAAATAAGTCTTTACTTACAATTAAAGGAACAAATGGAAGCCAAAGATAAGAATACCACCCTGTCCACACAAAAAGGAATTATAACTTGTCAATAATTTGACCAAAAAATAATAAAGGTGGAATATTTAATAAAATTAAATATGGGCAAATTAGTCATTTAACTAATGTATTTTTTATTTTATTTAAAAAAAACCATAAACAGAGATCATGATTTAGGAGTTGTTTGACAGTTGCTGAATGGTTTTGTGCAAAATCATTAACTGGTCAGAATGATTAAGAGTCTCTCATGATATATAGTGCAAAATGAAATATAATTGTTTGGTAATTGTTTACAATGAAATTAGGGCTCTTAGTGGTTTAGGGAGGCCCATGATACAAAATCATTCAGAAGGTTTTAGAACCATTAAGAGACAGACTTTTTTTTGCCAAACAAGATTCACCTCTTAACGATTCAGAGATTGCCTCTTAATGGAACTATTAAGAGGTAAACAAACAACCCCTTAAGTTTCCTTAGGATACGTTTGGTATTTAAATAGAATAGAACAGAAAATCAGATATAGAAACATGACAGTTGTTCAGCGTTTAGTAAGACAAGACGGGTAAAATAACCAATTTATTATATAGTCAAAATTAACCTCTAACGTGGAACAGTGATCCTTGTTATGTTTTATCTCGTTCAACATACCAAATGCACCCTTTATGCTATTAAAGGGTTTGTTTAATAGTTAACTTCAGATCTATTGAGAGTTGCACATGATAAGTTGGATTGTACGATTGCGGTTACCAAAACAATAATTTGGCTATTCCAAATATCGTTGTGGCAGTTCCGTTGCTATATAACTGTTGAAAACTAATTTACTATCTCTTACTCTAACATATTTTGGGGGTGTTTGGGATTGCTTATTTGAAACAACTTATGTTTTTTTTACAAAATCACTTATCAACTTATTATAAGTTAGAAGGATTTAACTTCTTCAAAAACTCCTTATTACCGGTTTGGCACCGGTATAAGCTGTTTATCCAAACACTCAGAAGTGTCACACCGGAATAAGTCAATAAGTTGTTTTTATAAGCAATCTCAAACACCCCCTTTGATTAAATACGATAATTGTAGGACTGGAAGTTTATTTACTCACTAACGCAAACGTACCATGGGTATTAAAGAGTAGGAAGACAATGGCGAATAACCATATTGGTGGACTGTTAAGAAAGAAAAATAGAAAAACGTAAGATAAATATTGATTAAATATCGAAACAATTAACTTTACATAATTGTAAATAATGGTCGACAAAGAAGTTACCTTATACCCACAACGACCTTGAAATCTTCTTCAAGTGATCTATTGATGTATTTTTGAAAGTCAAATCCTGATTGACTTTGTGGGGCTAGATGTGCCTGTACTCGTTATCATAACAAGTTGATTTTTTAGAAAAAAAAAATACAATAAATGTAAACTTCACTGTGCTGATATATTTAGAAAATGAGATGGTTATTTATACAACACTGTAAGGATTTGTTATGAGGGAAGTTGTAACGGAAATTACCATGATGAATCCGTGTCTCAGTGTGAGATAATCAACTTTAGGGACTGATCGGAAAAACTGTCTGAAAAAACAAACCTAACATTGAAAAAAAAGAAAAAATTAGTAAATGTAAATTAAAATACAGTAATTAAATATGTCTGATAAAAGCTTGATCCGTTTTAACATGATCTTTTTGTGTTGTATATTATTACATGTATTATCTCGTAGATGATTAATCATAACCCTGAATCATTAACGGTTGATCGTATATGAATGCACATTATTCGAGTTTTTTTTTAAATATATATATATATATATATATATATATTCTTTTCGCAATTAAAACAAGAAATTGTTGCAATTATTACTATTGAATGGCATTCAAAATAATTATTGATAAAAGAGAATTGACTTTTTCTTATCGTTTTAAAAGTCTTTCGAAGACAAAGGGTCGTTTCGATCGTTGATTTTATTTTAATTTTAACAAATATAATGAAAAAAATAACGTGTTAGGTCTTTATTGATTATTTTGATCTTTTTCATAGATCTTTCTAATCTTTTCGCTGCATGTTTTAAAAAAACAAATAAAAACGGGCAAAATTGACGTATTTTCATCCTTCGAGATAAATCTAGAATATATTTTTTAGATTACAATTTTAATAATCTGAGTACTTTAGTTTTTACGATTTTGTATATAAATATTGCATGACTTGGTCTTTAATTGTGATTTCTACGACTTTATTTCCCTTCCCAACAAATCATTTACCCGTGTGATCTCGTTCAATCGTTTTTTTTAGAGGACTCATTTATGCAAATCAAGACTCAAAAATCCACGGAGACTTACAATCCATAATAACACCGGAGACTTGGTCCAAAAGTTCATGTGTCTTCTTCCAAACGACGTGTCCCTTGCAAATCTGAACCTCTCTGGATCTATACATACATATATATATATTTATAATCATATGTAAATCATCAAATGTATTACATTATTCTTGTCTAATACCATGAATTCAAATTAATATATACATAAACATACAAATGTATCTACACATATTCGAATCACATTTTCAAAGTTATTATTTTTCATCTTCGACAGAATAATTCATTGGGAAACCATTTCATAGTTAAAAAAAATCGACTTGAATAATTAGTCGAATAAGATTTGTTACAGTCTAATATAGTAATTTTTTATCTACGTACCGTGAGAAAACTGATATTCTACGGTCTTTGTTTCTTTCTCCCAATGCTTCCATTTTTTCATCTGTAAACGCATACATAAAAAATCATCTGATCATCAATTTCCATGCAAAAATATGTAGCAAGAAAAACGATTATTTCCGTTAAGCCAAAATTTACCTTTGCTTGTCCTAAAGCCATGGTAAGGATACAGTAAATGACATGAAATAAGGCGAGAGCAAAGATGAATATATGAAGTTGATGAACCCCGTCATACGACATGAACGATACTTTTCCCTGTAAAATTTTAAATTCAATGTCAATAACAATCGTAATTTTTCTAATATATAATAATAAAATGAAACGGACAACAAAAACTCTTCTAAACAGTTTTATTAGCTCGAACTCAAACGTTGTAATCATCAAATCAAATGCATTCAAAATGGGTTTTTACAATTTTTATTTAAATAAAATCATTATTAGAAAAACCTTTTAAAAAATAAATTAAAGCTAAAAAAAGGGTTAATTTTTCAAAGTTGGTTTTGGGTATAAAGATTCAAAGTAAATCATAAGGGTGATGTCTGATTCGTTTGAGCTTGGCTCTAAATGTTAAATGTATTAGGAGGTTCCAGATTTAAATCCAAGTAGTAATAAAAATTTCCTTATGGTCACGGAAGTTCAAATGCGATGATTTCGAACTATCTGTAAACCAGCTGGTGATCGTCTTGAGATTAGTCGACTCAAATAGCTGATTGGATATCCTTGTTAATAAAAAAAAAGGATTGAAAGTAGAACGTGTTGTAAATAATTTGTTGAAAACCACATATTTTATTTATGATTATTATTTTATGTTAGAAAAATAGAAATGACAACCTCTTCTGCACATTTGTCTTCGCCACCACTAGAAGCTAAGATCCGGCGAGCACTGTCGCCCATTTTTGACCAAGTAAGCAACCTCCGGCGACCCTCTCCATCGTCGGCCGACGCCTCCTCCTCCTCCTTCCTGCTGCAAGGATGCCACGTGTCGGCAGCTCCTTCTGATATACATATCTTTGTAATTGGTGATGTTCCCGCCGTTAATAATAACGATATGAACCCCAATAACATAAGCTCTACAAATTAAACCAGAATTAAGTCCACAATACATACATACACACACACACACACACACACACATATATATATATATATATATACATATATATTTACACACACACACATCCAAAATGAAATTAAATTGATTAATAATTAATACCTGCTTTGAGCTTTTCCAGGGATTCATATAAAGCCTTCTTTCGTTTCTTCTTGAACCACTATAAAAGATAATAAATAAAAGGAAAAATGATTAGTTAAAGCTTAAAGATTAGCTTTTAACGATCGAAATGATATATATATATATATATATGTGATTATACGTACGTGTCCGATCATATGAATGATTTGTTCGATAAAAAGGGAGATGACGATCATCACGAAACAAACGGTGGCAACCGCCCATGTGGGCGTTTGCTCCAACGTTCTTCCATCACTTCCTTCCGCCATCGGTCTCGAATCTTTTTGATCAAGTTACCGTCACGAATTTGGATATCGAGATTTTGGGTTTTTTTTATATAGATATGTGATTGATATATAAAGCTACGTATTTCCATAAATGAGTGTTTGAATGAGGTTATATAACGGAAATTTGAAGTTAGGAAGTTAAGACGAAAGTGATGAGTCAAGGGGTTGACTTTTCTTAATAGACGCGTGCGTAGAGAAGACCGAACCGCCCTTTTACAACTTAAGCATACGAGAGGGGTAATACTTTGTTGACTAGAAACTCTTCAGGGGTAGTATGGTAATTATATAAATAGTTCTTTTTGGTTTCTTAATTTAATTTAAAATAGTATTATCTTACATTATAATAGGATGACTTTAGTACTGTAAATATAAAATAAAAACTCATTTTTTCTATTTTAAAATTTAATAATAAATAGTGATATTAATTGTGGGAAACAAGTGACAGGTGAACAGAAAAAAAGGGCGTTTTAATTTTGGTGGCTGATCATTTTTCCAGAGCAACAATATCCAAGTCCAGATCAACAACGCAACGCAGACCTGTACCTTATCCTGTTACCTTTTTTTTTTTTTTTTTTTTTTTAAAGGTGTTTATCGGTTGAGATTCAATAAATTTAGGTGGATCCGATTTGATCTAATCATGTATTGGATATCGGATTCAATCCGATTAACATTGGACATCCGATCCGATCAAAATCCAATGGATTATTGGATCAGATTGGTTTCATCCATTGGATCATATTTAATTCATTCAATACTCAACTAATTATTTGTATATTTTCTTAAGTTATTAAAAGGCAATGTATATAAATATTAATTAAAAAACAAAATCGTAAAAATTATTAATAATTATATATAGATATTAATTGGATGTAGTTGGATGGTCATTGTATTGGATCCGTTCGGTTTTGTTGGATGTTAGACTGTCATTAAAGAACCGACCGATCCGATTTGGATGTTGAAATTTTGGATCCGTTCCAATTCAATTACAATTGAATATCCGATTGTTGTCGATTGTTCTAATTGGATCTGTCGGTTGATATTAGATTGGATGATTTTTTGCACACCCCTACTTTTCTATAACCAATATTAATTTCAATCGCCGGATAAACGTATGCCACTTTTCTCATCAACTATTTGCTTTTCTTCCCAAAAAAAACCCTTCAATTTTATGTAATTTATTATTTAATTAAATAAATTCAACTATATACTAATTTAAAAAAAAAATCATCGTTTTCTTTACTCAATTAACGCGTATACGAATATGTAAATAAATAATTCCGTCCCTTTGTCGTCATGATGACGTAAAAAGAAGAATCCTATCAACTTGTTCCGACCTGAGATAATAAGCTTATAAGCTTGATTCTACTTCACTGTCGAAAAAATGAAAGAAAACTTCAATATTCAAGTTTAACTCAGACGTATCTCCCTTTTTTTTTGGTGTGAAGCAGTGAATGTTATGCACCTGGAATACCTCCAAAACAATATATAAAATTATATTATAGGTACAGATATATGTTATAATTTGGACCATTTGAAAATAACATTATGATGATAACACTTCTAAATCTTTGAATTAGTTGACTTTTCGATCTAATTTCAATTATATTCATCTACTTTATATTTTCATCTATTTTCACAAACTTTTATATATATATTTAATCGGTTTCACATACATGTATTTATTACAGTTTCAATTATTATGATAAAAATAGGTAGGTAAAGATAGATGAAAGTATATAAATGTTTAGTTTTCACTATAAAGTTGTATTATCGGTGAAGCTCAATAATAACCCTTTATATATATATATATATATATATATATATATATGGTTGGATTCACGTGAGACCAAAAGTTTTTCGTGAGATCCGTAAGACCAATTTATGTTCATTGATCAACTTTATAAGCTAATGATCTAATAGTCTAAAGTTGTACGGTAGCAATTTTGTGATTATTGAGAAGTCTCGTGGTGTTTATGAATGTTCAGATTGTCAGATTGTAGATCTAATCCAAGGGTTGAGAATTGGTCTTACGGGTCTCACGAAAAACCCTTAGTTTCACATGATCCCAAGTCTATATATATATATATATATATACTATATTATAAAG
>NC_037537.1:23211078-23237426 GCF_001531365.2 Cynara cardunculus var. scolymus | reverse complement strand
AAAAAATAATAATTTTAAATAATTAATTTGATACTAATATAAATATATTTTTGTTAAAATTGTATGATATCTTCAAACTTATATTTTATTCAAAAATAAAAACATCATTGTTTTTTTTAAAATCATATAAGACCATACTATAACAAATAAAGAATAAAATAAAATATTAAAATCAAGATGTGTCTCATTGAATTGTATAAATATATATATATATATATATATATATTTATTTATTTATTTGTGTGAGAGAGAGAATACAATTAATAATTGAATAAGTTTCCTAAAATATTTATATGTACATTACACACATGACACATGTGAATAAGATTTTTTAATCAGAGATACAAATTTTTTAAGGTCTGTCTTCGCATATAATAATATTAATGGGGTTTAGAAAATGAATAAAATATTCACAACTGAAAATATAATATTGTGCTGATTAAATATATTTTTATATAAAAAAGCAGGTCAAACTAAAAACGCTAGGAACGATCATGAACCGTTGGATTTGTAAAATGGATGGATTTGATTGAAGGATCAGATTCTTTTGTAGCAATAATTTGATGAATTGGTTGCAAATCATGACCAAATCATCACAGAAGAATTTTTCTACCAAATAATTAATACAAATTTTTATTTTTTTTTCAAATTTGATTTGTGTACGTTGTCGTCGTCGTCGTTGAAGAAACGTATAAACAATTTTAAATTGCTTTTCATTATTAATACTTTGTGGATTTAAATAAAACATATATCAATAAACAATAAAAGTCAGATGTTGAGTTGATAATGTTTCGTCATCGTATTTTAGACGGTTTTTGATATTTTTATAGGGTCGTCCCTTAGCATGTTAAATGTGAGATTTTGAACAGGGTCTCTAAAATTTTGGGGCCCAAATTTACATGTGTTTAGGTCTTTTTATCGACCTATGTAAAACTATAACCGAAATTATTTAGGTTCAAACCATTACTTATTTGGTTTTAGGCTCAAATCAGTAATGATTTAGGTTTAGTTTCAGATTGTTAATCGTTTTAGGTTTAACCCATTTTATTCTTAACATATATCATTTGTCATCTCATTTATGCAATGTAATCAAAAGTTTTGGATATAGCATAGCATCCAAAAAGGTTGGAACGTCCCTGTATTTTTACAACTCAATCCAATTATTATAGTTTAGAAAATCTCAACACAACTCAACTCATTCAAAAGTATAACCTAACCTAACCTAACATTTGCGGGTTAGGTGGGTTGAGTTGGCTTGACGGATTAGTAATACATATATTTCATATGTTCATCTATGCAAAGAAAACAGAAATTTATAAGAAGAAAGAAATCAACTTCTGAATATTTGTAATTCCAACTTTTAAGAGCATCTATACAAGAGAGAATCATATACTAAAGTGCATATCGATCATTGACATCATACAATTGCATGCATGATCACGATATTTATCTTTTCCCCAAAAGAAATCAAGTAGATATCCCAACTCCAACAGCCTCCGCAAGATTGCTAGTCGTATATCCCGTATGGGTAAAAGGAATTAAATCAATAACAAGACATGGTCCATCGAAGGTTCTTTCGAAGGTGTCTAGCAGCAGCAACGTCCAACGGTGTTCGACGGCGTCCAACAACGCTCGATCTAGTCGTTTCAGTGTATCGTGCTAAGGGAATAAAGGGGCAGAACAGAATTGAGGCGCATCGGTGGTCTACTAAATAGCTCGTTGAACGCCCGACCTAGTAGTATTAATTTTGGGCTTTGAGTTGTAAATTGGACTAACTTATGTGTATATTCGTTGAGTTGTAAATTATAACGGATGTAAATATAAATATAATTTTATCGAAATAATATACATTCATGGCAGGTTGGTGGTTTGGTTGGGTTGAGTTAAGCTAACCTATTTTCAACCTTCCTAAGTAACTGTTTGGCGTATAGGATTTAACTGGGTTGTTAGCAGGTTGGGTTAAGCAGGTGTCACAGATTGACGGTTTTTTGTACACCCATAGATTTTAGTATATTAATATAATAACATTGTGTTTTCGAATTTAGGGAGAAAAGAAAAAGAAATGGATGAAAAGAAAAGAAGAAGTAATTCTTTTATTTTTATTTTTTGAAAAAGAATTAAAGATATCGTTTTTACAAATATACCCTTAAAAAATATATCATGTATAATAGAAGGATGGGTGATTTTATAAATTCTTTAAAGGGTTTTAATTTAAATTTTTTATTTTAAATAATCTGTTGAAAATGTTTTAAAATCTTAAAATACGATAATTATCTCACAACACTGATTAAATGATATCATAACATTTAAAAAAAATGGACGAATATATTAAGAAAAAAAAAAGTAAAATTACCTTTAAAATAATAATATGAATTTGCAAGAATTTTTTTTAATTTCATAAAAAATATATATTTATATAAACTTAAAACGTTATTTAAAAGTTTAATGTAGTCTCTTTTATTTGTTTTATCTTAATAATTAAGTCGTATATGACGATAGATAAAGAAAAAACATGAAATAAATAAACCAATTAATTAATTATCTGATGATGTGGTGGTTACTGATTGAGAAACAGATTCTTGAACATTTATAATGACAGATACTTTTTTAAACATCTGTATTTAATCCTTTCAATTTATATGTCTGTTATAAATGATTATAGTTATTTAACTAAAATCAACGTTTTATATTAAAAATCAGATGAAATATTTATGAAATTGGTTAAAATCAGTTTATATGGTTTTTATAAATAACATTTCCCTCTGTATTTGTAAGTTACCCTAACTAGAAAAGTACTTCTGTTTTAGACGCAAATTTTTCAAACTTATAATAATTGTTGGCATGTTTTTATTTCATTTCAGAACTAAGATACAAAAATCAATCTCATGCACGATTCAATAAAGATGTTTGACTTTTTGACTTTCGTTCAATTATTTAAAAATATTATTCCATAAAATAAAATACAAAATAATATGAAAAACGGGACAGAAAACTTGTTGAAAAAATGTTGTGATTTCTAAAACGTCATAAAATAAAAATGTTGACTTTCTGGCATATTCATATAATAAGGCTATGGAAATAAAGTACAGTTCCGTACATTCGTACGTAAGCTAACCTAATATTTCAACCTAATGTTGTGGAAAAATATGACGGGACAAATTTTCAATATCATTTTGTCACATATTTCAGATGATCTCATATGCATTTATAGTGAAATTGACTAAATAAAATGGGTAACACATTTTTCTTGTAATGAGTTACAGATATTTTTATCGAAAGTTGTTGGAAGTTTTGACAATATTTCAAATAGACACCAGACTATAATATAGTTATTAAAAGGCATTTGGTCTAACGGTATCGTAGTTTTTGGGCTCTTAGGAGATAAGGGGTTTAAACCCACCAAAGGTGAGGAGGATGTGTTATTTTATTTGTTGCATTTGCCGTATAGAAATATTATATACTTCAAAAAGAAAAACTATGATACACTCAAATGACGTCAATATTTCAAATGAATGACATCTACATGAGATTTAGAAGAAGAAAAAAATCATTAAAAAAATGATAAAATGGGTATTGTACACTCAATTTTATTTAAATCCAAGTTTCTTTTTCGAGCCAAAATAGAAAACTGATTAAGATATAAGTTTTGAATTTAAATGTAGTTTACTGTGTAAACACCTGGACAGTGCAACAGTAAAATATCCTATTCCATCCATCTTATGACTTATTCTTCTCTATCCCCGTCGACCCCGCTATTTTGTCTTCACATGTGTTGCAAGTCGTTGTCGTCACTCTCCCCCCGGCTCCACATTTCCGACAAAATCGTACCCTTCCATGTTTTTCCGTTTCAATTCAGAGTTATTTTCTATGTAGGTCTCAAAGTTTCACTTTTATTTTTTGTTTATAATATAAATATAAATCAAATAAGTATTTAAAAAAAATGCTATTTTGATTGGATGTAATGACCAAATTAAAAGTTGAATAGATTTTTTTTTGACAATTTTTATAGTTTGATGACATATTTAAAATCTGGTGTGAAATTTAACTTTCTTATTTTAAATGATTAAGTATTTGAACTATTTTTTTAAATGAGAAAATCATTAAATTTTTTCAGTTTGAATAATTAAGTCACTGAACATTTTTGTGGGTAAATAAACCATCAAACTGTTAAAAATTGGTTACGTGTGTTCTTTTAACCCAAACAAAAAGTTACATGTAACCGACTAGGAATGTTTTAAAGTAAAAAAAAACTTAAACCAATTTTATCGTTCCTAAATCCTAAGTCATTCAAACCTTTCGCACACAACGACGTCGCTTGTATGTTCTCTATATCACTCATCGCCATCGTTGGTCTGCTTCCAATCTCCCTCTTTTTGATCTGTTCTTTCTTTTGATTCTCCCTTTTTACAGCAATTTAATGGAACATGTGTAAATATAAAAAAGATGGAGATTTGAAAAATAAAAGAGAGAGATTGATGACAGAGGTCAACATCGGTGATAGGTAGTGATAGAAAACGGACGGTTTGAATGATGAAGGTTTGGGAAGGTGAAATCGATTTAGTTTTTTTTTTACTTTAAAATCATTTTAGCCGATTTCAGGTAATTTTTTGGTTAAAAGAAGCAATAATTACCCACAAATAAAACGAATCAACAATTTACATTTACTTGCATCATATTTTACCGTAATCTTACATTTCCATCTGTTTAAAACGTTACCATTTTATATTACATTATATCTTATCGTAAAAAAATTTGTATAACTTTATACAGTTTCTTATCATATTTCACTTAACGCTTATAAATTAAAAATGTTTATTAGAATCATAAATCTAGAATATTATTTTCGAAGTTTTATAGATAAAACTACGCAGTCAAATTCATATACACAGTATCATCCATCATAAATAAAACATATATACAACATCATCGGTTTCTTTCTGACGTTATCCCTGATTGTCCGAGCCCACATCTAAGATTCATGGCTCAAATCACGGCAACTTTTTTCCACTTACGTTCTATGAAGAGACTAATGGTTATGTTGAAAACTTACGATTAATGCAATTTCTTGTGTTTAAAATAGAGAAAAAGTCGTATAAAATAAAATATTTTCAAATTCAATAGAACATTCAACTAAATGATAAAAAGAAAAAACATGTGTTTTTAAAGTTTGTAAATTATTTTCGGCACAATTAGACATGACCAAATGTGCTTTATATGTATAGGGAGTTATGAACAAAGACTCCTATTTATACTAAAGTCGTAAGGTCACCGAAAAAAGAACCACACATCAACTAGACACTCTATGCTGCTTTATAACGTTTAAGACGGTTAAACTTGGGAAATTGACCAAAATAAGGGGTCGTTTACCGAATGGTTACTCGGATAAGTGAACATCAAGTCACATTACCTTATGGATAAATATAGTAAGAATAAAAAATCTTAGCCGGTAAGAGCGAGACAAGAATCAAGAGTCTTACCTGGTAAGTGAGAGTGACGACTCTTACCACGGTAAGTGCTTACCAGGTAAATTGTTGCATACGATACCGTTTTAGTGGACACAAATCTTACACGATAAGTAAATGATAATGTTAAATTTTACCGATAAGCACATACCGGGTACGTGTTTGGTAAACGGCCCCTAAAGTTATTTTGGATAATATTTTTTTCATTTTTCGGCATACTTTTTTTTTTCCAGTTTGACCAAGATAGTCAAGATTTCGCAAGTGTACATCTTGCAACTTGTGAAATTTTCTTTTTCTGAATTAAATATAATTCTAGTGGAGTCGGCTAACAAAATTGGCACAACGGCTTGAGAAATGTTCTTTTGGCTTGCGAAATCTCATCAGTGGCTTGCAAAATAGCCACAAAAATCATATTTTATTCGTAACAGCACGTTTTGTAAATGATGAAACGGGAACCTGTGAAATCTTGGCTATTTTGGTTCAAACATGAAAAAAGTTGACTAAAAAGTGAAGATGTTCATCTAAATTTGCCAGTTTCGTCAATTTCTTTTTAACTTACATTACACCCATCTTTCTGAAGTATCCGACCAATCCAACTCAACCCAAAGCGTGATGGACTGGGTTCGGTTATATTCTATAAATTCTTTGAACGGGTTGTGCTGTTCTAAGCCGAATCAGTTGTTTTCAGTTACCAACAAAATTCCAACACATTTGATCGAACTCGTACACAATTTTAAAATGATGAAAATGTTGTTTTTAATGAGAATAGTCATTTTATGACAATGTGAAATGTTGAATTGGTAGAAGCATGGTCTTTGATGTGGTTTGTTTTTGGACCATGGATTTCCATGTGGGCATGCACCAAGAAAATGGTGCAACTAAGTTGTATTTCTTTGATTTTTTTCCCTTTACTATTTCACACCTCAAATACTTAATCATGTATTGGACCTCGATCTATGTCTCTGTCCTCTCGTTCGTTGGGAATATGATCGCATCCATATCCTTGTCTCAAATGGGTAATCGAGGATTTTTTTTTTTTCGTTGTGATATTTTAAACAAAATGTGTTAAACATCACAGTCGATCGATAATGGTCCATTTTTTAGATCTCGTTTTTAACTTTTTTTTTGCTTGTACGGAGTATTGAATATTCATATGTGAATAAAGTCACAAAATTATATGTAGTTGATCGATCAAACGTTTTGGGTTTTCCATATTTTTTTAAATCTAGAAGAAGACACGGGTGGTGTCTGATTGGTTTGAGCTTGGCTCCAAAATTCAAAAGTATCAGGAGGTCTCAGGTTCAAATCCAATGAGAAATTAAAAAAATCTTCTTGTGGCCACGGAGGTTCAAATACGGTGACTACGGCCTATCTACAAAGCAAGTGGTCGCCCTGGGATTAGTCGGCTCATATAGCAAGTTGGATATTCAGGTTAATAAATAAATATATATATATATATATATATATATATATATAATTCTTTATAAATAATATATTTAACAATAAATGTACAATATATTCAATAATAATATTTAATTTACGGGGACGGAGCGGGTTGGATATCACGTAACCCGGCCTTGTCCCCATCCCCGGTTTTAACTTTTGGGATCCCGTCTCCATCCTTGATCCTTGGTTTTGTAGAAATCCCCGACCCCATCGGGTACACCGGGTTTCCCATTGGGACGGGTCTCATTCTCATCTCTAAAACATTATGTCATATTTTTATGGTGTTTTATTAAGGAATATTTTTCTATAATAACTTAGAAAACACGATTAGTTTACGATGACAACATGTTATATTTTGTTGCTTTGGTTTCGCAACAATTTTTAACAGAAAACCAATTTTACGTGACCCGAATTTTTTAAAAGTAAATATTTATTTTGATTTAGTATTAAATCATCTTGAAAGTAGTTTTAGAACATACTTTTGGACTTTTTATGGTACGATAAAGATATGAAATCGCTTAAAATAATGGTCTCTTAATTATTTTTGTTTCTACTCCATGGGGGATGCACCAAATACTGTTCAAATTAGTTGTATTTATTTGATTTCAATTGATATCGACAAGCTCAGGGGCCAAGGCCTTATGGCCATCAGCCACTGTTTTCGACAACAGAAGAATTTCAACTACTAAAGGTTTAATGGCGGGGACCTCATGGCCCCGTGGTCCACATAAGTATTCAGGGTTTTTAGATTAAAAAGTTATTCATATAAATCTGATCTTATTTTTGTTGCCAAATTAAAGGAGAAAAAAAAAGTTTTATTACTGATGTATGTGAAATAAAAGCTATACTTTTAGCAGGTTTTTTTTGGTAAAACAGAAGAAAAAAACGAGGTACAAAGGTTTTTTTTTGTTTATTATGTCGTATATGATCTATGAGTTTGAATCTTGTAGGGTTGGCTTGACCAATGATAAAGCTTGGGTCTTTGGGGATTTTCCTCAAAGGTCACCATACGGGTTTTTTTAAGGTTGTTCAGGTTGATACTTTAGTCTTCAGTACATCAAAATATTTTCATAACCTTGAATATGTTGTTTTCTCTACTCATATTTTATTTTTTATCATCAATCATTTAGTGCAATTTATTCGTACTCCTTAAATCTTATGTATATCACATTCTACTAATTTTCTCAACATATATATATATATGCCCACATTTACTAAACATATATGAATGAATTATATAGAGATGGAGAATAAATTGGAAATATATGTATATGAAGAGAATACGTAATAATGCAATTGTCTAATGTACATATTAATATGTACTTAACAATCATATTAAATCAAAGAAATAAAGGATATTAGATTCATTGGATTAGGTTTGATTTAAATGACCCTAACCAAATTCCGACTCAATACCTACAGTTTGAAGATTTTACTACTCGATTAAACCAAATTGCTTCAGGTTGGATTATTTCGCATTGAGTTAGGTTGGCTGAGTTGGTCGGGTTTTTGAACGCCCATACTTGCAAGGCCATTTGGGATTTTCATGATTGTTCTCCACGGCCCCTAAGATTAGTCAAGGTGTATACAAGCTGACTGGATAGTGGATACTAGTTAAAAAAATCTATGGTTTTAATGATAAATATGAAAATGGAAAATTAAAAAAAAAATATGGAGGTGGGTGGGGGAGAGGCCGAGAAGGGGCATCGGAGGTAGTGGCGGACCTAGGATTTTTCCTTAGCGAGTGGACCTTGCCTGCGATGTTGCGGTTTCACCCCTAACAAAAGTAAATTTTGTCGTATTTGAGAAATAAAACACATTTTCCAATGAAATCGATCTTTTGAACAAGACGCAAGTCTACGTTCTTACGTCACGTGTTTAACCGAGTTCCACCGTTTCGAAGACTTTCCTGTTTTTTAATTGATTTCATAAATTTTCTCAATTTAGATTGATTATCGTTACGCTTTACTTTTTGTTGTAGGTTTCTAAGTTGTCCTTTTATCTTTCTTTTTCAAGGTTTTCAATTTTGTTTTCTTATGCATCTAAGACTGCTAGTATTAAATATGATATTAAAATAACACTAGAATTCGAGCAATTGAAAAATGACTACACAGATTTACAGATTTACTGCAAATCAGATTTAGAACAAATACAGATACAATTTAGAGCAAACCTAGAATTTAGGGTAAGTAAGGCAAATCAATAGTGTAATTAAAGCAACTTAGGGTAAATAAATAAACCGTAACAAATAATATGCTTATGCGAGTCTCGGACCCGAGACCTCTTAGAGGGGTGCCGTTTTTACAATATTATAACAACCATCTCACCAACTGCTAGTCTGCTGTTACTATTTTGATATTTAAATATTTAAGAACACACTTAGAATTAAGCGGATCATCACTTTCACAGCTCGTTTTTTTCCTCTTGTGATAATTAATTGAGCGGAGGTACGGGACCACACTCAACTCTTAATAGGTCCGCCCCCGATCGAAGGTGATGCCACTTTAGACTTCTCTGGTGAATTACAAAATAGCCCTCGTACTCTCACTAAATATAATTAGGTCCATATACTTCACTTAACTACTCTTTTTGCACTTGTTTCCTTTTGCAAGTGACACTAAAAAAATATTGATTTTTTTTTTCTAGTGATTAATTATAAAATATTCCTTTTGTCTATTTTTTATTAAAAAAATTAAAGCGTAAATGATTTATTATAATGACAAATTTTCTTGTGTGGTTTATTTGTTTTTTTAACGATAAAAATTATGACATAATTGATTTTTTTATAACAAAATTTTTAAATGTCATCTGATTCATTTATGACTGAACAAAATAAAATTAGATTGAAACAAATTCAAAATGTCAATATTGATTAGGGGTGTGCAGAAAGTCATCTGATTCAATATCAACCGACCAATCTAATTAGAACCGACCAACCATCATCGAATATCCAATTGAAATTGGATTGGATCGGATCCAAAAATTTCAACATCCAAATCGGATCGGTCGGCTCGTGGATGACAATCCAACATCTAGGGGAGGATGCAATGGCAAAAAGGAGGGAGGAAGGGACCCCAGTCAAAAACTCAAAAAAAAATCATAGGTTAAAATTTAGGTTTTACATGATTTACTTTTCACTTCCCTCCATTACATTTTTTCACGGGCCCCCAACCTCAATCGAAATCGTTACTCTAACCACAAAAATCTGTTGAAATCAATCAAAAAAACCAAAAAAAATATTCGAAATCGACAAAAACACTAAAAAATCCCTCGAAATCAACCAAAAAACTTTAAAATTCCCTCGAAAACGTTGTAATTAGGTTAAAAACATATCGGACGATTTTGTGAGTCTTGAGTCACCTTAAAGGTGACCCCACTGAATAAAAATCCTGATCCGCCACTACCAACATCCAATAAAAACCTGAACCGATTCAATACCATGACCATCCAATGATCATCCAATTACCATCCAACTAACATCTAATTAATAACTATGTATAATTATTAATATTTTACGATTTTGTTTTTTAATTGATATTTATATAATAACTTAAGAAAACATACGAATAATTAGTTGAGTATTGGATGAATTAAATACGATCCAATGGATAACCAATAATAACATCCAATGGATAGAACCAATCTGATCCAATCATCCACTGCATTTGGATCTGGTTGGATGTCCAATGTAAAATCGGATTGGATCGGATGACAAAATCCAACATTCAATGGATGATTGGATCTCAACCGCTAAACACTTCTAATATCGATTGTGAAATGACAATTCAAAATCCAATAAAAATCAATCAATTCCATGTATTGATTAAGTTATTCAATAATAAGAACTCAATATCCACAAACATCTTTAACGATATCGAAAACGTATGAAGCTCTCTAAATCATGATATATCCCTTGTATTTTTTCTGTCCAACGACATTACAAGCATTCTAACACTTGGAATAATCAATGTTATTAACGTCTTTGTTGGACGTGAGGTGATGCTACATTTCTCAGCTTGAATGTTCGTTGCATCTATCAAGCACGTTTTTGACATCATTAAAAGAAACAAATGAAAAAACTAGTATTTTGATTAAAAAACAAATAATAACCGCATCTAAAACTTAAACGTAACGATGAAAAAAGTACCCTGTAAGCATCTTAAATTTGTAGTCAATGTTAATCTAATTACTTGAACCGCATCTTGCATAATTGTTGTGATACTTAAACACCGATGATCATTTTAGACCCTTTCAGCATCTTGTTACCAACCCTTTTACTTTTAATCCACCTAGTTGGTTACATGTTGTTGTTCATCTTCTTCACCATTTTTTGTCCGACTCGTTCTCGACATATTTGTCTAACAAGGTAATCATGGAGCATATTTTTGATTTATAGAGAACATTAAGCATAGAAACTCAAAATCCATTTTTTTAAGCATAAGCCGAAAATAGAGTGAGTGGGACAGGATTTCGCCAGTTAACCAGTAACTGACCTGGTTATAACAAATCAAGCCGGTTGCATTAACCGATCCACTCACCGATCTCCCATGCCAAATTGATCCACTCACCAGTTAAAAGAAAGAAGTTGAGAAGTTTCAATATCATATACAATTACTCATTTGGATGTGTTTAATCATGTATCATATCAAAATTTGTCTTCTCACAAAATGTTTAGCTTCTCATTTAAACTTGTCCTATATACATATATATATTTACACACACACACACACACACACACACACACATATATATATATATATGTGTGCATCTACCCAACATCCTCTTGTTGCTCACAAAATAAGCAGAAATGTTAAGACCATAAAATCAAGTAAAAACAAGTTCCAACCCAAAAAAAGAAGCTATGTTTCTATTAGGTAACAGGACAAGTCTCGAGTTAAGACATTTACAGGCGATTCCCTCTCATCGCTATAAATCAGAAGAAGAAGAAGAAAAAAGTAAAGTATCTAGATTCTAGAATGTACTAGAAGGCCTATTAGAATGTTACAATTCACCATATGGAAAAGGTAAAAAAAAGAAGAATCTATACCAGGCCTTTTTGGATTAGAAGAAATATATATGGCATGTATTAATAACAGAGATACCAAAAGCCTAAAATCAAAACTAACCCCACCACCATTACTTCAAATTCAACCACATTTTCTTCTAAATCCCCCCTTGGACTAGCTTTCTTAATGCCAAAAATGCAGCTCACTTATCTCTCTTCAGAATCTGATTCAATTGATAGATACAATCTTGGTCTCACCGACCGCTTTTGCCGAGGAAACGAGAAAGGACTATCAGATCTATCCCTAATACTCTTATCAGATCTACCACCGCCGCTCATTCCCAGAAGCAAAGAAGCTGCCCATGCACAAACCAACCATCAATTCCAATTATCTTTTATTAAAAAACATCCTTACAAAAACAAAAGATTCACAAAAATAGGGAAATACCAGTATCTTCCAGTGAATTCAATGCACCATCCTCGCATGGTGGTCGCTGTCTCGAATTCAACCCATTGGAAGCAGCAGCAGCAGCGGCAGCAGGGTCACAGTGGACCCCACTGCCGCCCCCACCTAGTCTGAGGGATATCCAATCATCACTTCGGAAACCGTTTGACATAGCTGCCTGATCTGTCAATTCAATCTGTTCTGTTGCTTCAGACGGCCTTGTAGGAAGAAAGAGCTGAAGTGAGGGATCATCACCTCCAAAAGCCAACGGATTATCGACCAACCCATCATTTATATCAGGGTTTGATTGGTGGCGTGAAGAATCAGGGATAAGTGCTGCAGAACCCATGTTAGTCTCGGCAGCCAATGGGTAGCCACCACCCATTGATGTTGGACAACCGAGTGCATCACCATGATGCACATCCACTAAGGCATCTACGGGATCTGCATCTGAACCAAATAACTGAAAGCTAGGCCCTCCATGATTGCTAGAAGGTAAAGACCAGAAGGGCACCCCAAAACCATCATCATTTGTATCGAAAAGACCAAGGCATGAAGTTCCCCCAGCCACAAGAGAAGGATCCTCGGGATGTGGCTCCGTAATTCCAAGGGGAAGACTAGAAAAAGCAACGCCTTCAGCAGCATCTGCACTACTGTTCTTATAGATTTGTCCAGAAGAAATTAGGTTTTCAGCCTCTTCTTCTGAATCACTGAGAACAATAACTTCAGCATCCCCTGCGGCAGCCAAAAGATTTCGGTCCGTAAATCCATGGCCTGCATCAATATTCAGAGTAAGTGAATCAAGCTCAGCCCCATTGGCCATAGAGTAATCAAAGTGCCCACCACCATCCTGATTCACGCTAGTATCTTCATCCCTACCACTTCCAGTGGCACTGCTGCTCATGTTGTTACCGTTATTCATAAAGTTATCTGGTAGTTTACTACCAGAAGAAAGTGAGAGCAGATTTTCAGGTTTTCTGACTTCCCAAAATCCATTTTTATTTTTCTTCATTCCGAGCTTCAAACCAGTATGACCTTCAGAAGCACCTTCTTGTTTGACCTGCTTTAGTGCTTCTGGCTTGGGTTTAGACTCCACTTCCACGGGTACACAAAGAGTACCATCAGGTAAATGCCACTGCCCAAGATCTCCTAGACTCTTACGGTCATCCTCTGCCTTCGCACGCCAAGAACCATCTGGCTTCACCTCAATATCTGTCAAGTCCTCCCCACAATTGGACATCTTCATGGAAGAAAAAGTAGAACTTCCAGTCAGTATATCATTAGAGAACAAAACAAACGAACCAAAATCAAGATTCAATCCAAGTATTACCTTAGATGTAATACGAGTAAAATATGGGTCAATAATGATATTCTCCAAAGAGTAGTTCTTGAGACAAATGGGACATTGCCACTGCAGCAAACCCAAAAGAACAAAGAAATTAAGAATTGATATACATATATATACACAGACAGAGAGAGAGAGAGGTCCTAGCATATAAAAGGTGGCCAAGGTACGAAATGAGAAGTCCAGAAACACTCTCTCATGGATGTATATAGTCACTTGCCTTACGAGACCGTTGGTTCATTTCCACAAACACTTCAAGATCAAAACAGCCCATGTGGGCACAAGGTTTGAATCTTCCCGCAATTTTCATTCTTGAACCACTCATCTGTAACACACAAAACACATCAGTTGTGAAACTGCATCAACCAATGCCACATCATGCATCAAAAGACAAACTGATGCCAGATGCTTTTACAATTGAAGTTTGGTCCTTGGCAAAAATGGAATATAAAATAGAATAAAACCCGAAAGGCATACAACCAGCTATTCCTGCCAACAAGATAATAAGGGCCATTCTTAAAAGTAGCACAACAAAATTTGCAAAATAAAATAGAAACACTAGATATCACTTGAAATGAAAATCTTCGACCAAGATCACGAAGTGCACAGCGAGAATCAACAGAAAGATGTTAACAAATTTACTAGAAACAGCAAACACAAACGCTAACCTAATTTTCAACTGTGTGAAGTAACAAAGAGAAAAAAAAAACTAAGTTTTGGGTCAATTGGACATGGTGTCTAGTTGTTAGAACAGCATTAGGAAGTAAAAGTCGATATGGCTTCCTCGATACGCAATATAAAAGCTTGGACTTGCAACTGCTTGCAAGTCCATTTAAGTAACTGGACAGAACATAGTATCCGATACATGTAGTCATATAAAATCAATTTGAAACAATGAGCTTCCAAAATAGTTACAGATAGATGCAGTTGAATAGAACTATTCAATGAAGTCTCCATATGAGTGCTTGGGAGAGCTATGTCTATTGTATTGCCTTCAAGTGATCATCGTTCAGATGCCACCGGTTGTAATGTTGTATGCATTTCAATAAAACAAAACCTAGAAAGGAAAAGTAGAAGCCAACATCAAAGGCACTTCTGCTAAACAAAAAATCTCAGGACGAACAGTCACAGAGAAGATTAAGATATTATAAAACATTTGATTCTGCAACAACAGTAGCAGATGCGTTTCTTAACCACAAATCATCATATAGCAAGCATAGCTTGACTGATTACATAAGCCGTTATACAAAAAGAATATCATGACTCACAAGTTATAACATGCATGCCCACTGCCCAAAAGGCCAAAAGCCCAAAACAAACCATCCCCTTCTCTGCTTTGGATTGTATTGTAAACATCAAGAGATCAAAGCAAATGTGTTACTTACAGGACAACGAAGATTGACCGGAATAGAATCAGCAACAACCTCCAGATCACTGTCACTGTCAGCATTTTCTGTGGCAGGCCCACCTCCTACACAGCGACGAACACGTGCAAGGGCATCTTCAAACCGCTCACCATCTGACTCTTTGGGAATAAGGTTGAGAATCTAAGATGCAGAAACAACATAAACAATAGCACGACAGTCAGGTAAAGCTAAACATATTTTTCCTCAATGATATAGACATAGATATCAATATATTAATGTTAAATCTGAAGTTGAACTTACACTTAATATCAAAATTTGCACCCATAATAAAGCCGCAACAAGTAGATGCCAAAATCAAGAACATAAACAACAATTCTAAACAATATGTGTATAATCAAAGGGATATCTGAAAGAGGCATACCATCCAAATAGCAGTGTAAAGATCAATGTCTTAAATCAAGAGTATGAAAAAACTGAAGAACAGTATTACACCCTCATCTAGACCCAATAATAATAACAAGACTTCTATAACAGTCATGGGATCTTGCACAAGCATAGCACCAAGGTAAAAAAAAGCAACTGGGGTGGCAAAGCATGCACCATTTTCAAAGCTCAATAAACTCAAAAGCAATCCCTGTTAAACCATAATAGATCTATTTTCATGTAACATTATTAAATCAGAATGTCATTATTAGTACTTCAACACCAAAAATCAGAAAATGATGTATAGGTTAATAAAAAGGCAGTTAATCTTTTCACAATTGACCCACCACATACAATGAAATAATTGAACGCATACCATAGTGCAACCACTAATTATCAAGATATTTTATCTAAACAGAGGACAGGGACCTACGTACTGCTTAGTATCAAGTATAGGTGCTTAGAATGGTGTAATTACTAATTAACAAGAAATTTGAATAAATGCTACCATTACATTTTACATAAAAAGTAAAACAGCATATTGATCTGGGGAGCTCTTGTGAACGAAAGATAAGCAGATAACTTGCACACTGAAGAGATCACGGATAAGAAGAATTGTTTTCCTCTTACGGCGTTAGCATATCTTGTTAACTATTCTTGTTATCAAATTATTTGTTGTACTATAATCTGTAGAGATTCAAAGAAAGCCCAAATGACTTAGCAGACTAATTAAAGTGGGACCAGGCTTTAACCCCATGCCATGTGCTACACCATATAATTAGCCACACCTCTGGATGCATATGGCTCTACCCCTGCTAACCCATCCGATGTAGCAAGTTGCCACCTTCATGATCCGATGCTTCTTACGCCATGGCATACACCTTGATAATAACAACGCTCATGGCTTCAAAAAGCTGTTCCATTTACATTCTAGAAGAAGCTTAAAGGACTTTTTTCATTTTACAATTTTATCCCCAGTATGAATCAAGTTAAGAAAAACTTAAGAGTCCCGATCCTTAAAAATGGAATGTAACCTAGAAACATCACATTTGACTTGACGTTCAAGTTTAGGACTCCTTTTTACAATGAATGATTGTGAAGTGAACTCTTTCCTTACGAAGGAGCATTAACAATAACCATCAAACATAGAATACTGATAAAAAGTTGTTAATAATAATAAGAGAGCAGCAAGCCAACGGTTGAACAGGGCCAGCTGCTCAAATCTTTTTTGAAACATAGGTTGTTGGGAAGCGGTCCCTGCTCAACAACAGTCAATATTTGACATATCACATGATTCATTTTCTCTCTTAACACATACACAGCAGCACACCTGCATTTGAGCAGGGCCTGCTGTCCAAATATTTTTTAACAAAATTACTCTTGGAGGCAAAAGAACACTCCAAGAGCACTCACTACAAACAACAAAAGATGTCAAGAGTTTACGTCTAATGCAGAAGTAAAATTTTCGAAAGAAATTTACTTCCCATTAAGACAACATAAAACATGGTAACCACATGTACTGCAATACTACAGATGACACCTTTAACAAACTAACATCTTGATTTGAAGAAGACTCCCACCTGTTGTACTGTGCGCCGTTTCACAATCCGGACACCCAAACAGAACACACGAGAATCGCAGCCTGTTAAGGAAATTTTATTAATTCCATCTCGAGTGCATGGTGTGATCTGACAAAAAGAGAAAAAACATCAAGTAAAACACATTAACAAAATAAAAAAGAATACAGATATCTGAGGAATTAAATATTAATTTCTGAAACCATGTGCCTCTACCGCCCACACAGAAAGTTGGCCACACCAAGAAAAAGACAAATGACAAGCTTATCATAAAAACTTCAGAATAGCAGGCCCCTAAGCATTGGCACAACATTTGAACACAATCCTAATTAACTGTTATAGAGGTTAAACTTACAATAGGACCATCATCACGGCCATTGGCTCCCAGCAATTGAGAGCCAGGTCTATTTATTGCACGCATGGGCATACCTGTCATGTAACATAGAGAAACAAGAGAAGCACCGTAAGGCATACGCCAAATCCATGACAAATGCAGAATTCGAATAGATATGGTCCGAAAGAACGGAAGGAGAGATTGCACAGGCTGACAAATTTCTTCTTTTCTCAAAAATCATGTCTTATCAAGTGAATGGAGATAGATAAAAGCATACCATTGATTTGTAGCTCTGCAAACTGTGGCCATTGCATCCTATAAGAAACCTTGTCGTTCAAAAGCATACACCAGGCCTACATAATAATCAGCCACATTTTCACACGGCACATTAAAAATCCTCTATGTTGATCTACACAAATATTAAAAAGGAAGTTTATATCACTGACCTGAACATCATACTCTGGTTTCACCAACAACTCCTTGTCCACTCTTGTAAGTTGAAAAGTTTTTTCAACACTTTGCATTGGGTTTGTACTGAAAATACATGCCAAACATATTTATAATAGCAGCATGCTTGAATATGCGGTAAAGAACTCAAGAGCACATGCATGCAACTAGAAGAACCATCACTTCTACAAAATGAAGATATACTACCACGCAATATGTAGAAGGAAGATTTATTGACTTCATCAGCATATTATTACAAAAGATAGTCTGCTAAAATATATTCCCCCCCACCCAGCCTTTCTGCACGTGAAGCCATTTAAAAAAGTAAAGAAGACAAACTAACAAAGAGCGAGACACACCCATCTGCCGGGGCATTTGCTATAGTCAGCTTCACAGGCAATAGAGGATGTGCGACAGTAACCCAGAACCTGAATGTTCAAAAGTGCATATTAGTTGCCATTTATTATTAATCACGCAATTAAAAGATGAGTAATTCAAACTTGCAACTGGATTTTAACCGTAGCTTGCTAATGGCTTCATATTGGCCTGTTTTACCCATGTGTGTTGTGTACCAAAAAGAAAAGAAAGACAGAAGTAGAAAAACTAGATATATGATGCACCTCGTTTCAAAGAAAAGAGACATCATGCACAAATTGTGATACAGCACGATGATTAGAGCAATATAGGAGAATAACAGATCTACATGAAATGCAAAAGGGTCGTGCAACATGTGCCATAAGCTTGAATCCCCATACAGCAGAATGAAGAAAATAAGTAGGATGACATATCACAAACAGTGGGGTGCCAGTAATATCCTAACTGCCAACATTGACAAATTACTTTCTAGGTAAACCTAAAATAGCAAAGTCATGATCAAATCTAACAAATAAAAAAACTATATCAAGCTATTGATAACTGGAACAAGTCAATCAGATAATATGACAAAATAAAGCATGCAAGATGCCAGGCAAATCAATAAGAGAGATGATCATTCATGTAACAACACCACCTTTAACCCGAAATTGCTGGGTAGGAGAAAAGGGTACCCATGATAAACTATAGAAGTATTGCTGGAAAACTTAATGGCACAACTAGTCTTATTGGAAATTTCCAAAGGCTGATGTTTAAACCAGTCTTGAATTTATTCCGCTCCGTTAAGCCCCTCATTTTACAATTTCAACCCTGGTTAAATTAAGCCCTTCCCTCCAACTCTCTTAGAGCCTTCTCTCCATACAAGTCGTTACTTCACACCCTTGCACCTGAAGACTATTCACAATATGATTCTACAAGAAAAACGCTGGTGAAGGGGACTACTTATCAACAAAAATGAAATCACCTGATAAACCGAGAGAAGATGAATTTCCACCAAAAATAACAGTTGACAAAAGAAACTTGTTTTACATGTACTCAACCAGGAAAAAAGAAGGAATAACAATTATCACTTACGGGTCTGCACGACCAAGTCTACAAAGCTCGCAATAGAACTTTGGGGGAGGTGCTGGTAAAATACCCTCCATGGGTTTCTCCGGGATAATAACACAACTGATATGCTGCCACACGTTGCATCTTGGATCTTCACACTGAGCAAGAAAATTGGTAAGGTAAGCCTACGTTTGTTGGCAAAAGGAAAAGGTAGGTGCATCAACACAAGGAACAGTTGATTATAATCATTTCCATAAAATTAGGAAAGTTAATCATAAGCTAAAAATGTAAAAGGAAAATGTCAAATGGGCAGTGCATGAGAAGTAGAATATAGATGAGGCATATCTGTCAAAGTTCCATTCCTTACTATGAGACAAACTCATGTTCAAACAATACAAATCTATTTTTTCAGCAAAGCACAAAGAAATTAGGTATCATGCCTCTTGAAACCATTATACCAACTACAAATGAAGACTAAGCCTAAAAAGTACACAAAACAAATCAACTTCAACAACTGAAGACGGACATTAAAAAAGCAAAAGGTTCACTGTGCAAATAATGCCCACCCTACTGTTGTGCATTGAACCTCAATGAATCATCAGCAGAGATAATAGAAGTTCATCAAAAGTAAACATGCCATATCACATGAAAATGCATACCAGTTGAGTACAGAGCATCCACAATGAACTTAACATGAGACATGAAGTTAGAAGAGAATACGACTAGCCATTAGAAGCATACAAGCATGACAAATGCCAGTGTGGCACATATTTCATGTTCACAATATGCATAGTTGAGAGAAGATTTCTACCCCATATAGGCTCGTCACAATAAGATAATATTACCACATACGCTGGCGGACACCCTGGTCTCAGGATGCAACTGTTGTCAAGGCAAAAGGTCTATATGGATAACATTCTTCAACACACAGAGACAACAGAAACAACTCAAACTATCCCCACCGGCCCACCCCATCCCTTTTCAACCCAAAACAACAGAGGAGATGTACGTAATAAGTGAGGTTATTGTTACATGAAACAAAAAAACGCCACCAGTCTTGAATTGAACTTAGTGGATGACAGAATGCTGCTACCTTTATAAATAAAGGTGAAAACCAGATGGTATTTTTTGGCACAACAAATGTGAGAAAATAAGACACTACAGAATATTCGAGACATAACTACAACAATGAGATGACATATTTTAAAAAATTCACATCCACCTTAACATCAAACATCGTGATAGAAAAACACACATATAAGAGAAAGGAAGGACTGCTGAGACCTTTATCATCGAATCAGCTTGCAAAGAGCTTCCACATAGGCAGCGAACCTTTTCCACCTGAAGAGTGTCTTCGATCTCCTCTTTAAGTTTCGTATTATTACTGCCATCTGAAACACCCCGAGCTTTTGATGCCAAATCTGTTGCCCCGGAATCCTGCATTTTCCTTGTGGAAAGGGAAAAGGGAAAACGTGAGAATGAAAAGAACAGGCAATATAAACTATATTGGCACACCAGCCGTTGATTTGCATGAGATGGTAGTAAGATTACTGTAGGGCATATAGCCATCTTATGCATAACACATAATGCTTAGACACATAGGCACCACAACAGACAAGAGCATATACCACTGGTTTGCTACATTACAATATGCTTGTAGGGAGAAAAAAATCTATAAGATATGCACACCTGTAAATGTCATCGACTAATTTAGCAACTTCTTCTTTCCCAACAGCATTTTTCTTGGACCACATTCCTGAAACTACTCAACATGACAGATAAATTTTCATTACTTGCATAAATAAGTACAAGAATAAAAGCCACACATAAATGAGGCTCATGCAGTACCAAAACGAAGTTGGAATCCAAAAGAAGTAATTAGATAGTAACATCCAAGAGCCATCACACAAGGACCGGTGATACAACATAGATATGAAGATGGGAAAAACCTATTTAACTTAAGTAACCAACATAAATAATGCCAAGGCAAGCCAAGGGAATGCAAATGCTATTACCAAGGCAACGAGGAGGGCGCTAGTCATCAGTAAGGTGGCAAGTCATAAAGTCCGTTTTCATATATATATATATATATATGTATGTTCTCCTCCAGCCTTTAATTAGACATGGAAAAAGCGTATGAATAAAAACTTAAATTTCTTAATTGACGCCACCAAATGCCATTAAAAACACATATGGTAACATAAAAATACTAAAATAAAGTAGTGGATCCAGCTTAAGTCATTATAAGTTCAACGCTTCAGGTTGACCACCCAGAATGGACGGGGAGGAGAAACTTAAATAGAAGAAAGTACTAAACATCAGAAAAGTAATCAGGGCCAAAGTAGGTCATGGAGATGAAAAGGAAGCACCGCGACTGATAATCAATCGCAAGAGATCAGGTTTTTATTCAACCCCATGGGGTTTTAAGTCGACTAACATAAGAAAGGGATCATGGGTAAACAGGATCCAAGTCATCCAGCTTGGTCTGGAACTCTGGAAGGCATCCAAGGGACCACTTTGAAGTTTTAAAGGTGAATCTCAAGGTGCTCATGCTCACAATAATTATCAAGGTAGCGAGGCTTCAGTAACCATTCTAATATCATTAACATGGCACGCACCACAAAATAGCAAAGTACCCATTCAGGTCATTCAACATCTCTGAGGTGAAAAAAAAAATTAAGTATTACAACCAGAAAGTGGAAATCACATCACATGATAAAGGAATCAGAATATCATCATAGATTAAGGTTTCAAGGACTGCATATCAATGTAAAAATATATTTGAAGTCTCCAAATTTGAAGATATGATCAAAGACCACCGCCTCTGTAACCGAGCTCTTTGACATATGAAGACAAGAAAATATAGATTCAAAAGGAGAATATGACTTAGGAACAGTACCACATGAAAGATTCATCAAATCTCCAAGATGGAGTAACATTTACCTCGCTCATCCGAGAGAATAGTTAATATACGTTCAGTAAGATCCTGCATGAACAAGAAAAAGAGAAATCAATAAAACTATTTACTCATGAAAAGCCTATTGAACACCAAACAAAGTGAATTAAGGATACAAGAAAATCTAAAAGATATCATTTAAGGGAATGGATACTAAAACACAAAATGTTGCTACTGGAAAGCAATGTAGACTTTGTTAGCTGCATTGAACAGGAAAACAACATTCATATTTGGATACAAACTAAAACCTTTTATTTATCAAAACAACAGTGAAGACTAAATAACTGTTGATGGTTGTTCGACGCTAAGAAAATCAAGATATGACAAACTGATTTGAAAAATACAGAAGGCGAACTTGGGGTACACTAAAGAGATTTCACAAAACAAAGAGCAAGTATATAAAAGAACTAAGCACTAAATTGTTGTTTTTCTGCCACATAATACTAGTTTATTTTTCCAAGGCCGCAAACAAAAGTTGACCAAATAGTACAAAATGCAGAAAAAGAAAAAGGCAGCAAGATTATAAAGAAATGACTACATGGGCAGATGGGAAAAGAAGCAAAAAAGAGAGACAAAAACAAAAAAAGGAACATGTTTAAAAATTAAAGATCCATTAGTCGGACAATGATAAACTTGGGTTGCTGGGACAATAAACAAGTAAGCCATGTTTAAAAATTAAAGATCCATTAGTCGGACAATGATCTACACACCTTAATAATGTCAGACTGAAAAACAAATGCATTTTGCAGGTATGCTTCCCTTACTACAAACAACTAATATAAGGCCCATGAACAGGGAAATCTAGAATATTACAGTACCTATTAGAACAATGAGAGTGGTAGCAGAAAAAGACCAAGACCAAAACCCAGATCAGGTAGCCCATACAGATCTGAGCCTATGCAGACTATTGGTTAACACAAGAACAAAACACAAGAAGGGAAAGCACGATTGAACCTGTTTCCTTCCTTGCTTGGAAAGACCAAGTTGGGTGAGGATGTCCTTCAGCTCTCTTATCCGAAAATGTGCCAACTTTTCCTACAAGACAAAGAACAGATAACCATAAACATATTGCAACTAGAAGCAATTCAAAGTATATATTATAATTCACCAAGGTTCTAGCCATTAGATAACAGAAATTGAGTCTAAGCACGTACAATTTGCCAGAAAAAACACACAAGCAAAATGGCTCAAAATTGTCAAATGCTGATCTAATCAGATAAGCAGGTAGTCATATTTCTTAGGATATATCAACTATAACAAAATGTTCAAGCAGAATACAATCTTAGACACCTCACACAAAATTTCACCATAATTACACAAAGCACCTGCTCTCAACTTCATGTGCACATTCATATGGGCTATAAAAATGGTATAGAGAGACTCGTGAATTAGGTTTGCACTAAAAGAAAATGGTTGATGATTAGACTTATTTGCAGACAACACCCATTCTACTCTCAAGAGTCCACTTCGCCAAAAAAATTGTTCAAATAATAGTCCGATCAAGTTGAACCGAGGTCCTCAATTCACCACAGAAAATAACACATATCCTTGATGTTAGTGAATTCAAGTGCAGACTTCAATTGTGCAAAGCAGGGAAGACTAAGCACATAAAACACGCATTGACATTGAATTTTTAAAACAGCACCAAGACAACCTACAAACCATTTCATATGCACAAAATTCAAAACAATACCTTGCAACTTGCTACCAAATCCATCTTTAACTGTATACATAAATCGCCCCCTTCGCCCAGCAGTTATATCATTCAGCAGCAACCAATCCAATAAAAAACGTTCATCCGCTTTTTAAAAGTTCACCACTGATCCAATCAAAAACGTTCAACCACGCATAAATTTCAACCTAAAATGAAACATAAAATTATATAGATAAAAAAGGTTAATCGTATCCAATTTCCTTAAATGCAATACCACGTAGATTAGGGCACTTACGCGAAGAATAAATTGGGCGAAATTGAGAGTGATGATTGCCGAAATCGGAGGTTTTTGGAGTATTTTGTGAAGTCAGGAGCCTTACGCCGCCGACGTATATTTCTCTCTCATCGATTATTTCTCTCTTTTGACTGAGAAACGGAGCCGGAAAGCAATAATCTTCCTTCAATTACGAGTTTAAACGGACGTCAAGGATGCTTTGCAATCTGATTTACTTCATACCAACAAATCCGGGTTTGGATTCTATGCTCCTTACGTGCATTTTAGTATTCCTGTGTCCTCTTTCGTATTTCCAAAATCAGGAACTTCATATTATTTTCACTTTAGTCTCTCTTGTTTTAGTAATTTTCAAAAATGGCCCCTTTAAATTGGATATGGTGATTTTTAACCATTGAATTTAAACTCCAAATTGTTTGGTTTGATTTCATTCTTTTACCATTATAAATGGATTTCATGTCCATTAATTTTTCATCTCATGAAAAATTAACGGTAGGCATCGGAATTAAAGATGGTCAAACTGGCCCGGCCCGGCCCGGGACTGGCAAGGACCGGTTATAGGATCGAAATTTGGGATCAGTTATGGATTTGGGATGTTTCGCGGGACCGGTTATGGACCGGCCTGGCCCCATTTTTCAAAAAAATAGCTATTTTTAAAAAAAAAATGTAGCCGTATTTTTTGCCCTTTTTTGTATTTTTTTGCTTTATAAACACTATATATATGTGTCTTGGTTGAGGGATTTACATACCAAGTTTTCGCAAAAAACACAAAAAAAAACGTTCACAATTATCGGTTTCTCGCTATATTTTGTAAGATAATTAAATTTTAATTATAATAAAACGCATTTTTAAAGTGTATTTGAGTGACCAAATTACAAATTTTATAATGTAGTAAAAATATATATCATTAAAAAAATAAAAATAAAAAAATTATTTTTTAATGACCGAGACCAGGACTGGCGGCCCATAACCGGTTACAATAAAGCTTGACCGAGCTCAACTATTTCGAACGAAACCGAGACCGGTTTACGCCGGGACCGGTTATGGTCGGTTATGAGAAATCTTGGGACCAGTTGGGACCGGTTTTTGGCCATCACTAATCGGAATGGAGCGGGGACCTTAATCCCCATCTTCATTCCTGATTTCAATCTCTATCTCCGTCTCTATTAAGAAATATAATTACATCTTCATCACTGTCCTTAATAGGGATCCCTACCGGGGATTTTCTTTCTTTTTATGGGAGATATTTTAAATCAAATGTATTAAACATTATACTTTTGGTCGGTAATGGTCCATGTAGGTCCATGTTTAAATCTCGTATGTTTCCAAAAATTTGCTTTTAGGGTATGTGAATAACATTACAACATCATACATAATTGTTTGATCAAACGTTTTTCGGCTTTCCATGTTTTTTATCTAGTAAGACAAGTAAACAAAAATGCATCTAAGAAAAATGATCAAAATACTATTTTCAAATTTAAAATATACTAAATATAATTCTTTATAAATAACATATTTACTAATAAACATATAATATGTTTAGTAATAAATATATAATATCTTTAACATACGGGGACGGAGCGGGGAGGGGACTACGTTATCCGTCCTGTCCCCATCATCGATCCCAGGTTTTGCTAGGAATTCCCGGTTTCATCGGGACGGGTACATCAGGTTCTCCAATAGAGCTCTCATGCCTAATTAACGATTAGTGTTTCACAGCAGAATATTCTTTTTTTGTAAAGGGTGTTCCAGACAATGACGGATCCAAAAACTTAGTTGATTTGGGTCAGACTTAGGAGTGTAAAAAAATACTGAATAACCCACCCGAGCCAAAATGATTTCAGGTTATTTGATTTTCATGTTAAATAGTTTGGTTAACAAAATAATAATAACTTATTTAGTTTAATATCGGTTAAACAAATTACGACTGTAAGATATCAGCCGTGATAAACTTAACCATAATTATTATGGATGTTTGAGATCGAACCCAAAATAAATGGATATTACATACCCACTGCAAAATATTTAAACTCGTTACAACTGTTGATGTAATTAGGTGCTATGTTTTATTTGGTCAATAGTAAACGTTTGATTAATATCTATATCTATACTATATTATAAATGGTCAATAGTAAACGTTTGATTAATATCTATATCTATACTATATTATAAA
>NC_037537.1:23209953-23210773 GCF_001531365.2 Cynara cardunculus var. scolymus | reverse complement strand
TAGTAAACGTTTGATTAATATCTATATCTATACTATATTATAAATGGTCAATAGTAAACGTTTGATTAATATCTATATCTATACTATATTATAAAGCATTTGCCTAAAACTCTTAAAAACTCTTAAAATTCTTAAAAACTCTTAAACCCGTTCATCCCTATCCGATTTCATCACATATCTGAATTCGTGTAACTAATTGCAGATAAACACAATCAAATACAGGATAAACATCTCATTTTAAATATAAAAAATCTAAAATATAATTAGTATAATCATTAAATTATAACAGAATACTTAATTATTATCTTTATAAAATTTATAATACTAAACCAAAAATAAATTATTTTATTATTAAACTTAAATTAAATTATATATAAAAAAGTATATTTTATATTATAAATAAAACAAAAACTCTTAAAAACCATTTTTTTATGCATAAAGTATTGTTTATTAATGCATATTACTTAAAACTCAAGATTACAAGTAAATTGTGCATAGGTACAACTTATTAAAGCTCCATATCTGAATTCGTGTAACTAAATGCAGATAAACACAATCAAATACAGAATAAACATCTCATTTTAAATATAAAAAATCTAAAATATAATTAAGATAATCATTGAGTTCTAGCAGAATACTTAATTATTATTTTTATAAAATGTTATATTTTTAAACCAAAAATAAATTATTTCATTATTAAACTTAAATTAAATTATTAAAAAAATCTATAATATATTATAAAGCATTTGACAAAAACTCTTAAAAACTACTTTTTATGCGTAAAGTAATGTTTATTAATGCATATTACTTAAAACTCAAG
>NC_037537.1:23200572-23209414 GCF_001531365.2 Cynara cardunculus var. scolymus | reverse complement strand
GAATATCGATATATTTTTGTTATGCATAAAGTACTGTATATTGATGCATATTACTTAAAATTCAAGATTACAAGTAATTATGCATAAATACAACTTATTAAAGCTCGATTTTTGAATTTTTATAAATAACTGCGGATAAATATAATCAAATAGAGGATGCACATCTCATTTTAAAATATAAAAAATCTAAAATATAATTAGAATAATTACCGAGTTCCAACAAAATAAATTATTATTATCTTTATAAAAAAATTATATTATAAAACCAAATATGAATTAATTCGTTATTGTACATAAATTATATTATTAAACCAAAAATGAGGAATTTCAAATAGTTAATTTGATACTAATATCAATATATTTTTGTCAAATTTTTATGATATCTTCAAACATATATTTTATTCAAAAATAAAAACATCATTGTTTTCTCAAAATCACATAAAACCATATTATAACATCAGCTGAGATAAATAATAAAATGAAATATTAAAATCACGATGTATCTCGCTGCATTGCACGAATACGTTTCTAGTATTAATAAATGAAGCGAGATTCCAAGATAAGTGAGCACCTCTAATTTGACAATACAAATTTAGTCTCACGTCATCAGCAAGGTTAAGACTTAGGAGTATCAAATAAATATAATATTAATAAATTCGTTTTTATTAAGATTTTTCAAATATCAAATAACGGTTGATATTTATGCATTGTATACATGTTTTCGAGATTTTCTAAGTGGTTGTTTGATTACCTCTTAATAGTTTCATTAAAAAGCAGTATCTGAATTGTTAACATGTAAATCTTGTTTGACATAAAAAAGTTTGTTTTTTAAGGGTTTTAAAATTCTCTGAATGATTTTGTAGTCTTTTTAACCATTCAACACTCTAATTTCGTTGTAAATAATTACTAAACAATTATATTTCATTTTGTACTGTATCATGAAAACCTTTTAATCATTCTGACTACTTAATCATGCTACACCAAATCATTCAACAACTGGCAAACAACAAATACATCATGAACGTTTCTTGAGTGACTTTACAAACAACCATGAAAAAGAACAAAATTCTCAAGTTGTTTTTTTCATTTTTTTTAAATAAAAAATATTAAATCTTAGTTTTTCAAATTGATTTTTTATTTGGTAAAAAATCATTTTCTATAAAACAATCACTATTTAATATAAATTTTAATCATTTTATATTACTGTAAAATTTTAAAAAGAAGTCTTCCTCAAGCAACCTTCAAGCCCAACAAATCTGATTCTCCACATGTTTTTTAAGAACGAATATCAGTATTCGAATCAATGTTGTAGATCTGTTTCATGCTTGATGTTATATGATTAAGTTGCAACATGCATACTATATACATGTTGGATATATTTAAAGATTTATCTGTGAATAATGTAATATAATAAATTTATTGTTGTAGAAACAGGCTTTAAGTATTTTTATACTTTATGCTTATTCTTTATGTCTTTCTCACTAAACAACGTGCATTTTCGTACTTTTAATGACTAGACTCTCACCGAGTGTGGATTAAGACCCTGAACCCTTTACACATGTCGTGTTTTACATCACATACAAGCAATATGGACTACAAACGAAATTTGATACCACCATGAGGCTATGTGAACAAGCGTTATTAGTTGAGATAATAAATTATCAGTTATTACAACATCAAGCTTTGTTACTTGACATATGAAAAACATTTTACCGTAAATATTTTATTTTAATTAGCTTTCTTTATGTTGTCAATACAAATTTTTAGTCAATTTGTACAGATATGGCACAAGGGCTAAGTTGGGATTTCAATGGGTGCTTTGTATCATGTCCCCTTGTCAATTATGAACTCCTTGTCAAGAGAGTTATAAGTGTTGTTGTCCTTGTCAAGAGAGTTATAAGCGTTGTTGTGACATCTTGAATAAAACCAAAAAGTTAAGGGTTAATGATGCAATTCAACAAAAGATGAAGTCCGTCGGTTATATAACCATTATCGTGAAGTCTTGGACTCAATACTAGATTGGGAAGCACGTTCAATTCACAGCATGTGATGAAGGTTAGTGATTCTGGAAGATGACAACAGTTTGGACTCTAATGAATACTCAATCTACGAGCAACTGGAGGAACCAGTATACCATTTCACTTCTTTGGTATTTTCTAGCAAATACCCTTTTAGGAAAAATATAGCATTAACTTGAGTTTTGAAGTTAAGCATGCAATAAAGTTTGCAAGTGTTCTCAAAGAATTCCATGTAAGAATTCAACTATAATTCATGTTTAATCAAAGCATCAGTAATCTACGATGGTGTATACTTGTTTATTATGCAAATGGATTAAAAACTAAGCCTCAAAGGCCATAAATTGTCGATGAATTGGTGTTCTAGCATATATTATGTGATCAATGATTAAAGCACGAGATGTTAGTTACTGGTTCAAATCCAAGTAGGAATAAAAATTCTCTTGTGGCCACGGAGGTTCAAATGCGGTAACTCCGGGCTATTTGTAAAGTAGGTGGTCGTCTTGGGATTAGTCGGTTCACATAGCGGGTTGGATATCCAGGTTAATAAAAAAAAAAATTAACATTTGTACGAGCTCATATATGACTTCCAAGATCACAGATACAAGCTCCCAAAGACAAAGTTAAGAGGTGGTATTGAAATTTCACATCATAGTAAATAATGTCGTTTAACGTCTAAATGTGTAATCATAATCAAAGCTAATAATATCAAGAAGCTATTACCCACAAATAGAAAAAAACATAAATACTAATTGAAGCTTATCAAACACTAATACGTGGCATCGTGCGTTGCACGATGACGACATCTTTTGATTAGAAAAATGTGTAAATTAAGTTGAGATGAAACGAAACTTGTTAATTAAGTGACAGTTGATGAAATAGAATGTAGAACACTGAACATACTTGTAAAAGTAATGCACTGATATTGAAATTAAATTTGTACAAGAATGTGTGGTTTCAAATGTATTTTATTATAAAAAGAAAGAGGATTTTAATGTTAGGAGATGCAATGTGCGCACTGTTGTTGGTGCTTTTTTTTTAACGATATTAAGTTTTACGTGCTACTAAGACTTGCATATCTTAGATGTTTTTAATTATCAAATGTTCAGTTATTATGATACAAGTTGTAAAACTTGAGTTTGTTATTCGTCACGATAATCCTTACTTTTTTTCTATTTCGGTATTTTAAAGAAACTATTGAAGATGTATGACTTACTATTATTTTTATAACATTTCCAACAAATATGTTATATTTTCTCACTGTTTTAACAAACATAATTAGTTGTGACCTCAACCCAACCAACCATGAATAGGGTTTTAAACGAACCGAACGTTCAGCGAACCGTTCGACGGAAAGTTCGTTTATTTAATAAATGAACGAACATAAACAATTTTTTTTGTTCATTTAGTTAAACGAACGAACATAAACAAAAGTCTCGTTCGTTCATTTATGTCTGTGAACGTTCGATTGTTTATAGTTCGTTTATATTTCGTTTATATACAAAATTTAATATATAATCTTTTATTTATTTAGTTTGAATTCAAATAATATTTATTTAAGTTTTAGCTTTTTAGAATTTATTTAAATTTAAATTTTATCATCATTTTACTTATTTGAAATTTTTACATTTTCATCGTTAATGTTCGTGTATAATTGTTTATATTCGTTTAGTCCGTTCGTTTATGTTCGTTCGTTTAGCATGTTAACGAACGAACATAAACGAACACGAACACACTTGATTTCTAAACAAACGAACATGAACACAAAGATTTTCGTTCGTTTACCGTTTATGTTCGTTCGTTTATTCGATTAAATTAAACGAACAAACATAAACAAGCCTCTGTTCGTATTCGTTCAGTTCGATTACAACCTAACCATTAACAAAGATTTGGTCAAGTTTTCAAACATTTGAAAAACCAACCATGATTCAAAATGAAAACCCACCTTTGTTGCTTAGACCATTTCTGACCTCAAATTTATTTCTGGTCACTCTTCCCACAAAATTAGTACTTGTTTTCCCCAAAACATCATCATCACCTCCAATGAATCTTTGACTTCAATCTCCATTTTGCTTTCACACCCACCAATTTCTCATTCATAGATTCGATTCTGATTTCTGCAAAATCTTCCTCATACAGAAATCCTGTTTTTAGGGTTTTGGTTAATCTCATGGTGGGGGGTATATGTGTTGTGGATTCACATACTTCCCCATGTTTGGGTCTCGATTCACTCGCATCATCACATGTGAATCACACGAGTAATGGGGATTTGAATCTGCAAAGGAAATCAATCAGCAAAAAACTGAGCTCCTCTTTCATGGATTCCAAGCTTCCAGCAAAAAGAATTGCTTCCAAGAACCAGAAGAGGGTTAAAGGTTTTGTGATTGTTAATGAACTTGGTGGACAGTATGATGACAGTTTTCACGATGTTAAAGCTGTAAGAACTTCTTAATATACTTTCGTTTGAGTATTTAATGCTGAATTGTTATGGGGTCTTAATCGAATTTGCAGATTGTACAGAGGAATTGTGGATGTGTGAATAGGAATAGGATGTTTAGAATGAGTGAAGGCAACAAAATCAGCTTTACAGGATCTCAAATATGTATAAATGTTGTTAATAAACTGTTTTATAGGACTAACGGGCCATTTATTTACCACTATTATTTATTTATTGGGTAAGATTTTAGTCCACCGAAACAACATCGTATGCAACAATTTACCCGGTAAGCGCTTCCTATGGTAAGAGTAGTTGTCTTCACCTACTGGGTAAGACTCTTGGTCCTTGTGTCACTCTTACCGGATAATATTTTTGGTATAAACCATATTTATCTGGTAAGGTAACCTCACTTGGTAAGCGTTTGGTAAACGGCCCCTAACATTCATAGTATGAAACAACCTCCTATGTTTTAGAAAGTGTTACAATAAGTTGATAACGACAACTTAAACAACTTTTGGGCATTCTTTGAAGTTTGTAGGACACTTTTGAAATAAAGCGTTACATTGGTTTTTTTTACAAGACGCTTTTGAGAAGTATGCTACAAACACATATTCTATGAGACATATTTTTCCTTCCAAATAATATAATATAAAAAAAAACTAATATGAGCCTTTATTTGAAAATTGTATTAAAAACTTCAAGGTACGTCTGTTAGCAGCTTAGTGAGCTTTATAAGACTCACAACTTATTCAGTATGCTATACATAGTAAGCTATATATGACTGTTTGATAGTGACTTATACCAAAAGTTATTTCTTCAAATAAACTTTTAGGGGGAGCTTTACGAAGAAAACCAAGTTTTTTTCATACTTGTCCCTCTCAATTAAAAAACGTGCTCTTCCATGTATGAAAAAAAAACCCTCTAAGAGAAAAACCTTCTCAATCAATATAAACAGATTAATCCGCACATACAACTTTATCCATACAAAACTTAATAAAAAACCAACCAAACAGTCCCTTATTATGGCGCATAAAGGTATTCTATCAACCTATTATAACACATTTAGATAAGATACATAATTGTTTGGTCTTATAAAGTTAAATCTATTAAGCCATTTTTTAATATTTGACATCCGTTCTATGTTAGGTTGTTAGGGTTAGTATTAAATTTACTTTTTTTGTATGAATAATATGACGAAATGTTATGTTTTTTACAGCAAATTTTCAATCTTTTCACCTACAAAGCAGTAAGGACTGTTATGAATCAGCTTTACGAGATGAATCCAACGCAGTATCGATGGTTCTACGAGTAATTCCACCAAATTTGTGGGCTCATACTCTTTGTAACACCATGAGATTATTCCATTTCTACTTCTAACACCATTTTCCATTGATTTCAACAGTTTTGTTGCAACAAACAAGCCCAGTGATGGAAAACGCTTCCTTCGGATCCTCCAAAAGGTACATCAAAATCTTACTAGATTCGTTCCCTGACCTTTTACTGTAACAAAATCGGGTTTATAGGACACCAGAAATCTCTAAATGACCCAATAGACTCCTTTGTATGACTTAAGTTTATAGGACCAAACAATTATGTGTCATATGTAAAAGTGTTATAATAAGTTTATATGACGTTTTTTGACGTCTAAAATACGTTTTTTTAGAACACTTTTGAAATAAAGCATCTTATTGATTTTTTAATATGACATTATTTGAAAATTTGTCTTGTAACAACAAGTGTCCAATAAAAATATCTATTCATGGGACGATTCTCAAAAGTGTTACAATAAGTTTATATGACACTTTTGAACTTTTTAACAAGTTTTTAGGACCCTTTTGAAATAAATTGTCCTATTAATTTTTTAGCATCACATTAGCCGGAAATTTGTCTTATAGAAACAAGTGTCAGATAAAATAAATGTATTGACAGGACGTTCTAAAAAACGTCCTATAAAAAAAAACTAATATGTAACTTTTATTCGAAAAGCGTTCAATATAAACTTATTGAAACACTTTTACATATAACACACAATTGTTTGGTCCTATTAACTTAAGTCATATAAAGCAGTATATCAGAACATCTAAACCTTTCGACATCATATAAAACCCGATTTTGTTGTAGTGTTCAAGTGTATTATTAAGCTCATTTTTGTTTCGATAGGAGAAACACGATCTTGCAGAAAGAGTAATGGTGACGCGCCTTCATCTCTACGGAAAATGGGTGAAGGTATAAATTCTCCCATAATAATTGGTTTTGATCTTGTAGTTTTCGAAAGTTTATGGGATTTTGATTTGTGGGTGTTGTTAGAAATTGGATCACGGTGAAATGTATAAGAATCTATCGGATCAGAACTTGGAGTTGATGCGTGAAAGGTTGATGGAGACGGTGATATGGCCATCAGATGATACAAATACAGAGAAGATCGGATGAAGAGTTCTTTGATCGAGTCTTTCATCAATCACTTAGATATGCATGTGTCTTTTTCTTTATCGGTTGTTGTCTAGGTAGATTCGTGCTATGAGAATTTTAGCTGATTTTTGGTCAGAAGTCCATCGCATTATTTTCCACCAAGCAACAAGGAAGGTCTTTGCTTTCTAAACGAGATCTCTGGGAGAATTAAACGAGAACAAGGTCAAAATAAGAGAACACGAGAACGGCCGAATCATATGTTATTTTGCACTAAAATCGCATGCAATCATGGATCACGGTCAACGTAAGGGTGTATGGGTGACTTATTGACTTGGCCTGTGACCTAGGTAGCGGTAAAGATTGCGCTAATCACATTAGATTTTATAATTGAGTTTAATGTAATATCATATGTGATTTTGATCAACGTTCTCGTTTGAACTCGATTCTCTCTGAGTCTATCTCTCTGGATTGTCTCTTAGAGATTGTTTACCAAACGCTTACCCGGGTAAGCGTTTATCAGGTCACACTACTTCATCCGATGAATATGGTAAGAACCAAGAATCTTATCCGAGGACCAGGAGTCTTACTCGGTAAATGAGGGCAACGACTCTTACCACAGTAAGCGCTTACGGGGTAAATGATTGCATAGAATGTCGTTTAGGTGGACCAAAATCTTACCCAGTAAATAAATAGTATTGTTAAATTTTACCGATAAACACTTATCGGATAAGTGTTTATTAAACAACTCCCCTAAGAGTAGTTTGACCAAGTATTTCTTGGTTTACATGGTAATGTTCATCCAGCTGAAATAAAATGAATGTTGTAGGAGGTATAAATCTAATTAAAATGCCATTTAAGATTATATATTTAATACGAAAATGGTCACCAAAACATCAAAGCCCAAAATATTCAATTGTTATACATTAATCTTAGGAGTTGTTTAACATTTGTCGAATGGTTTGATGTAAAATGATTAAATGGCTCTTATGATATAATGTAAAATGAAATATAATTGTTTGGTAATTATTTACAACGAAATTAGAATGCTGAATGATTAAAGGAGACCTATGATACAAAATCATTCAAAAGGTTTTGGAATCATTAAGAGGCAGACTTTCTTTTATCAAATACGATTTACCTTTTAACGATTTAGATGATATCTTTTAATAAAACTATTAAAAGGTAAACAAACTATCCCTTAATTTAAATTAATTCATTCATTCCTATTGGATAATTTAAGTAAAATTTGAGAAAAAAAATTATTAAAATAATAAAATATATTTCTTATTTTATTTCTATTTTTATTGTTGGACTTTATGAATATTAAAAAAAAACCATTTTAACTTTTCAAAGCCATTAAAAAGATTATTAATTTTAAAGAAATGGGCTATTTTTACTATATAACCGATGATTGGTTCGCATAATTCAAAGGAATTGGAATGATCAAATCATTTGTTTGGTTCACGTATTGAAATTGATGGAATCTTTTGAAATCCTTTTGAATTTCACAAATTAAAGAATTGATGATTCTGTGGCATAAGTGAAGAAATTGAATTTCATAACTGCCCACCCATGCTTCCACCACGACCATGCTACTACTGTTACCGTCATGTCCCCTAACCCCCCAACCACCATATTGCTATTGTCTTCATCACATACGCCACCCACCCCCACACCCACTAGCCTAACCCCTACTCAACCACTGAGCCCATGCCACTATTGTTGTTATCACACCCACCCATCCATCCCACATCTTTACGACCATGCTCCTATTGTCATATGCTAACCCCCGACCACCACAATACTACTTCTGCTATCGCAACCACCACCCACTTCTACCCCACCCCCTAAACCACCTCTAACCATTATAACTACTTTCTCCTGGCCCATCGGGGGGGGAGGGGGGCGGAGTTGGGCGACAGGGTAGGCTAGTAGTGGCATGGTGATCGATAGGCGGGTAGTGGGGGTAGGCGAGGCGAGG
>NC_037537.1:23197642-23200447 GCF_001531365.2 Cynara cardunculus var. scolymus | reverse complement strand
GTCCAAACAAAGATGAAGTTCCAATTCCCACCAATCAAACACATGGTCAAATTTCATTTCAATTTCTTCAAAGTCAAATTTCTTTGACGAATTCTAATTTCACCAAATTCCATTACATAGACCAAACATCCCATAAATGAATTTTAATTAAAGCATTGATCAACCAAGCTAATTAAAAAGAAAATTGTTTTATACTCATTTATTAGATCAATAATTTAATTAAAATCTCATTTAATATTATATACCTAAATATATTTCATAAAAATAGCTTAACTTATATCTATGTTCCAACTCACATCTTTCTAAGATTTGGCCATGATTAACACATATTTCTTATATCTTTTCTGTATGATTTTTCATAAGGTTATATAATATTCGTTTTTAAACCGATCTATAAGAAAATGAAACGTAGCTTTTCCTATGCAAACTATAAACCGATTTTGTATTGATATCCTTTTTACACAAGACAAGCAACAAACATCCCATCTCCAATTTACCATATTAGAAACAGTTGTAAACGTATATACAAAATAGCGGCCATCGCCATTTTCCTCAAACGGCTCATAAAAATACTTTATCTGTATTTATTTATTAAATCAGATAAATTTTTTGTTCGTTCAATATTAAGCTACATGATTTAAATTTTTTACGCTACGATAATGGTTAAAACTCTAGTATATAGATTGGTAGTTATGACTCTAAATCATACTATACAGGTGATAAAATATCTCTACTGTTATCTAGTTACGTATAATTGAGAATTTAACATTGTTTTTAGAATCAATTCGTTCTGAGAATTCATTCCCAAAGTGACCCAAGCATATATGCGAATTCTATATGGAAATTTCGATGCATCTTATCAGTTTTCTTTCTTTAGTTGTAAGTGATTTTTTTAATAAATATATAATATTCGATATTCTTAAAGGATGTATAAGTACCTTAACTAAATTGTATATACACATTTAGAAAGAGTTTTAGATACAAATCTTATAATTAATACAGATCATAAAACATCCAATCTTAACCATACATCTAATCTGATGAATAACTGACTTCATAAATATCTTGATTCTTTCCGGATCTAAAGTGTCAATCAAAATCAATGATATTTGATTATCTTCTATAAATATTCAGATCATAATAAATAAAATGTCATTGTTTTCATAAATATTTCATATTATTGATTTTTATGGTTTATACTAATTAGAGGATTTGTATATGAGTTATTATGCAATCTTTTACATTTGAACAACCAATACAACTCAATCTCAACCGTCCATTTAATTTGATGAATATATGATTTCATAAGCGTTTTGATTGTTTCCTAATATAAAATATTGATCATAATTAATGAACTCTAGTTATCTTTTATAAATATTCAAATCATAATAAATGAACTCTCATTATTTTCATAAATATTTCAATTGATTGAGTTGAATTGATTGTACAAATGAACATGGTTGCATTTGAAATATACCCTATATATATATAATAAGTAGTAAAATTATAAAATTTTGAATGATAAAAAATGTTAACCAACTAAAAACACAACATTTTATGATTTATAGATATTAAATAGAATTTGTGATAATTTTGAAACTCATTTTCAAAGTCTACATTGATGCTTATTCTCCTAGTGAAAGCAGATTGATTGAAAACTCATCTTTTTCATATTCTTGGTGTTTCATATCATCTTCAACATGCACCAATAATTAAAACCATCTCCATCAAATATGAATTATAATTATTAGTTTATGATTTCATAACTATTAAATATAGATAGAGGTTCAGGAAAAAACCCTAAAAAAAATATTGAGAAACAACCGGTAAATCATTCATCTGCATGATATGCAACATGTGCATTTGAAATTGTTTCTTGATTTTTATGCACGTTTGCATGTTATGCACATGTGCATATCAGACAAATTGCTTACAAATTATTTGTATGCATATATGCACGCCATCAAGACGAACAATTATCAGAATGTTCCTCAATTTTCATTTTTTACGGTTTTTTCCTTGAACATGAGTCATTACATATAAGAGCATCTTCAACAATTTTTTCAAAAGGAGAAAACGAAGATTTTGAGCCAATATTTTGCTCCAACATAATTATCTTCAAAATGAAGAAAGTATGAGGGATAAGTTTTTTTTCTCTAAATATGAAGAACACCTCAAAAATGATTACCAATTAAGACCATCAATAAAAAACTTTGAAAACAAATATTTAGATAAATAAATAATATTACATGAATAAAATATTATAATATTATAATCAAGATTAAATTATCTAAAATAAAAAATCTATTGGTAATAAATGTAATTATTTTTGAAGATTTCGACTTTTAATTTTTTATTTAAATTTTCTTTTCTAAAATTTGTTACAAATAAAAATAAGGGAAAAGTTTAAAAAAACCCAATGGACTCTAGTGTTTGGAATGATTAAGTCCTTAGACAATTTTTTTGAACAAATAAGTCTTTGGATATTTTAAAACCTGTTAAACAACTCCTTGGACTTTCGAAAACTTTTTATATACATTCTTATGACCTATAAAACTAATTAACGTAGTAAAATAATGGAAAAAACATGAAAAAAACTAATAAACATTCATATTTTGAACGATAAAATCCCTAAACAATTTTTGAACCAAAAAAGTAGTTACATTATATAAAATAAAACAAATACACCAAAAAAACTTACATTTAAAAAAGATTATTGATAAAATTTACTTTAATTAAAAATAAAAGATATTATGTCAGTGATTTTTTAAATAAAAAAATATAAAATATATTTAAAAATAATTA
>NC_037537.1:23193857-23197382 GCF_001531365.2 Cynara cardunculus var. scolymus | reverse complement strand
TGTGTTATAATTTTTTAATTTTATATATCTAAATATATTATATATATATATATATATTTTTTAATTTTATATATTTAGGAACTTAATCGTTTAAAATTTGAATATTCATTAGGTTTTTTTTGGACTTTTTCTATTATTTTACCATATTAACTAATTGTATAGGTCATAAGAATGTATCTAACAGGTTTTAGAAAATCCACAAAGTTATTTAACATATTTTAAAATGTCCAAAAATTTATTTATTTTAAAAAAATTATCCAAAAACTTAATCATTTCAATCATTAAAATTCGTTGAGTTTTTTTAGACTTTTTTCATAAAAATAAATCACCGCTTTTATGTGAATATATATGACGCGCGTCACTAGGTGGAGGGAGAGAGAGTAACGCTTGTCACCATGCACCGCTTGAAGTTTTTTTTATTAATGAGACGGTGATGCTTTTGGGATTTCCCCTCCTTTTATGACTAAGAAAATAGTGAAAAAGTTATGTATTATAATTTGATTTTTATTTTAGGTAATATATTTTTAAATTTTTTATTTTAATATCTAAGATATAATGTTTTAAATATTTAAGTATTTAGGTAATCGGTTGAATCATTAGCCAGTTGCCATGTCGATGTGATGAGTGATGAGATGAAATTGAGTTAAATAACAAATAATATTGTATTGAATATCACATCACTCACCACATCAGCATGGTAACCGGTTACCCGGGTAGTTAAATGTTTAAAATTTTACATCTTAAGTATCAAAATGAAAGTTTTGAAATTAAGTTACTCAAAATAGGAATCAAGTTAAAATACGTTATCTTTTCGTGCAATTTTCTATTTATTAATTATGTAGATGATAATATTATTTAAAATTTAAAATATTCATTTAATATATACTTTTATATGAAGAGTCTTCATATCGTTTAAAATGATGTTACATATATATATTGATATAATAACTTATAATTTTACTATTAAACCTACATTAAATTCTAGTAATGAATTATATTTACTGAACAGATAAAAAAAATGGACAAAGTACAATCGACATGTGGGATTTTTTCCTAAACCATATCGAACGTGATTACACCATCATTTCAAATACGATGTGTGTCAATTGGGGTACACCCCTAACACGTGACACACACATTCATTTCTTGTTTCAGTTTTTCAGATACATCCGGTTCTAACAAATGAATAATACTTTTATGTTAAATCATAATAATTATATCATCAATTTGAAGTTAAAAGAGACAAAACTATATACTTAATGGTTTAGCTTTAACTAAATTATTTATCTTAAAAAATAATAATAAAGATAGAAAATCTTAAAGAATTATTTATTTATTTCTTAATAATTCCATCAGAAGACAACCTCTGAATCATTAAAAGATGAAAAGTTAACCATATAATTTATCAAAAAGTAAAAATGGAAAAAATGAGTACAAGCGTCTAGTAGCAATGCCAATGAGCACTTTGGTCACTCTCTTTATATTCGTGGTTGAGACATTGATGTGGAAAAGACACATTTTCAAGTTTCAGCCATGAATTCCTTTTCATATTAATTCTTCAAATTTGTTACAAAGTCTTTGTCTTTTTAACTTCATAAACTCTTCCACCCCTTCATTTCACTTCAATTATTAATCACATCCATCCATCTTCAAAGTAATTATATATATATATATATATATATATATATATATGTTTAATTTCATGGTTCTCTCAACTTGCACATGAGTGTTATTTAACTTGGTGGTGTTGTCGTTTCCGATTGCAGATCAGATGTGGGTTTTGATCAGATCTTAAAATTAAGGTTCTCTGTTTGTATTGGATTTTACAACTTCTTGTTGTTGTTGTTGTTGTTGATGTGTTGTGATGGTAGCTACGGTTGTTGCCAAAATGGTATGATAATCTAAAGGTAAGATGTGTAAAGAGTGTGTGCATGAACGTTATTCATTTTTATCGTCTTTTTTCATGTTTCTTCCGTGTCTGCGTTTTGTTTTCATTAATTTCTCATCCCATTTCTATTGTGTTTTTTGCAGGTTAATCATGGATGGAGAAGCTTTTTCTTTGAATAGGAATTGACAATTTTGCCCTCCAATTCATTCAAGCCTCGAGGGGTTATGGCTGACGAAAGTGATGGACGATCGAGATTTGATATCTCCATTTTCTTCAAAGATGCCAGGTGACTTTTATTTTATAACAATGTAAATAATCAATTATTTTTGTGAATGATAATTCTAATCATTACTAAACACTTATCCGGTAAGTGTTGATCGGGTAACTTTCCGAGTAAGAGCGATGATAAGGATAGAGAGTTTTATCCGGTAAGTGATGTCGATGACTCTTACCCAGGTAAACGTTTACCGAGTAAATTGTTGCATATGATACCGTTTTAATGTACTATAATCTTATTCGGTAAAATAGATTATAGTGTTGATTTCTACCGGTAAGTGTTTACCGGGTAAGTATTTGGGTAAACAACCCCTAAATTATGTGTTAAGTTTTTTTTGGAAGGGTGTCGGCTGCAAGGAATTTGTCTTGATAAATTATGTTTTTAGTTTTATGGTTTGTTAAAAATTACGAATTTTATCCCCATGGTTTTGAAGTTGCGATTTTAATTCATATTAGTTTGTAATTTATCGTTATTTTCAGTCTGACTCCTAAAACAACAAACAAGCGTAAACTAAAGGTACGAAAACAATAATCAATTGTAAACCTCATAGATGAAAGTTCCAATTTTAAAAGCATAGTGACGAATATAGAAGCAAAATAAGCGTATTTTCGTTTTGAAAGGTAACAAAAACTTTATTGAGAAAAAATAAAGACAAAATAAAAAAAATAAAAAAATCATTTTTAGGTTTAGTTTCAGGTTGTTAATCGTTTTAGGTTTAATCCATTTTTGTTCTTTAACATATATTCTTTGATATCTCATTTATACAATGTACTCAAAAAATTTGAATGTAGCAATGCCCCCAAAAAGATTGAAACGTTCCTGGACGTGCAATAATCTCGATGAAGAAAGCGAAACATGAATCGAGTAAATAAATAAACATATTTTAATATAAAATTTAATGAAAAAAATAATATAAAATAGATTTTTTAAGACGTGTTTTAGAAATTTTAAAATCTAAATTACACGCCGTAAATATTAAAACATAACTTAATAGCGTTATTTCGCAATTTTGTGAAAACGTGGAGTTGCGCAGGTTAGCATTGAAAATGGATGAGCTTGGTGTGGAAATAGCAAAAATTGCATTGCCAGCAGCACTTGCTTTGACAGCTGATCCTATTGCTTCTCTTGTTGACACAGCCTTCATCGGCCAAATCGGTAATATCTCATGTTTTCCGTCTTTTATCATTTAAAATGAAACGTTCGTAATGATAAATTTACATAAAATTAGAAGGCTATTCATGTAATGCAGCGAGATAAATCTCGATTTTAATGTTTTATTTTATTTTTTATTTCTATCGATATTATAATACGATTTTATGTATTTTAAAAAAATCAATAATAAAATATAAATTTGAAAAAA
>NC_037537.1:23174059-23193690 GCF_001531365.2 Cynara cardunculus var. scolymus | reverse complement strand
AACTCAATGATTATTCTAATTATATTTTAGATTTTTTATATTTAAAATGAGATGTTTATTCTATATTTGATTATGTTTATCTGCAGTTAGTTACATGAATTCAGATATGGAACTTTAATAAGTTGTACAAAAAACGCACAATCTACTTGTAATCTTGAGTTTTAAGTAACATGCATTAATAAACAGTACTTTATGCATAAAAAAATGGTTTTTAAGAGTTTTTGTCAAATGCTTTATAATATAGTATAGATATATATAAGGAATGGTTCAAATATGAACATTTTCATTTTACGATAATACGAGAGCATCGATTTGCTAAAATCAATCACATGTGATGCTATATTCCATCACATATGATACATACATGTTCTAAATCAGAGACGCGGATAACCTTTCACACGACCTAGGTTGCAGGTCAAATCGACTATACGCCTTTAGGCCCTTTCACGTGTATTATCACATGTGATAAATGTGTTCTTGATGTGATACTAGATTAAAGACGTTGAACATTATAGATGTATTTTAATTAATGTAATAGTTAATTTATAATAAAAAGTTTAAAGATTTTGTTAACTCGAGTGATAATTTTTTTAGGTGCGGTTGAACTAGCTGCCGTTGGAGTTTCGATAGCCGTGTTCAACCAAGTATCAAGAATCGCAATATTTCCTCTTGTAAGTGTTACGACCTCTTTCGTGGCAGAGGAAGATGCCACCTCAGACTGTATGGAAATGCAGGGGATCGATACACACAGCGAAAATAAAAAGTTGTTGCAACACAAAATTATAAGTAGTATGTTATGTTTATGAAAGCTCATTTTTTATTGCCTTTCGATATTTCGCTACTATCGAATTCTTGATCTCATGGCATCGTGTTTTCGTACATGTAGAGATCGAGTCACTTGACACAAAGTCACTTGTTGCCAACCACGAGAAGAAGAGGATTCCATCTGCCTCGTCTGCTTTAGTCATTGGGGGCATTTTAGGGTTTTTGCAAGCGGCATTTCTAATAATCGGAGCAAAACCCGTGTTGGGTTTTATGGGGATCAAATCTGTACGTAAAAAAAAATCCAAAATTTTTGCTTATACCAATCCCGAAGTAATATTCTTTTCGTATACGTTACGTGTATAACTTATTGTTGCATATACAGGACTCTCCTATGTTGTACCCTGCACAACAATACTTGAAGTTAAGGTCACTTGGTGCACCCGCCGTTCTACTTTCTTTGGCAATGCAAGGTGTGTTTCGTGGATTTAAAGACACGAAAACCCCTCTGTATGCCACGGGTAAGTGAAAAGACGCTATTACCCTTTATCAGACGTGTAATTCACTTATTTTCTAACTAATTCAAGTTTCGTTTTTGAATCAAATTTTAAGTGGCAGGAGATGTGACGAATATCATTTTGGACCCAATTTTTATGTTTGTTTTTGGTTTCGGGGTTAGTGGTGCGGCAATTGCTCATGTTATATCGCAGTAAGTCGACTTCAAAATTGTGATTCTTTTATGACTTTAAAGAAGTGATGCGTAACTCGTACGGTAGCTCTCGATACAAGTCTAAAGAAGGATGTTACATATTTCAATTAGGTTTTAACGAACTCTAGAAGATTCTAAAGTCTTCTGTAAGCTTCTAGATCGTGCCATATGTCCAGGGTTTAATTTTATAATCAAATAAGCCGATTTAAAGATATTAAATTGATAAAGATCGTAAATTTTGTATTCACTGTATAAATAAGTCTTGTTACAACAACTCGTTACTGCATTCCTTAATTATTTTCGTCCTAAAAAACATAAAAGTAGAATCAGAATCAATTTTTTAGGGGTGTTCAAAAAAACTGTTAAACCGCTTAAACCGGCCGAACCAAGTCAAACCGGACCATTTTTAATGGTTTGAGCGGTTTGGAAAATAGTAAAACCGGGAGGTCCGGTCCGGTCTGAAACTTTTTTTCGGCGGTTTGGACCAAACCGACCGCCAAATATATATATATATATATATATATATATATATGACTCAAATATATCACTGAGCATAACATAAAACCTAACATCTAACATAGTCAAAATGGATATTTAATCTAAAATTATTAATTATATATGTTTTTTAAGTTTAATATTTAAAGTCCATTAAAGGCCCAAACCGTCTAAACCGGTCAGACCAGACCGTCTTTTCATGGTATGGTTTGACCGGTCTAGGCATTTGATGTCAAACCGCTCGATTGTTCTTATTTCTTTAAGAAGTTTATCCGACACTTGTGTACTAGGTACCTGATTTCAGCAATACTTTTTTGGAGATTAATAGAAAAGATCGATCTCGTAGCACCTAATTCTAAGCATCTTCAATTCGGTCGATTTCTCAAGAACGGTGAGGCTTAGAACCAATCTTCGTAGATCGGTTTATATGTTTTAAATCAAATATTTTTCATTTATTTTCTCAACAGGTTTTCTGTTGTTAATGAGGGTTATGGCTGTAACGTTCTGTGTAACACTGGCCGCATCGATGGCGGCGAGACAAGGGTCGACCACGATGGCTGCATTTCAAGTTTGCTTGCAAGTTTGGCTCGCAACTTCACTTTTAGCCGATGGTCTGGCCGTTGCTGGACAGGTTTGCAATTAACCGTCTTGCCATTTTAAGCTCAACGTTTTATATGATTTGTGATGCTTAAATCTCTGAAGGCTATACTTGCAAGTGCGTTTGCGAAAATGGACTACGAGAAGGTCACTGCAACTGCTTCGAGGGTGTTGCAGGTACACGCTACAAGAAAAATGACATTAGCCATAGATAGGGGGTGTTTGAGATTGCTTATTTTAGGTGTTTTTTTGACTTACTTCAGTTTGGCACCGGCTAAATGCTAGTGTTTAGATGATGAAAAATAAAACTGCTTATACCGGTGCAAAACCGGTGATAAGCAGTTTTTGATAAGTTAATCCTTCTTGACTTATGAAAAATAACTTATTACTAGTTTACCATTTTAACCATGTTTTATTAATGCCTGTTAATTATTAATCTTATTGATATAAATTATTAATCTTATTGATATAAATTTTTGTCAAAGAAATTATTGTAAATGATTTTTTTGGATTCGTTAACCTATTTAGTGACAGATATGTGGAATTAATGAGGTTTTACGTCGTTGCAAATGACAAACTTTCGATATTTTTATGCGTTTTACTTAAAATATATGACGATACAAATTGGTAATGCAGTTAGGTCTGCTTCTCGGGGTTGCGTTGGCTATTCTTTTAGGGGTCGGGTTACAACTTGGAGCAAGATTGTTTACCAAAGACACCGGTGTGCTCCATCTCATTAGCATTGGCATCCCGGTATTCTTGTCTCAATAAAAACCATCTTTTGCTACTCTCGGAAGCCAGCTAACGATGCAATTCCTTTTTTGGTGTATCAGTTTGTTGCGGCAACTCAACCAATCAATGCGTTAGCATTTGTTTTCGATGGTGTTAACTTTGGAGCATCTGATTTTGCGTATGCCGCGTATTCTATGGTATGCTCATTGTGTTTCTTGGCCTTTTCTATCCATTTTCGGTTTATGGGTCCCAGTATTGAGATGGGAGCTGCAAAATGAATAAAGACAAATAAGACTGATGATATTGATTTTGGCTATCTGCTTTTTAAATTTTGGATCACAGGTTTTGGTTGCTATAATTAGTGTTCTGGCGTTGTTTGTGGCATGTAGCCATGGATTCGTTGGGCTCTGGGTTGCTCTTACTCTTTATATGAGCATGAGAGCATTTGCAGGGTTTTGGAGGTATTTTTTTTTTCTCGTCATGAATAATGTTAATCCAAAAGACAAGGTCTACACGAGATATATATAGAGAACGTCACTCTCTTGTTATCACACGTCTTTTTTTGTATTCTACGAGCATCTTGAAGTATTTTTCTCTTGTTTTTGCAGAATAGGGACAAGAACCGGACCATGGTGCTTTCTCAAGGGTACAATGTAGGTATAGATGGTTGGAGCCATTTCAGATTACTTTCCAAAATGCTATTTTTAGATAGAAGAACTGTTTCAACGTGTATTGAGGACAAAAAAACAGTAACTGATTCATGCTATGAAGACGGTACGATATAGATTTGTGTGGATGTGCAATTATAGCATTTGTAGTAGCAAAATTTATGTAAAACCATTTAAAAAGAAGCATAAATACAAAAAGAGTAACTCACATGTTTCGTCTTTGTGGTTATATGTTTTTAACGGTCCTTGTCCTTTTTTTGAAAATTCAACAGATCGTTTCCCTGGTTGCATTTGTACAACGAGCTAGTTCCTTGATGCAACCACGGAGATCCAAGTCGTTGATTTATTCAAGAGCCAAACTCAGTAACAAACTGCAACCACAAGGACCCAATTCATTAAAAAATGCAACGACTCGCAACCACAAGGATATGATTCGTTAAACTATCAAAAAATGGACGAGAACCATTAAGAACATCTATGTCCCTATGGATTGATGTTTTTAACATATGCTCGTCCCTAATTTAAGTAATTAATGAGCTAAGTCCATGTGGTTGTATTTTCTAATAAGCTAGGTCCTTAATGCTACCATAAGTACCCGACTCGCTAATTTATTTATTTAAGGACCTTGCTCGTTAAGAAACTACAACCACAAAGGCTTCACTCGTTAGAAAAAAAGCAACCACAGGGACCTAGCTTGTTAAAAAATGAAACCACATAGGCACATTACGTTAGTTTTTAAAAATAAAGATAGAATCCGTTGAGAACACGAAACTACAGGGACTAAAAATGTAATTCACTCTATAGAAAAGTTTAATACAAATTCCAACTTCAAATATAAATTGGCCTCATGACCTGTATACCATGCCATCTTAACCTACACAACCTTCCAACAAATACAAAAATTATTTGCAAGAACCCTTGCAAAAAAAATCTTGAAACCAGATGCAAAGGATTTGGTTAAACACCACACTAGAAGTCAGAAATTTTCTGAATTTTGTAGCAAATTGGTCTACCACAAGCCAATGAACTTCCACCAGACTCCTCCAACTCCAAGCCAGATGATAATATTGACCACAGAGATGATGAACCCATAGCCCCACCATTTAGCCAGAGGGACATAGTTTGCTCCATAGAACACAGGGGCTGACCCAATTCCATAGTGGGTTAGACCACCCATGAGGTTGGAGAGGAATGCAAGCACCATGGCTCCCAATAGAGGTGGTGTGCCAAGGGCACTGGCAACCGACAAGAAGGCGGTAAACATGGCACCAATGTGAGCAGCGCCGCTTGCGAAAAAGTAGTGGGAATAGAAGTACAGAAGAACAAGAATGCCGAAAGATGCTTGCCATTGAAGACCTAATCCGCCAACAAACTGCACGAAAAACCCAAAGTTCATTATAATTCAAACACATTCGTATTTTGGTTATATATGTTAACCGACATGGGACTCCAACACGCCCCATCCAACAGAAGCTAGACGAGCACAGATATGTGGAATCCCATTTGATTACTCTCCAAAAGAGCCTTTAAGGAAAGATATATGGAGGATAATAAGCCCTTTTAGAGAGGGGATTCCTAAGTATTTATAGGTTTGATGGTACGAACACATGATGAAAACAATAAGAAATGAAGGAGCAGACCTTGACAACAGTTTGACTAAACCACGAGATGAGACCATATTTGTTAAGGTAGCCAGCCATTGCAATGAGTGCAGCAAACCATGTAAGGGTATCCCACGCGACAGATTCACCTAAGCATTCCTTCCATGTTACGACTCCAGTAATAAGAAGAACAGACAGTCCGAGAATAGCAGCTGTTACGGCATCAATATTCAGCATCCCTCCAAATATCCACAAGCCAACCTGATTCCAGGATCAAATCAGAAGGTCAAAGATTTATTATCAGTAATACAGTTATTTACTCATTTTGTTCAAAAGTAGGATTTCGGATAACTATTGGTTTCAAGCAGGTGACAGACTTTTTGTAGCAAAACTTGATGAATGGATAGGTCAGATGAATTGGACTATTAGCGTTGGGTCTCTTTCCAAGATAATTGATTCAGAAGGGCCACCAGAAATGCAAAAAAAAAAATCTCATCTTTTGCATATCCTAACTTGAAAGTAGATTATTGGACATATTTTCAAGAAACATATTTCTTGAGACACTTTCTTCTGTGATAAGCAATATCAAGTTAAGGCAAAAAACCTCAAAAAATCTATCCCTGTTGAAGCTCAAACTATGTAGTTTACTCTATGATGTATGACAGTTATACGTCGAAGCTTCAAGCAAGAACAATTTGATTTTGATCTGCAGGTAATCGGTAAAATCAGCTACTTATTATGTTCTGTTTTCCAATTTCAACTTTTAAGACCATTATCATACCACATAGAACCCACCTCAAAAGATGCTAAACAATGAGAAATTGCACCAGTGTTCGTTGAACCACAACATGAACAAATCATCTTATATGTTATGAGCTAACATTCACATTTATGTATCCAGTTCTAAGATTAAACAATACAAAATCCCTGGTGAAAAGTGGGAATCAATTCTGTAAACTATGTGTTCTACCATACCATAAAAGCTAGAGATTTAGCAATATAACAAGAACTATATGTGAAATGAAGTATTTTAACTATAAATGGGTTATGAATCACCATACCGTAAGAAGCAGAGTTCCTGCCATGATGATTTCGTTCTTTGTCATAGGCCCCATTTTCTCCAATCTCTCTTTCGCAAGCTTAGGCGCATCAGGGCTACTCTTCACCGATGGGGGATAAATTATATACAAAACAAGTGGAACTACAATCAACGAAATAATTCCAGGCACGATTGCAGCCCTAGCCCAATCGGTCCACCCAATCGTCTGCTGTATGGTATTAAACGTCAAATTAGCACTCAAGGGATTGGCAGCCATAGCTGTCAAGAACATAGATGAGCTAATAACCGACGTCTGAAAACAGGTTAACATCAACCACGACCCTAACTTATGTTCAGTTCCATCACCTACATTACTACCACAAGCAACGCATAGAGATTTGACCAAGGGCAAGAAAATTCCGCCGGCTCTTGCGGAAACCGAAGGAATGGCTGGTGCTAACAAAGCCTCACTGAAAACCAAACTATATCCAAGCCCTAACGATGAGCTACCAAATAAGGCCACAAATTGGTAAGCGATTCTGTTTCCTAATCCCGTTTTAATAAATCCTCTGGCGAAGAAGAAGGCAAGAGCAATTAACCAAGGGATCGGATCGCCAAAAGCCGAAAATGCAGCTGCAAATGTTAGTGTCTTGGTGAGAACACACGCACCTAGTCCCATTAACGCGACAGCTCCGAGTGGGAGAGGCTGTGTGATGATTCCGACGATGGTTGCCAGAAATATCGAAAGCAATTGCCAGGCGTTTCTAGAAACTCCTTCTGGTACAGGAACGAACCAGAGGATAACACCGGTAGCGATTGAAGCAAGCAGAGGCTTCATCGCCGCTCCTTGCCATGGCACCGGCGCCGGAGCAGGATCCTGTTGAGCCGGAGCCGGAGCCGGAGCTGCAGCTGCGGATGCTTTTATAGTGAAATTGAGGTTCCTATTCGGTGATTTGAGCTTGAGTAATGGCAAGCGAGATGCGAGAGTATGAGTGTATGAAGAAGACGACCGGAGGTGGCGTAGAGCGTTCGATCTGTGGAGATTTAACGGCGGAGATTGTTTGGAAGACAGACGTGGGTTGGAGATGGGGAGTGACCGGAACGCTAGGTTGACGGAGGCTGTGAGAGCTACCGACGCCATCGTTAGAAGTAAACGATGGCGTTTGACGGCGGAATCCGGGATGTGATTCTGTGTGGTGGGCAGCGGAGAAATCGAAGCTAAAATAAAGACTTGATTTTAATCCAACGTCTCAGAATCCATCATAAGTTGGCGTCGTTTTGTCCGTTGAATCATTTTGCGATTTCCGTCGCTGTGATTGAAGCTAACATGAGCCGGGATCGACAGGCGATTGCGATACGACACGTGGAGAAAAGTTATTGGATGGTAAGTAGATGGAGAAAAGGTTGAGGAAGGGGATTGGGAGTCAGAAGCTGGTTCAGTGAGTCCTGACCACTGAAATGCACGTGCTTCCTTTCTATGTGGTTTCATTTACAATTTTATTTATTAAAAAAATCCAAATAAATAACATATTTATACAATTTTTGACGAAAATTAATAGATTTAACCTTTAAATAGTTATGTATACTTTGGTAATTTCCCTTTGTTTTATTAGAGTGTATGGTATATAGTACAAGGTTAGTTTGGTAATTTTCACCTAGAGATGGCAACAGGGTCGAGGGATCGCAATCCCTATCAGGGTAATAAAAATGTATTCTCATCCCATTGGTGGAACGGGGATCCCTGTCGGAGAACCAGAGATTTTTCCCCGTCTATACAATTTTAATTTTTTTACGTAATGTTTTTATATATTATGTATATAAATGTCAATTTTATGTTTAAACGACATATAATGCTAAAGTATTAATTACCCAAATTTGAATTGTTGCATTTATATAAGGGTAACGTAAAAAACTTAGTTCAAACACAAATATATTAATTACAATACTTAATAATTGAAATTTTATATAATCACGTCGTTATATCAGCAAAAAAATTCGTAACTAACCAAATAAATAATGTAAATTTTTACATGTTTTCATCAGGGAAGATTGATTATATTTATAAGTTCTTTATAAGGGTTGAGTTCCAGTGAAAAGAAAAATTAAGGTAAGAAGCGTAAAAAGGGATCTCCACCCTTGGATGCATATTAGGATGAGATGCACCGAGATGCATCAGATCAAATCCCCACATCAAGTGTGATTCATGGTAGGTTTGAAATTAAAGGTGATCAGGGGTCGAAATCATTTCTTACGTTTTTCATCTTAACTCTTATTCTCACATGATTATTCGTCTTATCTATACTCTTTGAGTTTATTACTATATTATTATACTTAGTGTATATGAGTTGGGTTAAAGCGAAAAGGAAAACTAAGGTGAGAAGCGCAAGAATGGAACTGCACCCTAAAATACATATTAGGATGAGATGCTCCGAAATGCACCTGATCAATCCCTGTATCAAACACGATTCATGAGTGAGTTTGAAATTAAAGATGATCAAGGGTCTAACTCATTCTTATGATTTTTCTCACACAATCTTTCGCCTAATGTGTGTATGTGTGTGTGTGTGTATATATATAGTATTAATACTTGGGGTCAGGTTCATGGCTGAGGATGAAAGGTATCCCCATCCCCGATATATAAATTCGGGGATTTCCCGGTCAAACCGGGATCAGGTATCAGGTTCTTATCGAATGCGGGGGTTTTATGCCATATCCCTATTTTTATCTGTCACGTTTAGTTTTATTTTATTATATCCGTGTGCATTATACTAATATTGTTAAATAACCAATCGCCATCGTGAAATAATAGTTGCATCGGATGAGGGCTTTGAATAGCCCCTAAATCGGCCAAAAAGCCTTTCGCTCGCATCAAAGGTTGTGAAAGACTTCGTTTTGCTTGCAAACAAGATTTGCAAATTACAATAAACGATGGATGCCCAAGAATTTAATTCAACCTTACTCTTTTTGTCTTATTATTTGAAAAAAGAGTGTCATATACACCACATAACATGCAACACTTGTTTCTTTCTTATCCCGTTCATGATTGCATTCGACATTTTTCTATTATTTTTATAAAATTCTGATAAATCTGATATTCTTATTTTGACTGGTTTATAAGATTCATGTAAAACTTTACATGAATTAAGGGACTGTTTATCAATCGCTTATTGTGTGTGCACATGATAAAGACTGGAAATCTTATTGATAAGAGGCATAGTAAGGATTGAAATCTTACTTGGTAAGTGAGGGTGAAAATACTTATCGAATAAGAGACGCTTACCAACAATCCATTTTCATAGACAATAATATTAGGTAATAAGGTAAGTGAAGGTGATGACTCTTATTTTGCAAGTGCTTGCATAAACCATGTTTCGTAATCACAGATTATTTCAATGTAAAATCACATTTGCTTTAGTTCTTATTTCGAAAATGATGCTTTTCCCCTTTAATTAATGTAACAAACATTAAAACTTTGTTTTCCCTGTTTTACATTCAACTTTAACTGGTAACCAGCAAATCTTGTAATTACTGATTATATGTGAAGTTATATTGTAATTCTTGATTACGTGATAAACAATGTTGTAACGAATACAACTGATGTTACATAGGTTGAAAACATCATTTATCATGTTAAGTGGTATAAAAAAGAATTAAATGTTTGTTATATTTAAAGTTCAAAAAGGCGTGAGGCGAGGCGTGGGTTAGCGGCGAAGTCAAGCCTCAAGCCTTACATGCCATGACGAGGGCGAGACATTTTTCAAGGCGGGAAATTTATGTCATATATAGAATTATATATATAGATATATGTTTTATGTATATTATCTAATCAGATAATAATATTTAAAAATCGTACATTCATATTAGAAGAAGAAAAATCATATAGATTATTATTATAAAAATAGGTTTTTGATTTAATATTTAAAACAGAACTTACAAAGATAATTTCACAATTTTATTTTAACCATGAGTCTGTAACGTTTAAGAATTTTGTGAAACTGTGAGTAATATGATTAATTAGATCTATAAAAATGTAAATCTAAAGTTAAAAGTGTAAAAACACAAAAGATAAAAAATAAATAAATAAAATTTGGAAAAAAATCACGTGTTACAAAAAACGAGCACCACAACGCACCTCAAGACGTCATGGCGTGAGCCACGCCTTAAAAAGAAACGTCATGAGTTATTTCATAAAAGCGGAGACGCGTCTTGTACCATATCGCGCCTTTTTGAACACTGGTTATATTAAATATAAACAAAAAAAAACTTCATTACATTTTGATATATTTAATCATTATATAGATGAGGGATCATGTGAGAATAAGAGTTATGGTGAAAATAGTGAGAACACATCTGAGCCTTTGGATGAGTTTAGTTTTTAATCTAACTTAATTTTTTTCAATTACTTTCAGTATCTTCAACTACATTCATCTACCTTTATTTTCAAATTTATCTTCATTTTTAAATCATTTTCACGAACTTTTACATATTTTTAATCACTTATACACACATGAATTTGTTAAACTTTCTGTCATGATGACAACAAAAAAGTAAATAAAGGTAGTCAAATGTAGATGAAAGTATATATGAAGGTTTCTTCTCACCTTCTAATCATAAATTTTATTCTTACAGGAACTCAATCCTATATTTTGGAGCATGTTTTTTCACATAATAGTTTGGGTACCCGCACAATACACGGGATGTCAAGTTTTTTTTTTTTGTAAATCAAGAGTAGGAAGTTTATGCTCATTATAAACTCTAAATTTTATAAGGGATATAAAACAAATTAAACAAATAACTATAAGATGCAAAAAGTAAGTTCTAAAAATAATTCACTATATATTTATGCTATTTAATAACATGATTAAGTCCAAAAATATTTAATTTTGAGCCCATTTTGAAAATATTGATGAGACGATTATAAGTAGGGGCGGACTTACTATGTAAAAAGTGGGGGGAAGGGCCCCCATTAAGAAAAAATAAAGAAAATGAATTTTTCTAGGTTAAAAGTTATCGTTTTTACTTTCTATTATGGTTCTCCTCAGTAATTTCTCGTTAGGGCCCCCACCAACTAAAGAAAGTATCGAAATCAATCAAAAAATTGAAAAAGTCCCTCAAAATCGATAAAAAAAACCCTTAAAAAATCCCTCAAAATAATCCAAAAAACTTCAAAAATATATTGGAATGGTGGAATTAGGCTAAAAACACATCGGACGACTTTGTAGGCGTTTAAGCTACCTTAAAAGTGCCCTTGCTAGACCAAAATTATGGGTTCGCCACTTATTATAAAGGTTTAATTTGTAAAAGAAGAAACGTAAGAATATATTTAATCATCATCCATGTTTATTAATATAATATAGATTATAACTAATTTGGCAAGAGACAAAAATGAAGTTTTATGAAAACATACAAATCATTAAAACGATGATGTTATTGTTGGATGAGGGCCACGAATATAACGATATACCAATTCAATCTATGGTTATAAATAAGAGTGTTTATGGGTTGGATTGATTGGATTGAAGACATTTGAATAACCCAACCCAATACTTATGGTTTGAAAATTAAAGTATAAATATAAATATAAAAATAAAAATAAATTTTATTTTTAAAAATTGATGCATCAAGAATTGTATTCGTTTATCATCCTTTAGAATATTGTATAGACATTCATTCCAAAATCTTGTGAATACTTGTAGTGATATAATCATCAAACATGCCAAAAAAGCCACTTCTTCATGTTCTTTCTTCCAAGCAAGTCGCCCAAATCAAAGCCCATGTTCTTAAATCTTCAAGACCACATGAACTCAATGAACTTCTTGATTCATTCGTGAAATCACACACCCCACAACATGCTTTTGTTCTCTACAATCAAATGCTCCAAAACCCAAATACCCACAACCATTTTAGCTTCAATTATGCACTCAAAGCCTGTTGCTTGACGAATTCCTTCAATAAAGGTCGAGAAATCCATGCCCGTGTAGTAAAATCCGGTCATCTTGCTCATACTTATATCCAGAATTCGTTCGTCCATTTCTATGTTATTCGGAACGATATCGTTTACGCTAATAGGGTTTTTCGTACAATTGCTTATCCTAATGTGGTTTCATGGACTTCGATCATTTCTGGGTTTTCGAAATGTGGGTTTGTTGATGATGCCGTTGCTATGTTTTCTTTGATGGATGTAGATCCTAATGCTAATACCCTTGTTAGTGTTTTATCTGCTTGTTCAAGTGTAAGATCGTTGAAGCTTGGGAAATCTGTTCATTGCTATGGATTGAAGAGTTTCGATCAAGGAAATGTAATATTTGATAATGCATTATTGCATTTTTATGTAAAAGTCGGGGATTTGGAGAATGCCCAACGCCTGTTCGATGAAATGCCTAAGAGAGATGTGGTTTCTTGGAGCACAATGGTGGGTGGTTTTGTGGAATGGGGTTTTTGTGAAACAGCAATTAATGTTTTCAACGAGATGGTGAAAGGAGGAGAAGTTAACCCGAATGTGGCCACCATAGTCAATCTCTTGGCCGCGTGTGCTTCACTCGGGTCGTTGAGTTTGTGCGAGTGGGTGCACTCTTATGTTCATGGAAGACACGATATACCAGTCGACGGAAACATAGGTAACGCTTTGGTTAACTCGTATGTCAAATGCGGCAACATCAGTAAGGCAATTCGCGTTTTCAAAACACTTAGATTAAAGGATAAAGTCTCTTGGAGCACCATGATTAGTGGGGTTGCGATGAACGGCCTTGGCCATCACGCTTTACCACTCTTCAGTCTCATGTTGGTTAACGGGGTTGCACCAGATGATGTTACGTTTATCGGTTTGTTAACCGCATGCAGTCATGCTGGGCTAGTTGATGAAGGGTTGATGGTGTTCAAGGCCATGGTTAATGCATATGGCATCACACCTCACAAACAGCATTATGGTTGTGTCGTGGACTTATATGCACGAGGCGGACGCTTCAGAGAAGCAGAGGATTTCATTAGGGGTATGGTTGTAGAACCAGATGCCCCGGTTTGGGGTGCGTTGGTTAGTGGTTGTAGGGTTCATGGGAATGAAGTTATACTTAAGCGGGTTGGTCAGGCGGTTGTAGATAGAGGTGCGAGTGGTGGAACCTTGGCTTCGGTGTCAAATAGTTATGCAGGTTCGAGTAGATGGGATGAGTCGATTGAGATTCGAAAGACAATTGGTTGTTTAGGCTTGAAAAAGATGGCTGGTTGTAGCTGGATTGAGCTTGATGAATGAGATAAGTAAAGATCTGATTGCAATTTTCATTCATGAGGATAATTAGAAATGTAGCATACAAGTTGCACGTTATCGAAATCAATAGCACGTCAAACAAACCACCAACATACATCAATAGAAGTCTCGGCTTGATACAATTGCCAAGCACTCTGTAAATGAGCAAAAAGCTTCGTTTTTCTTCTGTGAAAGGATGGTTCGGAATCATATTAGTTTAGTGTGGTATGCTTTGATCTTCAGCATTACCCTGTCGGGTATCGGGTAGTTATGCATGTATTGAGAAAGGCGACGTTTTCTGCCACAATGGACGCCCCAAGATTGCACTTCCATGTATAGCAACATATGCAGAATTTAACCTACAACATAACAAGCAACCATCATTCTCATACATCAAACTAGAACTTGATGTTAAAAGCAGTGAAAATACAATCAGGGTCTTAGTGTCTCTTTGTTAGTAGCTTAATGGGACTCACCACTTATTCAGTTTGCTATACATGATTATTTGATAGTGGTTTAATGATATTAGAAGGTGGCTTATTCAATAAGGCCGTTTACCAAATGCTTAACCGGGTAAGCGCTTTAACGGTAAAATTCAACATTATCGCTTACCGGATAAAATTTTATTTCACCAAAATTGTATTTTATGCAACAATTTATCCGGTAAGCGCTAACCGTGGTAAGAGTTGTCGCCCTCACTTATCGGGTAAGACTTTCGCTCGTACCGCGTAAGATTCTCGGTCCTTGTCAAGTTCATCCAGTAAGGTAAAGTGCTTTGGTAAGCTAAGTTTTTTCCAAACCACCCCCTTCCAATTAAATAGCAAGCTCCTTCCATCTATAGAAAGAGCCCTCTAAAACAAAAACCTTTCCAATCCATAGACAACTTTATCCATACAGGATTTTATGGAAAACCAACCAAACAGCCCCTTGGTCTCTAATAATACTTGGTGTTGATACGACAAGACATGACTGGCAAGAGCGAGGTGGGAGGGTGAAAGAATTGCAAAAGATTTTAATTTGACATGGGTAGTTTGGTAATTTACCTATCTTTTCCACATCTCCCTAATTTTTGTTCGACCTATTTTGGTAGGGCAAAAAATTGCAATTTTGTCCCACTCAAATCTGAGTCTCGGTCTCAAGAAGTTTATTTTGTTCTGTCCCACATACCAAAAGCACTCCATCATGGAAATTTATTGCAAGTTTGCTACGCATAATGAATGCACAGACATCTTAAGAGCATTCAAGTCATTTTGATCTAAAATATCTTAAACCATTCATTGTGCAATTACTTTTCTAGCTTTACTGCACATCATCTTAATATCGTCGCCTCAACAAGAGTCATTTTGTCAACATATCACACATCACAAAGTTTAAATACTTGCAAATATGTGTGGATTCATATTCATATGGTTCCTAGTAGTAGCTTGGGCTTGCATGTCGCCATGCCTTTTGATATAATAACAAAGATGAGAAACGGAAAACTCACTTGTCAACATCTGGTGTGGCCAAGGGGTCATATATTTCCTCCCTTTGTTCCAATGGTGGTGCAACACCTGTCACTCCCCCCATATCCTGACCACCTTCACCCTGAAAATCAACCACAAGTTCGATCTCAGATCTAATAAATATCATACACAACCATATAAAGGAGTAACATTACTGGTTGCTTGTTCCAAGGATTCACCATACTGATCACTTCATGTATAAGTTATATTCAGGTTTTCAGATTCAATTAGAAAAATGCAATGAAAAATAACAATAGGGAAACATCTTGCCTGTTGGGGATACTGCATATAACCACCATACGCACCATAAGCATACAAGGACGGATCTTGAGTTGCTCCATAAGCATAAGCATCGTAACCTTGTCCATAACCATAGTATGCGCTGCCCCATTGATTTGGATCTGCCTGTGGATTCCAGACTCCAGATGGATCCTGCAGTATAAGTCCAGATATTGTTCAAGGCACACACACACACGTGTGTACATATATATATATATATATATATAGAGAGAGAGAGAGAGAGAGAGAGAGAATGCTACAATCTGAAAAATCTAGCACTCTGAGCCGCCTTATGTTACCATTTTAGTGGTAAAAGAAACGCTCGAAAGCAGATCATGATAGACGACAATTTCAGTTAACTTGCATCTTGACCTTGAGCTATAAAATTCTAAGCTTGTATACCATGATAAACCTTGTACTACTTTTTGCTGAAAAGGGCTATTTATATTGCATATCATACAATTATCAGGGAAAGAACTGCCAAAAGTTCACCTGTTTAGCAGTTGTGCTCTTGCCCCAAGAAAGGTGGACTACAAGTTGACCAATCTGGCTTCCATGCATCCTTTGAATTGCTTCTTCAGCAGATGTCCTGCATAGCACACAATCAGCAATATGGACAGACCACCTTACTAAAGATCATGAAGATACAGTTTCACTTGAATGCAAAAAGACAGCCATAAGTACGCATATGAGAGATGTGGAAAAGCAATCAGCTTATAACAGTTCCCTACAATTGTGAAGTTTTTATCACATTAAACACAGACCTAGCTGTAAACTGCACAAACCCACATCCCTTGGCTGCAGGGATCTTGACATAGACTATTTCTCCAAACTGCAAGAAGATCTGCCTCAGTTCCTCCTCTGTAACAACAGGGTCAAGATTGCCGATATAAATCTGCAATACGAAAAAATAGCAAATAAGAAGCATGGATACAATGCCTATTATTAAAAAACCACGACTTACTGTGGTATTTGTTATATCATTGTCCACAGGAATTGTAGGCACTGGAGCTGTATATAAGCCTGCCAAAGGATACAACAAGAAAAAGTCTTTATTAAGCCACACAAAACAAACAAGTATCAACACTGTTGCTCTCTAATCATCATCTCCAACCCAAATTTTGGGAAAACTATCATCCATGAAATCATCATGGAGATATAGAGTATAACGGCAAAACTCACACTCCTAGACATATGGTTCATGCTTTCCTAGGCACCTCATTCTCTTTTTTTTTTAAAGTATATAATATTTATATATGGAAAAATATTCACACTCCTCATCTTCAGTGAGGTTTGAAACCTTGACCTCCAAGAAGGTTGAGTTGCAGGGTACAGGTGGCCAGCTGGGTGTCAAGAAGGTTGGGTTACAGCGTACAGGCCAGTAGCCCTTTGGTTCATTCTCTTTCTTTCATGCAATTTTATTGTAACGTATGATATAAGGGATTCAAACTATGAAGGAAAGGGACTTAAAACCTTCTGTGGGAATCCATTACATAAAGAAGCATATATTCTATCAGATCCTTTACAACATTCATAGGACTCAATGATCCAAGAGTTCTGGCAGGTTTTGAAGAAAATATACCACCTTTCGGTGCCACATATTGCTGTTGGAAGACTGTGGTCTTCTTTGGCGTAGCTGCACTTATTCGCATGGGTCTAGTTGAGCAATAAATCCCGTTCATCTCAGTCATGGCCCGATTCTTTTCCATCTCGTCCGCAAATTTAACAAACCCATACCCCTTTGAGCGTCCTGTGTTGGGATCAGTCACAACCTTGGCTCCTCTAACCGATGGATATTGAGTCCGAAAGGTTTCTTGCAATAAATGATCAGTAACATCAGGTGCTAAATCACCTACAAAAATAGAATGCTCAGGCCCAGCATCAGGTCGTCTTTCTCCAATGCCAGAAGATGCCCAATTCAACCTAAAAGTTAATTCGGTTCCTGGAATTTGTGTTCCATTGTACGATTGCAAAACCCTTTCTGCTGTACCATGTGAAGCAAACTCCACAAATCCATAACCTTCTGGAAGGCCAGTTGCCTTGTTCCGTATTACTTTTATCGAAAGCACCTGCAAGTGAAACATAACAACATATGATAGATGTCGTAATCGGTGAATACTGTAAAACTGGTCATGAATGAACAGATTCCTTTCAGGATGCAACTTATTTTCGAAACAAGCTTACAAAATTTTGGATTAAAAAAGTTTTCAACCTGTGCAATTCTCAGTGGGAACTACATGTTAGGATTGGCGATACTCCCTCAGAAAAGCTAGATTTGACATGAAAACCTAATTCCTCCGGAATTCAAGTTGATCTGGTTTTTGTTACAAAGACACAAACAACAATTATCAAATTTCAATACTAATTATGAGGTCAATCATCGACTTCTCTAAAACAAAATTAGAATCAAAATCAAAATTAAAGTCGAACAGTAGCCCCATCGATTCCCAAAATCAAGTTGTTGCACCTTCTTTGCAATGGAGGGGTCTCAAAATTTAACGTTTCGGAACTTCAATAGTTTCGGTATCGTGTAGCCCTTTGTGAAGCTATGCCTGTGGGAAACCCTAAATGCCATAACAGACGTAAACATAAGCAGGAATTGACAAAGGTTTTGTGTGTTGGAGAGATGTAAGAAGTAAAGACCTCGTTAGTGGCGGCGAACCAGGAATGAAGGTAGGATTCGTCGGCCCAGTAGGGTAAATCGCCAATCCATAGGGTACGAACTTCTTCGTGAGAGGAAGGCTGGTGGTAGGGTTGCGGTGGAGGCGGCGGTGCTGCGTAAGCAAATTGTGGCTGTGGCTGTGCGCTCATCATCCATTGTTGTTGCCCACCTTGTGCTTCCATCTTCTTCTTCTCTCTCCGTGGGTGTGTTTTGAATGTGAATCCCTCTACCCCCTTGCAGTTTCGTTTGTGTTTTGTTGCCAAACCTTGTGCTTCTATATTTTTATTATTATATTGGTGCAATATAATTAGATATATCTTAATATTAATGTTTACTTTATTTTTTTATTTTTGTGATGTTATAATACAATTTTATATGGTTTAAAAAAAAGGATAATATTTTTACGTTCGAATAAAATATAAATTTGAACATTTCATAAAAATTATATATATATATATATATATATATTAGTATCAAATTAATCCAAAAACCTACTACTCTTATGGTAACAAAAACAAGACAAATGTACATTTAAGCTTGTTTTCAATTCATTGACTAAACTAAGCCAAGGGTAGACCACCGGACCTTGGTTGTAGTCAGTCTCACGGTGTGCCTGACTAGCGAGTCTGCTGTCTCCACGGTTTTCCCTTTTTCGGGAGAAATGGGGCCACCCTAGCCCATTGAGTGTTTTACCTCGGGCCATCGACATCATACGCTCTATTGAAATAGATTTTGTGGAAAACCAGTTAGGATCAATGGGCATAGTTATTCGATCGACCACTAGGGAAAGGGCTAAACCTCTTCTCTCCTTTGGTCCCCTCTCTTTGTCAATAGAATGACAAGAAAGAAGAAAAGGGCCATGATCCTATATTTGTTTTCGCCCTGCTCTAATGATGTGTTCCTTGCTCGCGAAGCTACATACCGGAAAAGGAAAAGGATCGTGTTGCACTTCGAGTTGATAAAGGATAGCCCGTTAGGGACTACTTGGCTTGTTAGCGAGAAAGCGCATAAAAGAATGCCATTTATCAATCGATAAAATAGGCTCAAGTACATTAGTCTGTAACTGCCATTTTGACTAAGTGGGTCCCGACTCCCGAGAGATCACTACTCTGTTGACTCTCAACAGCGAACAAAGGTGAAACAACAGCTCTCGACTGCCCAACCCTTTGCCTCATGAAGTATGCGTTCAATCAATGCCTCAATTTGACTACAAACAATTATATGTTCCCCTTGATTCCTACCAATATTGTGTTCAATTTGTATAGTTCCGATTAGAGGTGGCCAAAATTCGGTCCCGGGCCGGGCCTTAACCGGTCCCTACCGGGCCTAATCGCGACAAAAA
>NC_037537.1:23156930-23173449 GCF_001531365.2 Cynara cardunculus var. scolymus | reverse complement strand
CGGTCCCTCTCCGGTCCCGGTCCCGGTCCTCCGTCGGTTACGGGCCGGGCCGGGCCCATTTGGCCATCTCTAGTTCCGATACCATGTTCAATTGTAGGATTAGTCCGGATCTAGCCTTAGTGTGGTAAGGGGCCGTTTACCAAACACTTACTCGGTAAACGCTTACTAATGAAATTTAACACTATCATTTACTTACCAAGTAAGATTTTAGTCCAACAAAACGGTATCATATGCAACGATTTAGCCAATAAGCGCTTACCATGGTAAGAGTCGTCGTCTTCACTTACCGGATAAGACTCTTGGTTCTTGTCTCGTTTTTACCGGGTAAGATTCTTGGTTCTTACCATATTCATCCGGTAAGATAATGTGACTTGGTGTTCACTTATCCAAGTAAGCGTTTGGTAAACGGCCCCTAAATATCATCAGCAGGATGAACTATATTTGAAGGAAGACATCTATGAAAGTCTTTACTGAATTTGATATGCGTAGATTCGATTCAGAGAAAAGACTTATGTTAAGCAAGCTGGGTAGTCAAGCCAAAGAGAAAAAAGAAGCAAGAAGTTGTTTTCGTTCGATCGAGGGAATAAAAGTTCTCGTTTTTTTTGTGTAATTCATTTAATTAAAAAAAATTATTATAATTTAATTTAGATTTAGTAAAGAAATAATTTTCAGTTTAATAATATAACTTCTTTATAACGATAATAATTAAGTATTTTGTTAGAAACTCAATTATTATCCTAATTATTTTTTACTGTGATGTTTATCCTGTATTTTATATCTACAATTAGTTACACGAATCCAAACATAGAGTTTTAATAAGTTGTAGTTACGCACAATTTATTTGTTGTGTTGATTTTTAAGTAATATGCATCAATAACAGTACTTGATGCATTAAAATTAGTTTTTAAGAGTTTGTATCAAATACTTTATAGTATAACTAGAAGCTTATTCACGCAATACAACGAGAGACAACTCAATTTTAATGTTTCGTTTTATAATATGGTTTTGGGAAAACAATAATGTTTTTATATTGAATAAAATATGAATTTCAAGACCCATAATTTTTTATCGATATTAGTATCAAATTAATAATTTAAAAATTCTCATTTTTTAAATATTTTTTTAGTTCAAAATTTTAGTATAATTTAATTTAAAGTTTAATAACAAAATAATTTGTTTTAGGTCTAATAATATAATTTTTTTACAAAGATAATTTTTAATTCAATCTTCTTGATTTAGTTTAGTTTTAATAATGAATTAATTTATTTTAGGTTTAATAATATAAATTTTTTTATAAGTATAATAATTAAGTATTCTGTTAGAACATAATAGTTCTCTTAATTATATTTTATATTTTTTATATTTAAAATGAGATGTTTATCTTGTATTTGATTATATTTATTTACAATTAATTACATAAATTCAAACATTGAACTTTAATAAGTTGTACTGAAGCAAAATCTACTTGTAATTTTGAATTTTAAGTAATATGCACCAATAAACAATATTTTATGCAAAAAAATATGGGTTTTAAGAGTTTTTATCAAATATTTTATAATATAGTATAGATATAGATAGGCATATTTTTTCAAAGGTTATACGCACAAAATAGTAATTTATTTCCATAACTTTTTATTTATTATAAAAATGTACTTTCGGTTTATTTTCTATTGAGATATTGTATTTAAAAAAAAGTATACATTATAACAACAGGTAATTTTTTTAATATAAAAAACTTAAAAGATTACACATCAAATAATTGCCAAAGTAAGGCATTATATCATATACAGTTTTAGAGGTTTGATACAGAAAAATAGTACAGATTTTGGGTTGGTTTTTGGTTGCCTTATGCTACATGCAACCCATAGTGATTGACCTGTGATTGTCGGGTCCACATCCCAAGTAGAAAATGGCTATCATGCCATGAGTCGCTAGTCTAGATCACTGGGATCTAGGGGGTTTGACCCAAGGTACGAAGTTCAAGTCGTATAGAGGACCAATAGGTTGTGAGTTGGAGCTCGCATGCCAAATTGCCACAACCAAGCGAGGCAAGTCTATGCGGCAAACCTAAGTCATGTCTGCCAAGGGATGACCTGATTAGGATTTGACCAAAGACATTTTTATACAAGTAAATGTAGATGATTAATACAAAAATTCGTGTGAACTTTTGCAAATTTTAAAATTTTATTTAAAAATTAACTTAGAATTTTGTAAAATTGCAATACAAGTCATATCTAATATCGACAAACCATAGTACCACAACCCTTAGACCACTAAAACTTACAATTCTACATTTTTTATTGTAAAACAAATTTAATTCAAGAGTGTTTTCATTTTCTTCTTTTTGACAATTTTGATGTAAATGACATTAAATTGAAAGTACCGTAAAACATTATAAATTACTTAAAAAAATTTAAAGCATAAACAAACACATTTTTTTGAATTAAAAAGATTTTATAAATTAAAGTACATTTTTTCTTTGATTAATTTTATTTTATAATAATTATCTATTTAATAAATTATTTTGTATTAAATTATAGTAAATAATATTTAATTGTAGTTTTATTATTACTTACTTAAGTGATTAAATATAGTTTTTTATGATAAGATATTACTAAAGGAATTGATTAAAAATCATCGTAACAGAGAACAATTTCTAAAAATGACGTGACACTTTAAAATTATGTTAAAAATTGTATTATAATGGATAAACCTCTCATTTATATTTAACTTTTCATAAAGATGAAAACTCCATATTTGCTTTCTTTTAGGATAAATAAATTTGCTGGAATTGTGTGTAGGATTTTGTAAAATTATGGGCTTAAAACATCACATTTTATTTCCGATACCACCCTCATGTCTTAGCACCAAGAAACCAAATGTTCAAATTAATTAAACACCTCATTTACATGTACAACCTGTCATTAATTAGTTTTCTATAGGAAAATTCCAATGAAATAAAATCCAAGTATGAAAAAGAAAACTAAAACATTGATTTGAGATGCGAATGCAAAGAACGCACTAGCCTTTTTTACATTGTCTTGTTAAATCCGTTCTTCATGTTTTTTGACATATGAACATGCACATCCTTGTAACAAATGGGACATGCCTGATAATGAAACAACATAATGAGAATGATGTAATAGATAGATTTCCATTAAAGAAACGGCATAAATTATTCATAAGAATATAAGAACGAAAAGTTCATATACGAATCATAAAAAAAATTTATTTGAAGATATATATTTGAACGATGTTAAAAATTATTCATATGGTATTCAAAAATAAACTTTCATTTCTTAACTTCTCACCTTATTTAGTTTTCTTATTTGATGGAATTTTTGTAAAAATAAAGCCTTTTGACTTTCCTTTGTAAAAATAGGGGTGTTTGAATTTCTTTTACAAAAATAGAGGCGTTAAACCCAAAGTCTTGAACATCTTTTTAACTTCAATCCTTCAACTTTCTAAATAAATTTCAATCACATCCCTTCTTTTTTTATATATTTATTATACAACACTTATTATATTTTATGTATGAAATTGATTATTGTAAATATATAGTTGATATCAATACCGAATAATATTGTTATTTACATTATTTTTTATGTTAAAATCAAATCAACTAAAATGGTAAAAAAAACATGTACAATTAAATAAGTTAAAAGCGCTTAAAATTGTGTCGCGTCATTAGGCAACTAGTTTCAACATTTCTTCGTCAATCAAATATAATGTACATATGTTTATCTAAATATCTTATACTTCAAGTTCAACATTACACGTAACATAATAATTTACATCTTTCAATTTATGATTTATTGTGCATTTATATTTTCTATATTTATCATTATGGCTCTAGGGCAAATGCCCATTTGTGAAAGCTTTAATTTTTTAAATGGTATTATATCATAAGATAGTAATTTTAGTTTGATGATTCATTTTATCAACTTATTGTAATTTGTGTTTTTAAATGAATAATTTTGTATTTATATTTTATTTATATCCAAATGAATTATTTATGATTTTTTTAATTTAAAATAAAGTCAAAACTAAAATAACAAGGATATTCTATATCTTGGTATCAATTTGAAAGATATTAACCGGTGATAATAGTAATAAAGAAATTAGCTATATATTTAAAATAATAAATGTATACATAAAATATAATAAAGATGGAATAAAAAACATAAAAATGTAACTGAAATTTGTTTAAAAAGTTGAGGGATTGAAATTAAAAAAGTGTTCATCTCTTTGGTTAAGAAGAAGCCAAAAAAGCCTTGGTTTTGCATAAAACTCTACTTGAACCTTCCACTTGACTAGTGTTTATATATATACCTTGTTGATGCTAAGCCATCGACTGCCACAGGCACCATGATATCTATGTTTGCAAGGAAGAGTAATCTGGCGCTGACCTCCTTTATATTCCATCTGACAGATCACACACCTGCAACACAAATCTCATATGATATGAGGACTAATCAACCATTAACCTCAAATAGGGTTGGATTAATCACTAACTAGTTACCTAATTACAATTAATGTTAGATAAAGATATTGTAAACTGATACAAAAGAGTTGAATATACTTGTCAACATTCTCACAACTAATAATAATAGTTGGAGCGAGACTTTCGCGTGTGTACAAACATCGATCCGGGATCCTCCCACTAGCCTCAACCGTTGAGCGAGCCAAACAATACCATTAAATTGGTGTCCTTAAAGACGGGTTTTGTGTGAAGCTGGTTGGAATGGAAGGTAATCAACTTTTACCCAAATAGTTGATAGAGTGAAATGTATATAATATGGGTTAGTAATATATGTTACCTCTCATCTCTTGATTTCTTTCTCCACAAGAAGAAGCCACATTTAAACCTTGAAATGGGGAGCAAGGAAATAGCCTCGTGAGATAGACCACGGCTTTCACTTCCAACAATCTCATCTAACTCCACCGATTCCTGCAATTCTGTAAAATCAGCACTTCCCTAACACATAGCAACACCATGTTGAGAAGACAAATAAAATTAATTCAAAATTACAAATTAAACCTCGTAAGTCATGTTATCAGGATCAACAACCTGTAATACGTTGGATTATGATTACTCGCTACACCTGGGTTACAAGTAACCTTCCAAACAAAATTAAATGTGGTGTCAAAGTTCAAACCTGATATTCACCAGGAATAGGATTATGATTACTCTCCACACCTGGGTTACAAGTACAAAGTTTTAGCCTCGGAGTACTTTATATGTGATATATCACAACACAGATTAATATCAGACATAATTAAGCAAAGCTCACACTCTGCTGGATTAGCATGAAAACTCAAGCTTGCTTGTCCATCTTGTGTATGTTCAGATGTTGTCCTCTCATTAACCATGGTCGAAGAAACGTTCAATTGCGTAGTATATTCATTATTCCCCCTCGTCCAATCATTAATCGCATAAGCATCACCGTAGTCGTAGTATGAGGATGTCATAGGTCCAGAATACCCAAACTTATACGCATTCATATTAATTGTAGAGTTTGCATTCTCCTACATGGACAAGTAAATAAAGTAAGATTCATGGTTTTTTCGAAGTTGGCATGAGAAGACCATTTGTGTTACTTTCCAGAAACATTCGAGAAGAAAGCAAAGCTCAACGATATTTCTTGGCATAAGGTGTAGAAATATTAAGCAGAATCATCCAAACTGATTACAAATGAAATAGAAAATATATACGTACAAGCCATTACGAGATTTACCTGAGGATATGTAGCAGCAGAAAATATGAAATTGACATGCTCGTATGTAAAACGTTCGAGAAAATCCATAAAGCCTTCACTTGACTTGTATCGTATTCCAATATGAACTGAAATGCTCTGATCAGTCGGTGCGATATCTTCCTAATGCAATCAAAGACTATAAACAGTTCAGTCCTCGCCTCGAATACTCTGTCTTCATGATTGTCAAAGATCTATAACTTTTTTCCTTGAAATCTACTACCATAACCAAACATATTAAGCTCGGACAAAGATCTGTAGCAACCGCTGTGTAATTCCAGGTATTTTTTAGAGATTATTCGTTACTGAAACTCCATGAAGAAAAATTACTTGACACAATGATCAGACACACATTATAATAACAAAAACAGACATGCCGAACTTACCACATGATTTTGGTGCGTTTATGTTTACTTTAATTTAAACATCTTCTTAGCAAACAAACAAATCTCAAGAACACTATAAGTTATTAAATTACCGATCAAAATCCATAAGAAAATTAAATATTAAATTGATTACTCTTATCGGTTATAATGATCACAGAACAGTAAAACGTAATGAAATTCCATCCTTCAATGGCGATGATGTTACCTACACTGATCGCTGCATTTTCCGGCCCGCCGTGAGAACCGATAAGGAGTTATTTTGTCCGTCTCTCTCTCTTTCTATATATATATATATATATATATATATATATATATATAAAGACGTGTATGTATAGGTCGGTAGAGTTTTCTCCTATTCTTCTCTCTGCAATCACTCTGTCTGAGACTTTTCGCAGGAGTTGTTAAAACAGCAAGGAGACACGCGAACAGAGAGTGGGAGGGTTATGATTAGGTGCTTCGCGGAACGGTTTTGAGAAGTACAACTACATTGAAACCAAAGGTGAGACGTGGCCTACTTGTCCAGTGGTTAAAGACGGGTCAACTACCGGAGATAAGGGTTCCTTTGACTTAAAAGTTGGTCCCACTTTAAAAGTTAGGGATTGTTTTTCGGTTGTTGAATGATTTTGTATAAAATTATTAAGTGGTCAGAATGATTAAAAATTCTCGTGATATAATACAAAATGAAATATAATTATTTGGTAATTGTTTACAATAAAATTAGACTTTTAATGGTTAAGGGAGTCGCATGATATAAAACCATTCAGAGAGTTTTAGAACCATTAAAAGACATTCTTTTTTTTTTGCGAAACAAAATTCACCTCTTAACGATTAATAGATTGCCTTTTAATAAAACTATTAAGAGGTAAACAAACAACCTCTTATTTAATTAACAAAATGGGTTGATGTTGTCCCTTTGAGTTTCAAAATTATAATCATTTATCCCTGGTTTGTATTTTCTTACAAATTTGGTTCTTCCACGTTAAAAACATCCGTTAAGTATCATTCACATGAAAGTATTTTGATCATTTTATCACATCCTTCTTATTTATGTTTACTTGAAGAAAGCAATATCAAATTTTGTCGTCAAAGGTGAATGACACTAATTGAAGAACAAACAAATCACAAACATACAAAGAAACTATTGTGATTACAGGGGACAAAATTGTATAAGAACATCAAGAACAAAAAAATTGATGCAAAAAAGCGTAGATTGAAAACGGTAACCAAAAACCCTTATGTTGCTACTTCTCCTAGATCTAAAAATGTCGGTGGCGGAAAAGCATGGTGGCAATGGAGGGATTTTGAAAAATATATGGGATCATGAACATGATGTTTGCATAATTTGTGGGATTTGAATCTACCAACAAATTTAGGATGCCAATAACATGATGTTTGCAGTTGATTCGATTGCAGAACAAAGGCAACATGAACAACAAAAACCGGTTGATGGTGGTGGTCGGATGGTCGCAACAGAAGAAAGGAGCAGTTGATTACGGTGGTGGTTGTAACCTAAGTTGATGCTGATAATGGTGGCCGAAGGTGTAGGTGGGAGGGGTGAATGTGTATTGATGGGGTAGCTAAAACTAGGCGTTGATTTCCACGACGGTCTAAGAGGAAGATGGTGGTTGCATATTTGTCTCAAGACACTTGTACAATAAAAACTAATTAATTAAAAAAAACAAAATGGTTAAAATGCAATGAGAGTCATTTAACGGTTGTTAGAATGACAGATCAAATTCACAAAAGGAATACAAACATTAGGGAAATATTTGTAATTTTAGAACTAGATGAACTGTAGAGTTTGTTGTTTGTAATTAAAACTCTTCTTCTTATATAATAAATCATTATTTTAGCAATAAATATTATAAGAAAGGATTTTTTCTACTTTTAATTTTTTTATAAAATTTTAGTAAGTCTTTTAATTATTTATAATCATCATTACAAAAGTCATTAGATCATAGTTGTAATTAAAAAGTGAAAGGAAATCTGAATACAATCACATAGGTTTGACTGTATTTAATTATATCTCGTATGAATCCTATTGTAATACAAAAATAAAGGTCAATGCCATTTTTATAAGCTAAAGTTAAGCATAAGATGTATAACACAAAGTACAAAAAATACAGCATATCGCTTGTTTTGGATCCTGAAAGGCATATAGATTGATTTCCGGTCCAAATTAGCTTCCATATACAGCAGTGTTCCTGAATTTATCAAATTTAGGAGCCGTTTACTAAGCACTTATTTGGTAAGTGCTTACCGGATAAATTTTCTTATCGAATTAACATGAGAAAAGCCAAAAATCTTACCGGATAAGAGCATTGAGAATAATGGAAAGTCTTACCCGGTAAGTGAGAATGACGACTCTTACCCAGTAAATTGTTGCATTCACTATGTTTTGGTGTACTAAAATCTTGCGCATCAAAATAAATCATAGTGTTGACTCCTATCGGTAAGCAATTGAGTAAACAGCCCCTTAGTTATTTTAAATTAATTACAGTTTTACATTTTAACCCTAATAATATATAGCCTCAATTCATCTTCGAGATTTGACTTGTCCTCAATTTAAAATAGTTTGCAGTATTAAAACTTAGAAATACACACGAGATGGCAAGAGTTTTCAGCAACCTCTTACAAAGGTTTCAAACGAACAAATGTAAAACAATATCTCAAAAATCCCCTTTCTAAGCTTCAAAAATTATTCCATTTGCTTGTTACTCTCATCAAAACTCCACAAAGATTTCATCACCATCCTATAAAACTAAAAACATACCTTAAAACATATATAATCCGATTAGGCCCCACCAGAACCATACTTCTTGCCGAAAACAATGACCTGAAGCTTGTCGTAACCAGCAAGAACACCAGCACCAGCCACAGCACGCAAAATGTTTGCACCCGCACCCTTGAACAACGATTTGGCACCCTCGTTCTTCAGGATTTGAGAGAAGGCATCGAGCGAGCTCTTGTACTTGACCGCTTCACCAGATGTCATCATCATTCTTCTACGCACCGTGTCAATTGGGTATGATGCAAGACCAGCACCGTTTGTAATAAGCCAACCAAGAGCAAAACTAGCGAAAAAACTATCCTGAATTACAACACATAAACAAACACGATCTCCATTAGTCATCAGAATTGCAGTGCGCTACCATCCAGGCAATACTAATGCTATATTTGACTACTAGCCGATAAGTTGTTTGTTAGCTAAAAACTAGTCATGCTTTGTAAAAACTAGCTTACAAGCCAGATGAAAAAGTAAAATGACCTTAATGTACATGTTGGAAAAATAAATTGAAATAATATAATAGGCACAACTAGAGAAAAAAGTAGAGTCCAGAAACTTGTCGAAAAGCTAGCTTACACTAACAAAACAGGGCTTTTTCAATAAGCTCAAAAAATAAACCAACTTACGGCTAACCAAGAAGGGTTATTTCAATAAGCTCAAAAACTAAGCTATCTTATAGCTAATTGAACAGGGTTTTTTCAATAAGCTAAAAAAATACGATATCTTAGGGCAAACCAAACAGAGCTTTTTCAATAAGCTCAAAAAATAACCCAGCTTATGGCTAAACAAACAGGGTTTTTTCAATAAGATCAAAAAATAAGCTAGCTTATGGTTTCACCTCATATTTAGCCAAAGATGTTTTTTTTTCTTCTGATTTTGATTTCAGAGAGTCTATCCTATTTACTCATTTATGGAAGTGATCAAGAAAGGAGTTATGAAGATGGAAATTCAAGCTGAAACAAGAAAACAAATCGAAGATGATTTACTGACCTGCAATGATCCAGTGAGAAGAACTGGCTTCAAAGAGTCATACATTCCAAAGTACAAACCGCGATAAACAATGATACCAACACAAGAAATGTTGAATCCACGGTATAATCCAGCAACACCATCTGATGCCAGAGTTTTCTTGTATACATCAATTAAGCCATTGAATTGTCTTTCTCCTCCCTTCTTTGCAGCCTTGGCATCATTTGCCAAACGGGTTCTAGCATAATCCAAAGAGTATACAAAGAGTAGGGAGGAAGCACCAGCAGCACCACCGGAGCCAAGGTTTCCAGCAAACCACTTCCAGTAGCCATCGCGATCTTTCTTAAAGTTAAACAACCTCTTAAAGTAGTCCTTGAATGCAAAGTTAAGAGCCTGCAGGATACCGCAGTAATGAATTGTAAGCTCAAGAAGAAAAAACACGAATCTAACACTGTGTTCTTGAAACCTTTTCTAAGAAAAAGAAAGAAAATGGAGGGTTAGGAAGGGAAAAAAACATGTGTTATCTAAACCTTCAAGGAGAGAAAAAAAATCTGAAAGGAGTCCCTGTGACCTTTTATGAAAAAAATACTCTCATACAACAACACGAGATATAAGGGAAAATTTATAAAAATGACATCTTCTATTTTCCTTTCCTTTCTCTCGAGTTTAAGAACATGAAAAATTGTTTGTCCTCCCTTTCGTTTCAAGAACACAAAAAAAAACTATCCTTTCTTTCCTTTCTTTTCCCTCCCATTTTTCTCTTCCCTTTGAAACGTAAACATGTACCTCACCCGGTAACCCACCCCCCAAAGACCCTACCTCCGGATGGGATATATTGGGCTCATTTGTTTTATCTATTACTATCATTGAGATAAGGAAAGAGTATGACAGACCTGAGTAGGGAAGTAACGAATGACGTTAGCAGTGTTTCCTCTCCACAAAGACATAACTCCTTCATCCTTAATGGTTCTGGAGAAACAATCTCCAATACCCTTGTATGGTTCAGAAAGACGGCCGGTTTTGATCATCTCATCTTGGTTTTGGATCAACAGTTTCACACGCTCAATTGGAGCAGCAGCAGATTTGGAAACAGCAGCTGAAACTCCACCCATAAGAAAATCAATGGCAAACCCAGCCAAACCTTTCTCTGCTGGAGCCTGAACAAAAACTGGAGAAGCATTTGCAGCAACCAATGACTGTGTTACTGGATAATGCAACCCTGCATTTGAATAATTCCCATATCCAAATTGTCTCTGACTTGCAGCAGGCCTCTGAAAGGCACCATAACGAGTTCTAGCATCTTGGTAAAGGTGTAGCTGGCCAGCTACTTTACTAGTCATGGCTGGATGTTGGTTCTGATCAGCCATTAGCGTTCAAAACAAAATTCCTACAGATGAGGCATATAGGATTAGTGACAACAAAACACCAAGTCTGTTTCATTAATCCATGTCAAGAAACTAGTTTTCAAAGATCAATCAGATACATGCATCGCCCACATAGCATTAGTAAGAACTTAATAGTAGAAAATAGTTAACCGCCAACTTGGATCCATGTGATTGTGTGCATGTATTTAAGCTCATTTGAGCAAAAAAACTACCTATAGGAAGAAACAATGAAAAGAGACAACATGCTTCAGTGACAAATAAGCTATGCAAACGAGGACCACATGTGCAGCATAATGCAAAACCGCAACTCCATTACTTGCTAAAAGATGGCAAGACCCTAAGAGTAAAGAATATTTAGTTTCTATCATGAAAGTGAACACAAATTAAACAGCTTTAACTAGAGATAGTGATAGAAATTATTTGTGCAAACAGAGAAACAATCGTGATTAAAAGAACGCCCAATAAATTTTGAATTTTTTTTTTTGAAAGATCCCAATTGATGCATGGGTATTCATTTTGGCAGTTTCAAAATAAAAAACGAAACATACATTCAATTGATCAGTGTGCTAATGCTTCACAACCAGGTAAAAGATAAAAAGCTAAGATCCAAGGATAAAAGTGTCTGGTGGAATTCTCTTATAAAGAATATAATAAAATGGCCAAACGGAATTTATTCCAGATGTAATAAAAAGTGATCAACACCCATGTCTGGATGACATTGGAAAATGAATTGAAATTACAATTGAGTTCCTATTTAATTTCATTTTGGGTATGCATATGAATTGTTGAAAATGAAAGTAGATACTAGTGATTTTCCAAATTGCTTATATTACTTAAATGTATTAAAAATAATAATATTAAATTGTGATTCAAAGGGAACCCAAAGCAAAAGAATCGAAAAACTACAATAAAACACATAAAAAACATGTCAATATAGATACCAAACTATATAAAATAAAATAATATTTTGTATAATTTGTTTGAATTCAATTTTAATTATACTTCACGGATGTAGATTAAAAAAATACAAGATATATTTTTTGATTTAAAAAAAATTAAAATTGCAACCACCTTTCAATAAAATAAGTTAAATCATCTCAATTTAATGATTTCGATAATTTCTTCGATGGGTTTAATTTGACTTCACTTTAAAACTTTCCTCTATACATATAAATTAAATAAACAAACCCATATCTCGTCCAATGATAGAGAGAGGGGCTTTTTCAATCCCCCGGCTTTGCGAAAAAGATAAGTAAAACAAATCAAAACGTGTGAATATTTATATATGAAAGCAAAAGTAAAATTAAATAAAAATAATAAGAAGAAGAAAACGATAATAAAAAAATTAAGTGATGATAATGACAGTAAAATAATGAAAACTAAAATATTATAACTTTATAAGTGGTATTAAATAATAATTTGGTCAAACATTGTGATTTTGTTTGGAATTGATTGTTTCAGACGTTTGTAAAATTTCTTTATGCAATAAAATTTCAAGTCCCATAAAAAATACAACAATATACAAAGGACTTGATTAAACACAAGCTTTATGACTTTTCAATGAACAAAATGCCCCTGCGCATTTGGATGTGTTGAAAAACATATTCGAGCCAGCACCTTTGAACAAATGAGCAAACTAAATAAACTAAGACCCGATCATACCACAGTGGATCAAAAGAAAATCAAACTCACACAAACATATGTACACATACATCGATCATGGCGGATATATATATACACAACTCTTAGAATCCCAATCACACACATACTATTAATGATAATTGCAAGACGATCAATTTTATGTTCGAGAATTCTTATAACTCAATAGCTAATAAAAAACAATGCAATTGGATCATGATCGTGCAAATCAGTCTCGCTATAAATGTAAAAGTAACAACGTAGATACGAATTCCGTAGAACAAGTGTAGAGTAAAATTCAGAAAATTGCACCAAAATTTTAAGCACCTAACATTCCAATGATGAATCTAACAAGGCTACTACTGAAACATGTAAATCGGCATAGAGATCGGAGTGTACCTCGGCGTTCGAAGGCGGAGGAGATATAGAGTGTGTGTGGGTATGATCGGAAGAGAAGAATATGGAGCGGCGAAAGGAGGAAAATGGGGTTATATATACTGGGGTTTGACACGAGACAGTATGGAGAATGGACGGCTGAGATTTAACGGGGAAAAATAGAAGATTCAAGATGGGATGCGGCCGTATTTTATTTAAATTTGTCTTTTGGACCTTTCACGCATCTCTGCTTGCGTAAAAATAAAAAGGAAATTAATTAAAATAATTATTTTGACGCATGATTTTATCTCTTAATATATTTTAAGAATTATACAAATATTACTTCTTTTATAATTTAATTGATACCATAAAAATACTTATATAATACAACAAGATACATCTCGATTTTAATGTTTTGTTTTTTTGTCTCAATTGATGTTATAATATGATTTTATGTGATTTTAAGAAAACAATAATGTTTTTATTTTTGAAAAAAAAAATATAAATATGAAGATATCATAAAAAATTGAAAAAAATTCGATATTAGTACAAAACTAACTATTTTGTTTTTTTGCGTATTTTTTTAATTCATTTTTTATTTAATAAAATATTTTTTATAAAGATAATAATCAAGTATTTATTTTTAGATTTTTTATATTTAAAATGAGATGTTTATCTTCGATTTGATTATATTTATCTGTAGTTAGTTACACGAATTCAAAAATGAAGCTTTAATAAGTTGTACTTAGCATAATTTACTTATAATCTTAAATTTTAAGTAATATGTATCAATAAACAATACTTCATTCATAAAAAATAGTTTTTTTAAAGTTTTTGTCAAATGCTTTATAATATAGTATAGATAATTATTAAAGAGAATTGGCTAAAGAAGTCAAACCAACGGACCAAAATGACTATTTTAATTAATTTCTCAAAACAAAATTAATTTTTAAAATCTGAATAAATTTTTTTAAAATATTAATATTTTTAAATACAGTATTAACAAATCTTCATCAGATTTTCTATAATTTTTTAAAATAGATAATAAAAAATTATAATCTCTATAAAAAGTTATGTTAAATCTAAACGGTTTCTCTTTTATAAAGATTTCAACATTAATTATATTACTAAAATATTCTATAATTTTATTATATCAATATATTTTTTTTCTAAAAATTTATATAAAATAATAATAACTCAATCTCATTGATATAATTGGAAAAAAAAAATAACAACTCTCCTAACATCAAGTTTTAGAAATTTCTCTATTTAAAAGAAATTGTTACAGATACTTTTTCTAAAACAGTTTGAAAAATCACAAAATCATGCCAAAGATTTTCATTCTTTCATTCAAGTTTTTAAAACCCCTTAAAATAAAAGGAAATGGCCGTTTACCAAATGCTTACCTGAGTAAGCGTTTACTAAATCACATTATATTATCGGATGAATATGGTAAGGACCAAAAATCTTACCCGGTAAAAGCAAGACAAGAACCAAGAGTCTTACCCGATAAGTGAGAACAATGACTCTTACCACGATAAGTGCTTACCGGGTAAATTGTTGCATACGATGTCGTTTTAATGAACTAAAATCTTATCCGATAAGTAAATGATATTATTAATTTTTGTCGATAAACACTTACCGGATAAATGTTTGGTAAATAACCCGAAGCCTGATAAAAAAGTGACATACAACCATCAAAATATTCCTTTGTTGTGTCATCAATTGAGTGGTCATAAATCATAATAGCATTTTAACAGATTCTTAAAATATTTTTTAATATAAAAAATCAAAATCTTTAAAAAAAATACATTTTAGAAAATCCAACATTGATTATAATATTAAAAGATTTTCATTCATCTCTCTAAATATTTAATTTCAATATCTTTTCTTGGTGATCTCACTTGATAATTATTTTCAAGTTGTTCTCCATATTTGGAGAAAAAACCCTTCTTTCTTTTACCTTTTTTGTTTTGTTTTGAAGATTGTTTTGAGGAATCTCTTGAGCTAAAATGTTAGCTCAAAATCCTCATTTTCTTTATTTTTTATTTATTTTAAAAAAGATGTTGGAGATGTTCGTCTTAATTTTGAATTTCTATAGTAAATGATGGTAGAAAAATATCGATCACAAATAATTGAAATTGAAAATGATTTGATTATAAATAATTTTTTATTTATTTTTATATTACAGTAATTATTAAATTCTGTAATTTACAGAAAAATAGATAAATCTATCATTGCCTTAAATATTAAAACAAATAAATGTAATTATTAATCAAAATTTACTTTTTTAAATGAAACCTATAATTAAAACCGTAAAAATGGAAATTATTATGATGTAGTATTATTTTAGAGACCTTTTAAAAAATGTATTAAATTATAAAATATCTGACATATTTAACTTCTTTTAGATGAAACAATTATATTTTATTTTGTAGTATATTATAAGAGTCTTTTGATCATTCTGGTCACTTAATTATTTTGTACCAAACAATCAATAACTGTCAAACGGTCTCTTTATTGTAGCTTCAAATGCTTAACATGCGGTCAATTGACTAGAGGATTTAGCAAAGAACATCTTTAACAGATTCATTAAAAATAAATAAAATATAGTTTTTCTTTTATTTTTTCCTCTTACAAACCCCCAAATTTTTTTCCATTTTTGAAAAAATTAAGAAAAAGGCTATAAATATTTCCAAATTTGGAAAATCCCCAAAATTGAACGTTAAGTTAAGAGAAAGAAATAATATTTTATTATTCACACCGGTTAAAATTTAAAATTTTTGTTGGATAATAACGTATTGAATATTTTACTAAAATAATTAATATTGGAATTTCTAAAATAAAAAAACATTTGGAGCTGAATACAATTTTTTCGAATATTTTGATTGTTTTTTCTTCTTCATTTTGTAGAAATTATAGAAAAAGGGTCGAAGATGCTTTTGAATGGTTATTTATACTATATTATAAAACATTTGATAAAAACTCTTAAAAATCATTTTTATACATGAAATATTGTATATTAATGCATATTACTTAAAATTCAAAATTAAAAGTAAATTATGCATAAGTACAACTTATTAAAACTCCATGTTTGAATTCGTGTAATTAACTGCGGATAAACATAATCAAATAAAGAATAAACATCTAATTTTAAAATATAAAAAATCTAAAATATAATTAAGATAATTATTGAGTTCTAACTAAATAATTAATTATTAT
>NC_037537.1:23112884-23156725 GCF_001531365.2 Cynara cardunculus var. scolymus | reverse complement strand
TATAACATCGACTGAGATAAATAATAAAATAAAATATTAAAATCAAGATGTATCTCGTTGCATTGTGCGAGTACCCTTCTAGTTTAAAAAAAAAAAAATAACTTATATAATCCTCTAGATTTAAAGAAACGATGTTATTATTTTGTATACAAAAATCAAAAAATATATTTAAATGTTGAATTTATAGAATATTTTAATAATAAAATTAAAATTGAAATTATTAAAGTTAAGTGTAATTTTTTTAGAGATTTAACTTACAATTCTTCATTTTAGAGAAATTATAGAGAAATTGTTATAAATACTCCTATAACTCAAAACAATGTAACATAAGAATAGATAAACCTAAAATCGAAGTCAAGCTATCATTCTATAATCCAATAAATTGGCATTTATATCTATACTATATTATAAAACATTTAACAAAAACTCTTAAAACCCATTTTTTATGCATGAAATATTGTTTTTTGATGCATATTACTTAAAATTTAAGATTACAAGTAAATTGTGCGTATGTACATATTATTAAAGTTTAATGTTTGAATTCGTGTAACTAACTGCAGATAAACATAATCGAATAGAGGATAAATATCTCATTTTAAAAAATAAAAAATCTAAAATATAATTATGATAATCATTGAGTTCCAACAAAATAATTAATTATCATCTTTATAAAAAATTATATCATTAAACCAAAAATAAAAAAATGAGTTAAAGAAATACACAAAAAAAGAAAATTTTAAAATAGTTAGTTTGGTAATAATATCAATATTTTTTTTTTCAATTTTTTTTATGAATCTTCATATTTATATTTTATTCAAAACTAAAAACATTATCGTTTTCTCAAAACCACGTAAAACCATATTATAACATCGACTGGAAAAAAAAAAAACGAAACAATAAAATCGAAATGTATCTCGTTATATTATACGATACCCACTACACTTCTAGTAAACTTAGAACTATTTATGGCAAGAAGGATTATTAGATCCACCCTCTTAAATAAGCAGGCTTTGACAACTATTATTGAAATAATAAACAACCATTAAAATTAATGGGCAGGGTTGGCGATAAAAAAATCTCAGAAAAACCCGTTTTGATCCATTTATATTTTTATAATTAATTTAAAAATTATATAATTTATATTTTATTTTTTTATAAAAAAAATTAGAAGCTCACTTGACTGACTTCGGATTGTACTTTCTCTATCGAGTACCAACAACCTTCCAATATATATTATATGTGATGTCATATAATAAGCATTTTTGAGTGCAAACCCCTCAAATAATAACACCTCTAATATAACCAAAAGTCAAAAGTGTCTATGGATCTCAGGTTTTAATTTAAAATGAAACAAAAATCCTTTTATGGTCACGGAGATTTAAATACGATGACTTCGAACCACCCAAAAAATAAATGATCACCTTAAAATTAGTCGGCTCGTATAACGGGTTGTATATCCAAATATAACCAAACAATTTTATCTATCATGTTTCTAGAAAATAGAATCTGAGGTGTATCACCCCCATTAATTCAAACACAAACCATTTGACCTTGTCAAAGTCAAATCCATAGTGCTATAGACATTGTGTTTAATCTAGAAAGGTTGACCTTGACTCACACCAAGAATATTCCACCAAGAATATTCCAACAATTTACACCCAAACCTCCTAAACTTTATAAGCATCTTATAACAAAAAGTATTTATATCTGAAAAAAACTTTGATTTCTGCATAAATCTCCTTTTAAAAACTTATTGAATAAGTCATTTTTTATATCATTAAGTCACTACCAAACAACAATGTATACCGACCAGATAGGTTGTGAGTCCCACTAAACTGCTAATAAACAGGCCTTATCGAGTATGGACATAATCAGTACCATGTAATCACATCACAAATGCTTCCGGAACTCGAAAATCCACAAACAACATAACATAAACGTTTAGGCATTTCATACACTACAAGATATTCGAGGTCATTTACAGGATACCTCGAGTAATAATCGAAGATCGAACAGAATGAGCTACTCAGACTCGACGACATGCTCCCTATGCTTTAATTGCAACGCCATACGTTCATTCTCCAACATCGACCTCTCGTTCTCCAGTCTCGAGATCTCCAGCTCTCGGTCTTTCCTATCGCAAAATCTTTGCCATTTAAACCGTCTTTTCTCCATTTCAAAAGCTTCGGCTTCGATCCCGATCCGCTGTTCTTGTAATTGCAACATTCGCTTCTTAACCCATTCTTTCTTTTGCAGCTTCGAATTATTAGGATCTTCGAAAACTTCATTAATCTCGTCACGAAAACGGCTATTACCCCTTTCAAGATGACCATCTTCACCGCCATTTTTATGCTCATCGTCTTCATGGTCCGAATCATCATCGTCATCATCGTCACTTCCATCACTATCTTCTCCTTCATCAGAACTACGATTGTTCTCCTTTGAACATTGACCGATAACGGGCGTTTCACGAACCTGCATAAGATCGAGTTCAGTGCAATTCGGAATCCGTTGACCGTTATGGTAAGCACACATTTCCGGATAAAAAAGGTGCTTCGAATTCAAGATTTTCTTGACATCTTCCTTTGTTTTAGCCGATAACCGTGGCATAGACTCCATTAGAGACGGGTTTTCAACCACTCTACACGAAGTTCCTCGTCCCAGAATGTCGTTCAATCGTTTATACCTTTTGTTAAGATCGTTGAACTTATCTTCGCACTGCTGAGGTGAAACTTGACATCCTTTCGTCACCATGATCTTCGAAACCGTTTTCCATTTCCCCTTTTTCTGTAAACACACTGATTTCCGACTCGAACCACCATCGAGCGTGCCATCATCTCCGACACAAGCCACAACCTGAATCAGAAGCCGAACTCGGCTATCCGACCATTTCATTCGCTGCCACGGCGACGAACCCTTTCGACCCTTGTTAGAGTTATCATCTTCCATGAAACTTGGCTCATCTTCATCACTAATGTTGTGATCATTCAAGTTGTCATCAGCTTTTCCTTTCCCAAAACTCAAATAAGACGTACTAGGGTTCAAAATCTTGGTTTCCATAAACCCTAAAGATGGTTCATCGTCGATCCGATTCATCAGATTCATGACGACGACGACGACGACGACGATTGACCCAACTGAGTTTGCTTGATAGATTGATGAATTGGAGTACGAAAACAAAACCTAGAGACCAAATCGCACCTCCAACACCGGATTCAACGTCCGTTCATCAAATCTATTGAAATCAAGAATCGATAATTAAACATACAACCACTTGGAAAACTGAATCTAGCAACAGAAACATACAAGAAAACCCTAAAAGTTGGATTAGAAAAATCCCAAATTAAGATGAAGATGTAAGAAACGAGATTAGTATCTGGAAAATTAAGAATCAAGAACACAAAGATGAGATGAATGTTGATGGGTTACCTGATTTGTGGTTCCAGATTAAGGTTTTCTGCAAGGGAAGAGGGCTGTTTGCATTCTGGCGATTTGAATCAGCCGATAAATTGATGCCATTGCCATTTGGTATCAAACCATTTGGAGACAAAAACTGGGGGTGAACTAATTTTAGCTAATATAATATTAAGAAAATTATGACGGATTTAACCATTTAATAAATGTAAATTACAAAACTAATCCTCAAATAAATCGTTTTCCATTTAGCATTTGGCATCATGTAGTGCATAAAGATAGAGAAACCAAATTGCAAAAAAAACAATATGGAAACCGACTGACGTGATAAGGCCTGATATGAGTTAACCAACATAGTGTTCGACGATGTGATCCTCACGCACTTGCCTATGTGGGGTGCGTAAGGGACCCACAACCTCCATCTTTTTTTTTTTCGTTTTCAAAATACTCTTTTTAGAAACATATTTATCGTGTTTTGTTTTTACTTCCTCAAACTGTATATGTACTACTTGATTTTTCTCAATCACCAACACAAACCATTATTTTTGTATTCACTTTGTTACCATTTTTCCATATTCATATTCTATGTCAGACATTGATATAATCTCGTTTTTACATCATCAGTTTTAAATATTCAGCTACCTTTTTCACTGTTGTTGACTGATATTTGATCGTTTTCATCATGGGTGAGTATTCTTATACTAAACCAAAAACATATTTTATTTTACACTTATTTGGCTTTATATGTTATTTTTATAACTTTTTTATATTATATGGAGTGTTGTTCGACAAAGAGGGTGTTTTTGTTATGTAAATATTGGATTATAACAAACAACTTAATAATCAATTAAGCTAACAACACATTAAGCTTATTTTTTGTTTTGTATTTTTGTTTTTTTTTACTGTCTTTTTCTTTTTTATATTAATTTACTTTTAGTTATTAATATTAGAAACATTATTTTTATTCTCTAAATAAATTAATATTAGAAAATATTACTTTTATAATAATTTCTAAAAAGATATTATATGTTATCCTTTTCTTTTTTAATATTAAAAAAATTCCTTTTTTTTTTAATAATGATAGTTAAAAGCGTAATTCTTTAATAATTATTTTATTTAAAAAGTAACTTTTTTTATATTACCAAACTATATACTATTCAATATAATCATATTATTATTAGATAATGATGTATTACAAAAAAGATTTATTCAGCAAACATCTAGAATGACTAAAAACAGGAAAAACGTGACTTGAAAATCGTTTTCCAACATATCTGATATGTGAGGCAAGCAAGTAGTAATATGTAATATATTTTAGGTTAAAATTATGCAAATAACCAATTTTTAAAAGTTTGATGATCTATTTATTAAAAAATATATGTAAGGATGATTTTTTTTATAAATAACTATGACTCTTGTGAGTTGCATGATGTTAATTTTTTTTTTTATTCATAATTTTTTAATTATATTATTTTAAAAATATTAAAATAACAACATATAAAGATTTTTGTATCAAAAACTCACCTTTTATGCACAGATTCGATGATTAGATCACACAGCAGATCTTTAATTAAACANTGTAAAAATGCGATGGATTGTATTTAAAATAAACTCTCTCTCTCTTTCTCTCTCTCTCTCTCTCTCTATAACTATATATGTATATTAACATATAAAACAATAACAATAATAATAAGATATTATATGATTAATTGATTTTGACATTTTATATTTTTTTTATTGAATATTCAATTTCTGAAGCATTTAGCACCATTCGCACTTTCCAAAATTTATTTTAAATTGAAAAAGAAATCACTTCAATTTTATTTTAAAGGTTATAAGTATGGTATTTTTGAAATATATCATTATATTAATATGACTTAATGATTATTAAATATTTTCATATATTTATCGGTAGATTTTATATAATTCAAACTTAAAATATTAGGAATTTCAATTACAATAATAATCTATGAATTTGAGTTTTAAAGGATTTTAAAAAAATATTGCATAAATTTTTTAGGATAAAATTAAAATTATAAATATTAAAGGGATATATAAAAATTATGAGATAAACAAGACCTGAAAAAGTTTCATATATTCCACTCAATTATAAAAAACTTCAGAAACCATTGAGTTCATTTATACCATAATCGTTGTTTTTATTAAATCAATGATTAACATAAAATACTTGATAAATAACAATTTCTAATAATCATTTATCTGAATCATAATTTCTAGCAAGTTTTTTAGGTAAAATATTAGAATGAAAAGAGAAAAGTTCAATACCATCAACGTTATTTCAAAATTACATTAATGACATAGAAGATTTTTTTTTGATTAATCTGGACATCCAACACGCTATGCAAGCCGTCTAATCTCAGGGCGACCACCTGCTTTGCAGATAGCCCAGAGTTACCGTATTTGAACCTCCGTGACCACAAAAAGATTTTTATTACTCCTTGGATTACCAGTTATAATATTTGGTTTGATCTGATGATGATTAAGCTGACAAAATAACACTTATATTGAAATTTCATCGTTTACATCAAATCTCATATAGAAAAAAAAATGTTACATGCTTCACTACTTGAAAATAGATGTAACATAGAGGGACTATAAATAGTAGTACATATAAATGACCACAAGAACATTTGTTCCTATCCCTGTTCCATTGCACATTCTTGACATACGGTGTTAGCTATATACATCTATATTTATATCAAAATCAGATCAAATCATATATTGAAAATGTAAAAAATAAATCTTGAATTGATATATTTGAGAGGAAGATTACTGGATAGGGATGCATTTAGCAATACAGAGAGATGCATTTAGCCTGCCATGGTTTTCATATTCAACCAAAAACTATAAGAAAAAAAAATGTAAAACAAACATATATAGTTAACTGTACCTTTTGTAAATTCTTAATGTCCGGTGAACGTAATTCACAAGCGCCTTGTGTTGAGCCCAACCGAGAATCGCTAAATTAGTTATAAGAGTAAAAAAACCTACAACATTGTAACTGGGCTAAAGGTTAAAACATATATAATTGGGGAAATGCTAAAACATGTATAATTGAACCCAAATTTTTTGTGGGCCTGTCCGTATCTGACATTGGAACACCCTCGGACGCAGCCTTAAGTTGAGTAAGAAGTTACATATTTAAATGACAATGCAAGTACTAATCAAGTGTTGTGAACCACCAATCTAAAATCAAATACTTACTCAGACCTTTTCTTATTTTGAGTATGTAAAGGGCTTCTTGTATGTCTGCAAGAGGAGTGAAGAACAGACCACACTGATAGAAGAAGCAGCCATGAGAGCTCCAGCCAACCAAGGAGGTAACCGGATTCCGGTAAACGGGAATAGAGCTCCGGCTGCAATCGGCATGCCGAGTATGTTGTAACCGAGGGCCCACACATAGTTAAGGTGGACACGAGAAATTGTCTTTCTAGAGAGATCAATTGCTGTGATCACATCTTCTAAGTTGCTTTTGATAAGCACTATGTCGGCAGCTTCGATTGCGACATCAGTTCCTGCACCAATCGCCATCCCCACGTTGGCTGCAACCAACGCTGGTGAGTCGTTTATTCCATCTCCCACCATTGCAACTATCTTTCCTCTCGCCTGCCGGTTTCATTTCATATTATCAGATAAAATGGTTCAGGCTTCAAAAGATTTGCATATGGTCGATCAATGTCGGCTTCAAAACCCAAGCCATACTTTTTGTTAAATCAAAAAGGCAAAATGCATCAAAATGCAATAAAGTTTGATTTAGTTGCTATATGGTGTAAAAAAAAACTTTTTTTTCTCAATGTTGCAAAGTTCCAACTTTCCTATTTTGTAATATTTGATGACGTGGATACCCATTTACGAACAGTTTACGCCGCTATGGACGATAAACTTGACATTAATGTCATCAAATCTTACAAGATCAGTCGGTTACCGGTTAGAATTGGTACAAAATCAGAATTTTAACTTGTTACATTGATAAAAAAAAATTAAAACTTTGTAACATTGATTGAGGAAAAATATTTTTGTTACACTAAATAAGAATCAAGGCAAACTTCGTTTCATTTTAAAGGCATTTTACCCAATTAGAAAACCATGGTGACTATAATTTAATGTCTTTGAAATTATCCTATAAAATACGAGTATTCCAAGTGTAAAACAAGTTTACCTGCAAGTCTTTAATCCTGTCTGCTTTTCCCAAAGGATCAATCTCCGCGAACACATTTTCAATTCCAACCTCCTTTGCTATGGCGGTTGCGGTTGACCAGTTATCACCTGTTACCATAATACTGTTGATGCTCATAGAGCGGAGAAATGATATGACCTGTGCAGCCTCTGGTTTCACCGGATCGGTGACTGCAAAAGCACCAGCAACCTTCCCATCAATGGCCACCAGTACACAGGTGCGAGCCAGTTTTTCATTATCTGAAAAATAGTTTTCGACTTCAGTGTCAACTGGAACATTAGATAGTCTCATAAGTTTCTTGTTCCCAACCAAGACCGTTCGGTCTCCAACTTTACACCCCACCCCAGCTCCAGGATGCACCTCAAAGTCCTTCACCGCTGAACCGTTCCCAATTTGAGATTTATGATCAGGCAGTCTGTTCTTGGAATGCTCCACAACGGCTTTTGCTATGGGGTGTTCACTATTTGCCTAAAACATATACAACATTGTAAATTTGGATACATGATGAAATAAAATTGATATGATTGTACTGATAATACCAAATGGTTTCCTTAATTAGCTTTTAAATCTATGGATCTATCAAGTCCTGGGTACTCCCGAGACAACCTTAAGGGTGCATTTGGTACGTAGACAGACGGGTGAGAGTGAGGTAAGCGGGTGAAAGAATTGTGTAAGGTTTTAGCGTTTTAATTTAACATGGGTAGTTTCGTAATTTGTCATCTCCCAGATTTTTGTTAGACCTATTCTGGTGGGACAAAAAAAATTCAGGCCCATCTAGTCCCAGTCTAATGTAGTGTCAAACGTGGAGGAACAAATTTTTGTATTGTCTTGTCTCGTTCTATCCGGCATACCAAACGCACCCTAAAAGTCTAATCCAGCATCACACAAGCCAACAAATTGTCACAAGCATAGAATTAGCAAAGTAGCATTTCAGGAATATAAACCCACCTCTACAGCGATTACCATGTAACAGAACTCCTCCATTGGAATTTCAGAAAGAAGCACGACACTGACAACTTCAGGTTTTCCAACAGTCAATGTTCCCGTTTTATCGAAGACAATTGTGTTAACCTACAGGATCCAAATATTGTCCAGTAAATCATCATAAAGTCCTAAAGTGTAACCACAATATTAAACCATCAAAAAGTAGGATAAAAATATGTTCCATTGTCAGTTAAAAGAGAAGAAACGCATCAACCATTAAAAATTTATTTGTATAAACAGCATCGATTAGCGCACTATATACTTCTATGTTTCATCTAAATAGTGAAAATATGATAAATCAGTTGGTACAAAGCTGTCCAACAGTTGCTACGAGAAAAAGCAAGCTCAAACTCGGCTAGCTTTTCCAAAGAGGTTCAACGCATAGGGGTGTCAATGTCGCTGGTCAATCTTGAAAAACAAAAAGAAAAAGAAAACGCATCTCAATCTTGCTAGCTTCTCTTGACGTAGCTGAGAAGATGGTAAAAATATTTGCTTAAGATGTCTATATGATCCTTTACATCTTTGGCTTGATTGTCTCATTAAAACCACAGAGCCACTAGCAAGTATTTAATGGCCTTGTTAGCTTCAATTCCCCAATATTTTATCCTGCCTCTATTCAACAAAATTATATATACAATAAGAGAGGAATTGTGTTATATAATCTGATATTGCTAATCCAGATACTGCCCATCTTTATCCATACTTATAATTGTTTCTAACACCACTTAGTATTTCCTAGTAGAGTACCATCTAGAGTCAGCAAGAGTGAACTACAGCTTCAACTGTGATTTCAGATTTCAAGTACCTTGTGCGCTTTTTCTAGTGCATTTCCACCCTTGATCAGGACACCTTCTGTAGCGCCCTTACCAGTGGAAACCATAACTGCAGTAGGTGTGGCTAGACCAAGAGCACAAGGGCATGCTACAACTAAAACCGAAATTCCAAACTGTAGTGCGAGCTCAAACTCATCCATCGCCTCTGGAATCCAACTTTTAGGATAAAGTCCAGCTGCACCAGGAATAAACCATGCCAACCATGTCACCACAGCAGCGGCAACAACCTGAAATTCAGGACGTGGTACTTGTCAAGAACATTTATGAAATATAAAGGAGATATAGATATGGCATGATGAGATAATTTTAGGTGCATCAACCTGAGAGCAATTGAATAAGCATAGACTGCATTCTCACCATGCAACATCATTCATTATGGCATATAATCGTAACAAATTAGAGTATTGATCCTAAGATCATACAACTTTTGAATCTTCATCTACAATGCGAACATGTTATATAAAATCAAGTTTTAACCTTCTATCTAGACTTAAGATGCCCACCCCCACCAAAAACACATACACAAAATCCAGTACCCTTGTAATACTAGCACAACTCTCATGTAGTTGCAAAATCTTGTAAAATAAAAGAAATGCCATTACCATTTTGCACATAATTCATGCCTTGAAAAGTTACCGGTCCCATGGGAATTTCCTAAACAGTAGCCTTCCATTTCATATGTTAACTTTTCGATGCTTCAAGTGGTTATAGACTACTAATATTTTCTAAGCCAAGGTCATACATGAAGTATATAAAGAAAAAGTTCAAGCAGCTCATGAATATCATAATTAAGTGTCGCAGGTGGTGACTTACCGGTCAAACAATCACATAAGAATGGAGTTTAGAGATTGCCCAAGCCTTGCATGACTTATATTAAAAGGATAGACAGGGCAAAGGTAGAATGACAAAACTTGGTACTGAACTCGATATACACTAAACAAAACAACCAAAATCCACTTTATGACCATGGCTGGTAGCATGAATGGAATGCAAAGGCAAACAACTCACCGCAGGTACAAAAAACCTTGATATCCGATCAGCAAGTTTCTGTACAGGAGCTCTTGCAAGTTGAGCAGCCTCAACTATTTGAACTATTTGTGAAAGTGCAGTCTCTGACCCAATATGAGTGGCCTTGATCAACAAGCATCCATTCTCATTCACAGTCCCACCAATAACCTGTTTGTGATTCAGAAGAACAAAATAATCAATTTAGATGTGGCATGGAAAATTTAAAGAGAGGGGGGGGGGGGGAAGCAAAACAGACATACCTTGTCACCAGGACTTTTAGCAATTGGAATTGCTTCTCCTGTGATCATACTTTCATTCACATATCCATTCCCATCAATGACAATACCATCAACAGGAAATTTTGAGCCAGGAAATATCTTTAGAATGTCGTTTCTTTGTATTAATTGAGTGCTAATTTCGGTCTCTGAAATAACATTTTTATCATCACCCATTGTCAACAGGCAAGCTGTGTCGGGAGCAAGATCTGTCAACTTTGCTAAAGCATCGGATGTCTTTCCTTTAGCTATAGACTCCAAATATTTACCTAGAAGAATAAATGAAATCAACATTGTACTAGTCTCAAAAAAATCTTGTCCCTCAAATCCATCTGAAACCGATGCTTTTATTACTGTGTATACAGAATAAAAGTAAGCAGCATTAGTGCCAAGTGCAACCAGGACATCCATATTAGCAGATTTTCGCCTCAGTGCATGATATGATCCAACATAAAACCTGAATTTAAATAAACAAAGTACATATGAGATACTATAATAATTTATGCATATTACCACAAGCGGACAAAGATATGATGTCTTAACACCACAGGACATTGACCTTACCTTTTACCAATAATGAACTGCACCGGTGTGCAGAGGATCCATCTCAAAAGCATTCCAACAGTAAGCATGTTATAAAGTTTATAGCTTAACCAATTCCCATATGGAGGAATCATTGGAAGTACCATAGAGAACAACAAAAGTGGAAGTGAAAATAGGCAGCTCCAAAGAAACTGACTTCTGTACGTTTTGATCTCATGATCTTTCTCTATTTTATGTCGTCTTTCTGGAATGTATAAGCTTGCCTGATAATGAGTAGAGCCAGCACCAGCTTCTTGGATGAAGAATATAAGTGACCTGGGACCTGTCAAATCTGGATCATAGCTAACAGCCACCTTACATTCTTCCATGTCAATCTCAACATGATTGACACCAGCTAGTGATTCCAGAGAGCACTTGACTGCAGTCATATCTTCCGGAGAAGTGATACCTTCAATTTTTATATGCACTTTGTTCCCATCATTCCCGGAGCCTATAAGATCCGCTCCAAAGCCAGCATCTTCCACTGCTTCAATGATGCGATCAGTGTTGATAACATTAGGATCATAGTTTATCTTTGCTTCTTCAAGAGCTAAACCAACCACTGCCTTTTTCACTCCTTCAACCATCAAAAGAGCACGCTCAACTGACTCAGAGCAACTCGTACATGCCATTCCCTTAATTCTGAGTCGGCATACTGCAATGTCTTGCTCTGTAAATTCAGTTACTTCAAAGCCTGCATCTTCAACAGTTTCTTTTATTGCTTTTACCTGAATACATAATATAGCGTTTAGAAAATATATGAAGGACTAAAGTAAGCAAAAAAACAAAGACATGATCTTGCATATCAGCCACTGACAACTGCTGCGGCCACACATGCCAAGCACTAGTAACTTTGGTGGTACGTTGTGGACTACCGCGAATTGGCATTTCTAAAAATGTGTAATCAATGGAGATTTGAATTTATCATCAATTCTTAATCAATATATTAACATAAAGATGACTAGGATTACTCGAGGCAATCACTGTAACTTACACCAACAAGTTCTGGCACGTATTTAACTACAGCCTGGCCTTGAAGTGGTGACACCTCGGCACTCTCAACACCTCTCAAATCCTGAAGTACAGACTCGATGGACGTTGAACATGATGCACATTCGATACCGCCTATTTTAAACATAATGGTCCTAACCCCTTGATCCACGCTACGAACTGATTTAATATCGAGTACAACAGCATCAGAGGGTTGCAGAAGTGGTATCTTCAAATCGTCCTTCCCGTTGACATCCATTTCTGCAACCAAATCCCCAAACATGAACAGCATTAAAGTTTAGCCAACAAACAACTTCAAGCCAATCGTCAATACAGTTCCATACATATTACCCACATATACATGCAGTGATCACATCCATTTACTATGCAACATAACCGTTTAATAAAGTAGACCAAAAACATTAACCAGAAATCACTTAATATCGTTCCTCAAATAAATACTTCCTTAGTTCCTTAAAAAGGTTAAGTTCAGAATTTAAAGTCAACCATATAATCTTTCAGTTCCGATGCAAATTGGATATAGAATATATTACTAGAACCAAAGATATCCTATATGAAATGATTGTTATTAAGTTTGAGGTACATAACAAATATTTTCTCAAAATTCTTCAAACTTCACCTCAAACTTAATACTGTTCTCGAGATCGGTGTACCTGTTTTCTTTGGAACAGATATCTTCAATTTAAGTCTCAATTAACAAAAATCCGTGTTGATCATGAAAAAACCTAGCCTTGATGTTGACGAAGGTAAACGACTCGCATACTAACCTGAAGCCAAACAAACCTGAATAACACATCATCCACGTTTACAAATAAAGTAACAACGAACAAATTAAAATAAACAGAATCTCAATCAAAAACATAATCGCAGGTTCTAAAACCAATCAAACAACAAAATTACAAAACACAACATCCTTATATCATGTATTTGAGCGAGAGCTTACCTTTTCCGACGCTATCAAATAGTATTAGGGTTTTGAACAGCGGCGGTGAGATGGAATTGAGGATAACAGAGAGAGAGAGAGAGAGAGAGATGGCAAAGCTGCAGTGTGATTGAGTTGAGCAGAGGAAGGAGACGGTAAGCAAAGGGATGGGGGCAGAGCTTTTAGACGTATTAGGGATTCTGCGTATTGGTGGTAACGAAGGCGTCTCCTCTCTTTTTTTTCCTTTTTTCAAATATTCGAATATAAGAACCCTTCCCACCAAGGATAATAACGTCAATTGCAGGCCCACTGGAGTGGCCACTACGCGCAATTATTTTTTTTTATTTTTTTATTATTATATAATGTCATGGTTTTGCCTAAAACCATAATTAAAAATATTTAAAAAGTCTAATTATTTCTATAAGGAGGAGGGAGTAAATAATTTAAACTTCTAACGAGCTGTTTGAACTTGAGTTTAAGTTCGAGCTTAATAATTTTCGAGCTCGAATATAAAATAAAGCTTGTTTAACGTAACAAGTTAAGCTTTAAAACATCAATGTTCGACTTGACTCGTACGAAAGCTCAATTGAACAGTACAAGTCGAGTTGTGCCGAACTATTTAAGCATACATTTTTTTGAGTAAATAAAGGAGTTAATACATTCAAAAACTATTTGAGTTAGAACTCGAGCCTGACTCCGAAAAAGTTATTCGAGCTCGAGTCAGATATTAATTTTTCGAGTCGAGCTCGAATAACCTGTTACTTCACTTGATCGTTATAACCCTACCTATAAGTCAATTTTTACTTCCTCTTTTGAACTCGAGCTACGTTTGTAAGTATTTGATTGATTGTTAATTTTTCTACGATAACATAATTAAGTTGTTATTGTATTTTTGGAACAAAATATACTAAATTTAACGTTTAAAATTCTTTTTCATAAGAAAAAAAATATTTAAAATTCGTTATATCGTGTTCATGTTACAAGTGGTCCTACCAGTCCCCATTTTATGGAGCACTTGTCTTAGGCAGACCAAACAATCTGAGGATATCATACGGAAATCGGATTCAGTTGTCACTGTCCCTATCGGAAATATGATTGACTACGGATTCGAGCCATGTTTCAAGCCATTCACATGGCATCATCAAATGATACAAGTCTTGGATAACACGGGAAAAAAATCATTGGCTTATCAAATTAACAATCCTGATTCAAAGAGACTTTGGCAAAGGAGTTTTTTCCCTCTGCTCTTCCTTTGGTTATATACCAAATCACCTACCTGTATCAGTTGATTGACCATTCTCGATGCTTTTTTGGGTGACTTACCAACCGACCCAGCAGTGATCAATGACATAATGGTACAAACAAATCAAAGTCATTGGATTTGGTAGTTCCATGGACTTCTCTCTTTAGCCCTTTGTTTATGTTCAAAAATGGGTGTGCACCTCCAGATGGGTGGGGAATTCACTTTCAGGAATCCTTGCTCCTGGCTCTTCGATATGAAGAATTTTTATGACTTCTATAATTAATTGGTTATTTTTGGTAATTTCTTATGCAGTTTGTTTACGCGTGTTTGTACTTTTTGATCGTTCAGAAAAATAATTGATTACTCTAGTCATATTTTTTAAGACATACCCTAATCCGCCTTCAAGAACGTTGATTGAAGTTAGGATGGGTGTAAGCTATGCAAACGATGAGAACTGTTGGTCTTGTAATGTGTTAAGGGTGAGTTTGGATGTTGGAATCTTGTACAGTAGAATTTTTAGCGCATGCAATAAGAAACACTTTTTAGCTTACAACACATAGTCACTACAACAAAATCGGGTTTATAGGACACTTTCAATTTCTAAGCGTCCTAATAGACCTCTTTATAAGATTTAGTTTATAGAACCAAAAAAATAAAGTGTCCTATCTACAAACGTCGTAATAAGTTTATATGACGTTTTTTGACGCCGTAATAAGTTTTTTAGGACACTTTTAATATAAAACGTCCCATTAGCAACTTTATAGGACATTATTTGAAAAATTGTTCTATATAAACAAATGTCCTATACAAAATTGAGTTTATAGGACACTTTTGAAGTGTTCTATAAAGTTGCTAATGCGACACTTTGTATTAAAGATGTCCTAAAAACTTGTTAAGACGATCAAAAGCGTCATATAAACTTATTGCAACACCTTTAGATATGATGCTTTATTTTTTTGGTCCTATAAACTAAGTCTTATAAAATAAATATGATGCTTTGTATTAAAATATCTATTAGGACGCTTAGAAATTGGGAGTGTTACACTAGATGCAGCTATATATAGATAGTTTTTTCTGTTTAGGAGTGGACGTTGAAAAATGTTCATAAATCAACACTACAAATCGAATCAAAGGAATTCGAGGGCTATTTTTGTAGTTCTTGTGTATTATTATTGTTCATTATTGGCTTCAATCCCTGATATATTTCTTTGTTTATTTCATAATTTATTGGAGTTGTACTCTAGTACATCTCCAATTTATACTTGGAGGTCCAAGTTTGTCCTTTGAGATTGAGCGTTCTGTTTTTTTTTTTTTTTTTTCTTCCTACAAGTTATTATATACTCACGACATGCGTTACATAGGGATATTGTTGGGGAGTATGTAAACCTATAGGGCCGCATACAAAGAATATTTTTCCTTCCATTTGTAGAAACTTGTATTAAATCAAGTGGATTGCCGATATAATTATTCTTGGAGGATAATTATGAAAATATATGTTAGAAACGTAATTATAATAATTACAATGTGTTATTTGTAAATATGTATAATTATATTAAAGTTTAAAGTGATTATATATATAGGTGGAGGTTCAAACGAGAACCCATGTGATTTACGAGAACGTAAGAACAACCAAATAACCTCAAACTTTTTTAATTAATAAATTAACTTTTATTATATATAAATAATTTAATAAGGACAATAATGTAATTAAGTAATTTTTATAATTTTTATTTTATTTTAATTAACCATAATTATCTTTTCACGTTCCACGTTTTTCTCTTGGTAGTTATCTTCTTCTCCTTCGTTCATGATAATCTCCATGGCTTAACATCTTTTCTTCATATCACACCTCTATCACATAAGTATCACACTCATATCATATGATTATCACACTCATATTTTATGATTACCCCAAAATTTTAACTTATCAATCAAAACGATAACCCAAGTGATGTATAATAGTGATTATCACACCCTTATCACATGATTATCACACACAAATCACATGATGACACCAAAATTTTAACTTATCAACCAAAACGTTAACTCAAGTGATGTATAACGGTGATTATCACACCCCTATCACATAAGTATCACACCCCTATCATATGATTACACCAAAATTTTAACTTATCAACCAAAACGATAACCCAAATGATGTATAATGGTGATTATCACACCCCTATCACATGATTATCACACTCATATCACATGATTATCACACCTAGTACAATCCTAACCTATTTCGTAACCGTTTAAAAGATTTGATAAGACTAATGATAATAATGATCGTGTTTAAAAGATTTGATATTCCATTATTACCCTTTTAATTTTAATTTTTTTTAAATCTTTTTAAATTTWAATTTTAATTTAAAAAATCTTTTAATTTTATTTTTTATCACAATATGAGGTTATTGGGTTGTTCTTGCGTTCTCGTAAATCACAGGGGTTCTCGTTTGAACCCTTCCCTATATATATATATATATATATATGTGTGTGTGTGTGTGTGTGTGTGTGTGTGTGTGCGCGTGCGCGCGCTATAGATAATTACAAAACCTTATTTTGAATTATAGCTTATCTGTAATCCAGACAATATAAATAAAGTATTATACTAAATCAACTCGGAATTGATTGTATCTTTTAGAAATTATACAGAAAAAAAAATTCTTTTATGTAATACACATATAGATCTAGGGTTTTTGGGCTAGCACCCGATGGGAGATCTGAGCGTGTGCCTGTGTAGATCATTGATAGAGGACACCTCTATTGGTTTCTTGGTGCTCCGTCAAGATCTATACCAGTTTTGAAAATATACAATCCTAAACACCTTATTGTGTGTAATTTTAATTAAATCCATCGTTGGATCCGACTATAGAGTTTTAGATTAGAAAATTATCTGATTTAATTTTGTAACCAAAAATTTGATTTTTTTCTTTTGCATTTACGGTTAAAATTATTAAAACCCAACATTTTCACACTATTAAATTTGCACCGACTACAGTAGGTACTGAATCATTAATTTACGTTAGATTAGTTTGTTGGGTTTTATACGTACCTTTTCAACCATTGTACCAACATTTTATTACAAACCAATCATCATTCTGTTATATATGTCAAAAAACTCTAAAGTTTGATAAGACAGTGATTTAAAACAAATTGAAAATAATATCTTCAAAAAGATCAAAAAAACATTGTACTTCAACAATTTTTTGTTCAAAAATCAAAATTGCTCTTTCTTTCAACAAAATACAGAGTTTTTTTTTTAAGAATGATTGTACGTTAGAACAAAATTTGCAACAACTCTTCTAATGCTTGTTACTTACGCGTCAGTAATTCACCAAAAACAGTATTCTCCTGAAGAGATTTACATTTAGTTTTATAAAACTCAAAAGCCAAGTTTTAAGAAGTCAAACGTATATAGTAATAAATCGTCAACTTAATATTTAAGAGATTAAAGGGCCGTTTACCTAAACACTTACCCGGTAAGCATTTACCAGTAAAATTCAACATTATCGCTTACTTAGCGGATAAAATAGTATTCATTAAAACGCATCGTATGCAACAATTTATCCCGGTAAGCGCTAACCATCGTAAAAGTCCTCGTTCTCACTTACCGAATAAGACTTTCGATTCTTGCCTTCTTACCGCGTAAGATTTTTACTTTTTAGTCATTGTCATATTCATCTGGTAAAGTAAAGTGACTTGTTAAGCGCTTACCCGAGTAAGCGTTTGGTTAACGGCACCTAAGGGCTAAGATCATGATGAAAATGTTTTATGATATAGTAAATCAATATGATGAAAATGTAAACCTAGTTTAAATGTTAACTAAGAGGCCATCTATTAAATGCTTAACGACATCATCTACCTTACCAATTGAGCATCACAAGGATAATTTTTTTTACCCAGTAATAAGCATAATAAGGATCAAAAATCTTATTCGGTAAGCACTTACAATGTCTAACATGCTTACCAACAATCTATCCTGATAGTCAACAATATTACATGATAAAGTAAGAATAATTTATTTTAATGGTAAACATTTGATAAATGACCTCTGAGTTTGTTATACTATGATAATATAACTCTGAATTTCAAACTATCCAAACGTGTATTGTAAATCTTAACCATATTAAGTTATTTTTAACTAATTTTAGAAGGGTATTCGCATAATGCCGCGAGATACATATCGATTTTAATGTTTCGTGTTTTTTTTGTCTCAGTCAATGTTATAATACGATTTTATGTGTTTTTCAGAAAACGATAATGTTTTTATTTTTGAATGAAATATAAATATAAAAATATCATAACAAACTGGAAAAAAAAAATATCGATAATAGTAACAAACTAACTATTTGAATTTTTTTTGTATATTTCTTTAATTCATTTTTTTATTTTGATTATAAAATTAATAATTAAGTATTTTGTTATAATTCAATGATTATTCTTAATTATATTTTAGATATTTTATATATCTAAAATGAGATGTTTATCATCTGGATTAAGTTTATCTACAGTTAGTTATACGAATTCAAACATGAATCTTTAATAAGTTGTACTTCTGTACAATTTACTAGTAATATGCATCAATAAACAGTATTTTATGCATAATTTTTTTTAAAAGTTTTTGTCAAATATTTTATAATATAATATAGATAATTTTTATTATATAAACATGGACTGGTTTTTATTAAAATGAAAATTTTATGAAGTATATATAAGAAAAAAAAAACTGATATGACAAAAAAAGAAAACTCAAATAATAAAAGTCGAGAGATTCATAACTGGAGATGTTATCATAAATACTAGTGTTTAGTTACAAGTATTAAATGCAGTGTGTACAAGTGTTTTATGCGTGCAGACAAGTAGTGATAATGACTTGTAATTCTTGAGAGACGGTAAATGTAAAATTTATATGTTGTCATCTCACTCGAAAGGAATTGATCCTACCCATGGGCCATATGGTTGTCGTATACATGGACTAAAAAATAGGGTGAAATTTATAAATTGAGTATAAAAACTAAGGGTTAAATGCATGAAATAGTAATATACTTTCATAAATTTTTTTATTAGAGCATTTTATTTTTGTTTTTTTTATTACAGTAATGTAATTTCAAATTATTTTTTATTAAGGCATTACACTTTAAAAAATATACACATTATAGCAATGGGTAACATGTTATCTTTTAAACCGGTTAACCCTTTGACTTTCTTTGCTTGTATGATTTTAATGAGATGATGTGGATGACATATCATTTTGATGACTTAATTAAAATAAAAATAAAAATTGCTATATTTAAAAAAACATTTACTTTTTTTTAAACTTTTCTTATTAAGTTGAATGCAAATTAAATATTATATAGTAAAATATTTCTTAATAAATATGCTACATTATTTTCGAGATATATTTTGTTTGTAAAAAAATGTAACACTTTTTATTTTATGTTGTTCAAATAAATATATATCTTTTAAAGTTCTCTCTAAAATGTTAATGAAATGAATTGTGTTCTATAATTTTTTAATATTGTTTTATTAATAAATAATTCAAAAAAAATCTAATCAATTTAACATATTTATATGTCAAATAAAATGTTTTGAACAAATATAATATATTCTTTAAAAGATAATATTTTTTTTGGTAAAAAAAAGAACAATTCTTATTTTCTTTTTTCAAAAAACACATATTTTTTAGAACATTAGCGAGATAAATTGTCTTATATTAGTTTTATTAATATTGGTATATTAATGAATAATTTAGAATTTTTTTAATTCATTTAATATATTTATTAAATAACATGTAAAATATCTAAATATTAAAATTAAAAGTACATTGTTTAATAAGAACTAGTAGATGCTATAATAAATTAATTTTGAAAGTACAATGTTGTAATAAGAAAGTCAATCACTATAGTACATGTGGACAGCCTACATAGACAATGAGGTGACATGAAAAACTAGTATAATGGGTAAATTTAAATCAAAAGGTTACCCAATGCTATAATGAGTAAATTTTTCAAAGTACAAAGTTCTAATAAAAAATAATTTGAAAGTACATTGCTGTAAGAAGAAAAACTGAAAGTACAATGTTATAATAAAGAAATTTATGAAAGTAAATTGTTATTTTGTGTCTAAAAATTAATTAGTCATCAATGTAATTTTTGGATTGGGTTTTTTAATTTATAATTATCTATTAACATCTTAAAACCTTTTTATTAACTAAAAAATAAACGGCCACCGCACCCGGTACATTTCTAGTTTTGTCTGTTAAAAAATCCAACCAATTATCTCATTTTGAATGATTCAGTTTTTAAACTATTTTTTTTAATGAAAAAACCATTGAACTTTTCCATTTTGAATGATTAAATTCCTGAATTTTTTTTTGAATAAAAAAACATTAAACTTTCTCATTTTGATTAGTAAACCATCGAACTTTTAAAAATTTGTCACCTACATATATATTTTTTAAATAATACTTGTAATTGATTATGAAGATTTTAAAGTAAAAATAAACCTAAATCAGTTTTATTGTTTCCAAAATTTACGTCATTAAAACACTTCGCAAACAACGTTATCGCTAACCCTCGACACTACACGTTGTCCCAACGTTGTTCATTCTCCATATTGCCAACACGATGTTGGCTCCTGTCATTGGTCTCTCTCTTTTTGATCTATTTTTTATGTATCATAAGAAGGAGAATAAAAAGATAATCAGTTACATGTAGCTTATTTGAGTTAAAAATATGTAAGTAACTAATTATTTCTAAAAGTTTGATGGTTTAATTTACAGAAAAAAATGTTCAAAAACTTAATCATTCAAAATGAGAAAGTTTAATGGGTTTTTCATCTAAAATTAAAAATTGTAATGGTTTTTTCATTTAAAAAAATCAGTTAAATAATTTAATCATTTAAAATAAAAAAATTTAATGATTTTTTCATTCCTAAAAATAATTTAAAAACTTATCATTTAAAATGAAATACTTTATTAGGTTTTTGTGAATTTTCCCTTTCTATCACCAGCTCGTCAAGTACAAGATATGATTCAAATCAGTCCTCATGTTTCAGCTCATAATCACTACTTTTTTTTCTTTAAAATAAAAATAAACATGATTTTAAACATATACTAGTAGTATACCTGTGTAATGCGGCGGGAGCTGTGAATTTTAACGATTTTGAAGTTTCATTGATTTTATTAGAGAAAATTTAACGATGATATACGTTACATTTAGTCTTTATATATTAATACAATTTGAATAAATAAGAGTTATGGTTTCAATTATAGTTTATCGATAAAAAAAATTATATGACAGTTTAAAATATAATATATTTAAAATCCAACATATTTAAATGACTCCACAAATGTGTTCAATTTACACCAAGAGCAAAGAATAAAGAGATCGAGAGCGAGACCGAGAGTTCTAGAGCAATTGAATGAGAGAACTTTTAATAATTTATGGTGAATATCAGTTTGAATCTCACCTCGGGATATGTGGAGAAGACATAGAGGTGTGAGAGAGTGAAGACATGAATGAAATGTGTCAAAAGTATCTTGGAAACATGAAAAGAAAAAAGTAATAATATGCATTGTTAACTTGTACTATATGTTATATTAATTGTAAATTAAGAGATTTTAAGACTGAATGCGTAAAGTAGTAATACTTAATGCATTATAAGTTGTTTTTAAGAATTTTAAAACTTTGTGCATAAATAAAAATTGTCTTTAAAACTTTTGATAAATCTGATTTATAAGGTAATATAGATAATATTATTATTTTTTAATGAAATGACAACTATATTGTCAATTAATATTAATTTTTACAACTCTTAAATATTTATCTACTAACTAATGATATATTTGAAAATCTAATTATATCTATTTTTTTAACCAACACTTATTTTAAGACATCCAAATACTTATTTTGGGTCAGGAGAAGAAATAGTTTTTATAGACGGTATGTAAGCGAGGAAAATCTCATCTACCGTAGGTTTGTATCAAGGCGTTGTCAAAACCCTTGTCGACACAGAGATTCACTTGTGATAATTTCAGGTCATTCTTGACGGGATTAATCGATGCGTGTAATTAAGCTGTTCCGAAAACCTATGATTACCCAAAGAAAGTGAGGAAGAGATATTGATAACAACCGCAATATAAAATAATGCGTAATCTACGTTCATAGATACACAAGAAATTACTTTTATTTAATACGATATTTGCATACTTCTACACGATTTTAATTGTGTATTGATTGTGATACATTTTAGTAACTGACATATATTGGTAAATACTTTTTTTCAACCATAGTATCTGGTCAGTTTGTGTGTACTTTAACTAATCATAGAGTTTTGGAGAATAACCAAATACTATAACAATGTTGATTTTATAGAACGCCTAAAATGTAGAATTATCCTAAAAAATTATTTTATAGGACGCCTAAAATGTACACGGATCTCCCCAGGTACAGTACGGATCGCCCCGGGGCGAGGTCAAACACAGTCAACGAGGGATGAACAGTAATCTCGACTTTTGAGGGAATTCTTTTTTTAAGACTTATGGGGGGATCGCCCCCGTAGTGTACGGATCGCCCCCGGGGGCGATCCGTGTGGTCATTTCGGTAAAACCTCTAAAATGTGATTATTTTGTGGCAAATGGTTGTGTAAACCGGATATTTTTATAAATACCCCTTCAAAAAAATGCCTTGCTACTTTTAACATGTTTGGGAAAATATCAACATTCAAAATAATGCCTAAGGATTAAAATTTTCTACCTAAAATATCTCTTGATGGAAGGAAATCTCAAATTTTATATGAATTATATATAAAACAAAATAAAAACTAAGAACGAAGCGTTTTTATATTGCATAGTTACATAGAGGCGGGTTACGTTGCAAACCGCTCAATTCATGAAAACCATGCAAATGACTTTCGACCAATAGAAAAATTCCGTTTTTTTCTTTAATTTTAATAAGAAAGGGTGTAATAGTCATTTCATTGTATATTGATTAATATTGGAAGATAATAAATACTGTTAATTTTAGAAACGTAATAATGAAAATGTTATAGAAGGAGGTAAATCATTTATTCTTAATATAATTTTTTTTACCATTAATATGTTTTATTATTTTTTATCATTAAATTTTATAAAAATATGAATTCTAAAAGCAGTAGAATATGAAATCTGTATTCCGTTTCATTGAAAAATATATGTACTTTGAGTAATGAAACTAATTTCATGTTCAATAATGACCAGCAAACAATTTCGCAATATTTCGGAACGTTTTATGCATGAAAAACGTTCATTAAATAAAAAAAATATTCAGTTTTCAAAATGTCTCATTGAATTTTTATAAAAGTTTCATTCTTTATAAACGATGAAACAGTTTCATTCATTCATTTAATTTTTAAAAATGTTTCAAAATGTCTCATTAAATTTTTAAAATTTTAACATATAATTTTTCAGTTTTTATAAACAGTGAAACAGTTTCATTCATTCATTTAATGAAACAGTTTGTTCCCTAAACGGTAAAACAGTTTCATTCATTCATTTAATGAAACANAAACAGTTTCATTCATTCATTTAATGAAACAGTTTGTTCCCTAAACGGTAAAACAGTTTCATTCATTCATTTAATGAAACAAAATCATTGCTTTCGTATTCAAAAAGTTTCATTATTTTTTGTTGATTAAAGTATGTTTTATGTTTCATAATTTACTAGGATATACCTAGTTTCATTGGTCCTTACTAGAATCTATTTTTAAGGTGAATGTTATTTTGTTTATAATATTTAGACATAAAATGAAGATAATTTTTATCACACATATAATTTTTTCAGATTATTCTAACATTTTTTGTTAGAATCTTTGTAATTATAAAATGATATATATAGTTTTTAAAACAATGATTTTGTTTCATTAAGGAAACTATTGTGGATTTGACAAATTTATTTTATTAAGAAAACTATTGTGGATTTTGTTTCATTAAGAAATCTTTGAATAAAGAAAACTATCGATGAATATGCATGTAATCATATTGTAGATTTGACAAATTTACCCCTATTTTAATTAAAAATTAAACTTATATTTTTTTATTTCCTAATATAAATTCATTTAATCTTCACTATTGATCAAGAAAATGAATGAATGAGATTGGTTTGTAAGATTTTTACAAATGAGGGTGGTTTGTAATTGATCCCTTCTCTACGAACGTAATACGTATGGGATATCTTATCACTAAATAGCAAGTCAAGGAGATATGTATTGATTTGATAGTTGCTTTTTGCACTAACATGGGTACATGTTAAGGTAATCTATCTGTCAGTTGTCGTTAAGGGTACATGTCAAGTGTAATTGAATTGGAATAGATAGCGTCAAAACCAAAAAAATAAAAAAAATTAATGAAATCAAGAAAAGATATAAATCGATCCGATACCAAATGGCTAGAACCATGAATAGAATACATATTTGGATAGTTTCAGTTTTATTCTGGAACATATAACTTTGAACGATATCATCTCAGGTTTGTAAAATAAAAGAAAATAAACAGTTAAATTCACTAGATATAATACTGTATTTACCAGGTAAGCATGAACATAACCATATAAAATATTCACTATTATAATGTGGAACATCTATAGATAAAGAAATGCCAAATAACGTAATAATAGTTCTCTACAACTTCTCATACAGTCCATAGCAGTCTGTAGGTTCTTGATGATTAGCTGTTGTGGGGGGGGGGGGGGGATGATTGAAGTCTATTTCAAACTTTACTGCGAGTTCTACCCTCTTTGCACTATTGCATAAGCCTCATTTGAGTTTTATGAGGAGTATCATAACTGCTGATATTTTATATGATATCTCTGGTGTATGATTAACGTTGTGTTCATAGACACAACACAAGGGATGTGTCCTGGCAACTCAAATATCGACTATCAATTGGGTTCGGTTGGTTAAAGAATATGAGGCTCTTGTATTTTTAGAACACTATAAAAACATTAGGTAGCTTCCAAATCGAATACTTTATAGGACTTAAGTTTATAGAACAAAAAAAATATCTAAAAGTGTTACAATATGTTTATATAACATTTGTGAGTGTTTTAACAAGTTCTTTATAATGTTTTTAAAAATAAAGTGTCGTATTAATTATTTTATACTACACCATTTGAAAGAATATCTTAAAAACACAAATGTGTTGTAAAAAGATGAGTTTATAGGACACACTTTTCAAAAATATCATAAAAATAGTTAACACGACACTTTGTTTCAAAAGCGCCCTTAAAACCTTGTTAAAACGCCTAAAAGCGTTCTATAAACCTATTGTAACACTTTTAGATCTGACAATTTATAGTTCAGCCCTATAAACTCAAGTCCGATTAAGTATGCTATTAGAACGCTTACACATTTCAAGCGTCTTATAAACCCAATTTTGTTGTAGTGGAAGTCATGTATCTTGGCAACCTAATTTGGCTTCCCGACGGTGATTTTTGAACCAAATGTCAAACCAGTTGCATATAAGAGTTATCCATTCTTCTAGAGAGGAGATTTCGGATTTTGAGGATGTTACTCTGAGTTCTCATACGTATCTCCTTCAACAAGACTCTTACTCTGTATGTTTTACTAGACGACAACCAGATGGCGTTGATGACACATTGGGATAGAAATGTACGTCATTACTCCCCCTGACATCCATTTTATTTTGAGATGTCGAGTTTTCTTACTAGAGTTATGTAAATGTTTTATGCACGGTTGGGGATCATTAATGAAACTTAAAGTTAAAAAAAATCAGTAACATTTAATACTTATATCTAAAATTTATTACATTTACTGCAAATAATAAATCTTGAAGTTACAAATTTCTGTATCCATTATTATTTATGAGAATGAACAGAGAATGATTGAATGATGTGTGGGTCTCTAACTGTTTGAACAGTAAACAAACTCCATCTTCATTCATGTCTTTTTGGAGCTTTGCATCTTGACACACAACAGATTAAACCCTTTATTTCATGTCACTTTTTTCCCTTTTCTATACAGGTCCTCCTTTAACATGTTAAATGTGAGATTTTGAATAAGGCCTCTTAAATTTTGGAGTCTAAATTTACATATGTTTATGGTTTTTTTTATAACCGAAATTATATAGGTTCAAACCATTAATTGTTTGGTTTTAGATTCAGATTGTTAATCGTTTTAGGTTTAACATATTTTTGTTTTTAACATATATATATTCTTTGTTATCTCATTTATGCAATCAGGGGTGCTCAAAACCCGACTAACCCAATGCGAAATAACCCAACCCGAAGCAACTCGATGTCTAATCGAGTTGTAAAATTGTCAAACCGTAGGTATTGAGTTGATATTGAGTTACTATTATTTGAACCCAACCTAACCTGATGAACCCGATATCTTTTTATTTCTTGGATTTAATATGATTGTTGAATTTATATTAATATATACATTAGAAAATTACACTATTATGTATGTTTTTCATATACACATATTTTCAATCTATTTACATCTTTATATAACTAATTCATATATATACATGTCCAGTAACTGTGAACATATATATGTAAATTGAGAAAATTAACTGAATGTAATATACGTAAGAAATATGGATAAGTTGTATCAAATGGTTGATGATGAAAAAGAAATTATAATAGAGAAATAACACATTCAAGGTTGGGTTGGGTTAAAATTTTTCCAAACCGCAAGCATTGGGTTGAGTTGTTCAAATGTCTTCAACCCGATCAACCCAACTAATGAGTACCCCTATTTGCAATGTACTTAAAAGTTTTGGATGTAACAGAACCTCCAAAAAGATTGAAACGTCTCAGTTTCTATATCATTTTGTAAGTATATTTGATAACGTGAAGCACTATTTTTATATGAATATTAACAGTTATAAGTTTTATGACTATTAAATACTGTTAATAGTAGCTATTAAATTCGAGCATAAGATGTTTTAGACCGACTTTGCTCGATAGGCCCTACATGACTGCTACATTATATATCTTAGACCAAAGATATATCATATTCTAAAAATTAAAAGCATGTTACGTTACCAAAGATATGTGTTTTAATTTTATTACAAGATCTGGAGTAAATTATACGTATTTTTTCGTTCTGGTTAAAAGTTTATAATGGACTTTGTCCATTTCTTGAAAATTCAACGTAACGTGTTATTTTGGTTGCGTTTTTTTAACAAGTTATATCTTTGTGCATGGTTGCACTTTTTTAACGAGTTAACAGGTCATTGCGGTTGTCGGTTTCTAATGAGTTTGGTTCATAAATAAATCAATGACTTGGGTCCTGATGTTGAATCAAGGACTCCGCTTGTTGTAAAAACACAACCATAAAGACATAATCTATTGAATTTTTAAAAAGAAAAAGATAATGACCGTTAAAAACATATAACCATAAAGACAAAAAATATAAGTTACTCTAAGATAGATATATATATATACATATATATATATATATACATATATATATATATATATATATATATACTAGTTGTGTACCCGCGCAATGCGGCGGGAACCATGAATTTTAACGATTTTGAAGTTCCATTCGTTTTATAAGATAAGATTTAACGATGATATATGTTACATTTGGTTTTTACATATTAATACAATTTGAATAAATAAGAGTTATGGTTCTAATTACAGACTATCGATGAAAAAAATTGTATGACAGTTTAAAATCCAACATATTTAAACGACTCCACAAATGTATTCGATTTACACCTACAGTAAATAACCAATAAACTTGAGTTTTAAGATAAACACTCAAAACCAATAAAGAAAACTACAAATTTGACAGATCATAAGTCATGGAAAGACAAAAAAAGATGGGTTTTAGAATGAAATTTCAACTGTTTACCCTCTTTCTTGTCCAAAAACTCAGATTAAGGTTGAATTAATACATGTATATATATATTTAAAAAAAACCTAAGAACATATTAAGTCAGAACATATTATACAGTGCAATTTGGACAGCCTAACCCCAAAATATATAGTGTATATATATATATATATATAACTATAAAAATATAAATCGTAAATATTAAAAATATTTTTTCACAATATATATAATATATAATAATATAATTAAGTCAAAAACTATTCAATATTGGACTCATTTCGAAAATATTAACGAGACGATTATAATTGTGTAACTTGTTAAAATAAAAATGTATTTTTTAAACATGTTTTAATTGATATACGATTATGTATATTAATTTGATAAATATTTAAAATGAAACATTTAAAAGTAAAGAACGTAAAGTAAATTAATTAACTAATTATAGGAGTATAAAGTGTAAATTTAAAATTATAATTTTAAAAAAGCGGTTGTGAAAGAGTGAGTGTATGTGAGGGGGTGAGTGTATGTGAGGAGATGAGGGGGTGAAAAATGATATAAAGGGTATCTTGGTCATTTAATATTTTAAGACTTTAAGACTTTTGTTAAATTTGTTTTATAAGATAGTATAGATATATATATATATATATATATATATATATATATATATCTCGATAGACAAATTATGTCATAGTTTAATGTAATTTATTGAAGAAACCTTGCTTCAAAAACGCTAGTTTGGATTATTCGTGTCTACAATCAAAAATATTTTTTTTCTTAATTTACAAAATTATGATATTTATGCTCAATTTTTTTTGTTATATATACTATATTATAAAGCATTTGACAAAAACTCTTAAAAACCATTTTTTATGTATAAAGTATTGTTTACTGATGTATATTATTTAAAATTCAAGATTACAAGTAACTTATGCATAAGTACAAGTTATTAATGCTCTATGTTTGAATTCGTATAACTGACTATGGATAAACATAATCAAATAGATGATAAACTTCTTATTTTAAAATTTAAAAAATGTAAAATATAATTAAGATAATTATTGAGTTTTAACAAAATATTTAATTATTATCTTTATAAAAAAATATATTATTAAACCTAAATTAAGTTAATTTAAATTATAATAAAAAAATTTGAATTAAAAAAATATACAAACAGAAACTTTTAAATAATTAATTTGATACTAATATTGATATATATCTTTTGTAAATTTATATGATATTTTCAAATTTATATTTTATTCAAAAATAAAAACATTATCGCTTTCTCAAAACCACATAAAATCGTATTATATCGACATGGATAAAAAATAAAACGAAACATTGAAATGGAAATATGTCTCGATACATTGCATGAGTACCCTTCTAATAAAATGTAATATATGTGTTTTATTTTTTGTTATAAAATTATAATATATTTTCTTAATTGCGTTAAAAAATTGTTACATTGACAACATTGAAATCTTGAAAACAAGTTTACTAAGATAAGAATCAGAACGAAATATTTTCATTTTAATATAATTTATTTAATCTTAAATATTTAGCTTTTGATAAAAAAATATTAATTTGATTGAAACAAAAGAATACTTATTAAATTATATATAAAATTAAAGGTTATAAAAGATGGCAAAAATATCACTATAAAAAAAAATGTTAGATAATAGACCATTTTATACGACTTAAATTTTTAAGACTAAACAATTGTGTATCATACATAAAGGTATTGGAAGAAGTTGTATGATTTGCATGCCCTAACAAATTTTATAATAAGATGTCTTAATAGGACACTCTCTCAAAAGTGTCTTATATAAAAGCTAATTATGAAACAATTTATTTTAAAAGTGTTCTAAAAAACTTGTTAGGATGCTTAAGTACATTTTTAACGTCTTATTGTAACACTTTTATATAAAAGTATGTAGAATTTATTTGAATATTTTTATACATTTAACGTTTTATATTGTCGATTTTATTATAGTGAAAGATGCATGTCAAACCTTTTTTTTATTAACCTGGATATCAAACTCGTTATGCCAGCCAACTAATCTCAGGACGACCACCTGCTTTGCAGATAGCCCGGAGTCATCGCATGTGAACCTTCGTGGCCACAAGGGGATTTTTATTCCTCATTGGATTTGAACCTAAGACTTCCCGGTACTTTTGATCTTTGAAGTCAAGCTCAAACCAATTAGACACCACATGGTTTCAAACTTTCTCTTCCCAAGTCCCGACATCAACTTTTGTCGACTCCGTTCACTAATTAAACATTAGAAAACAGATTAATTATTACTACAATTTCGATATTGTATAATTACGCTTAGTACTATGCACATCCAAACATCGTGTCATTCAATTTCAGGTAGGACCTTCGAATGGCTTGTAAAGCATTACCAACCTTCATTACATTTGCTTTGTTATAAAATCTATATATACATGCACTTTGTTTTAGCTTTTGGTGTTTTTATGCAGTCTTTTTACCTTTTCATCTTTTTGGTCATCTCTCTCTCTCTAGATCTCTCTCTCTAGATCTTTCTCTCTCTCTCTCTCCATATAATCTACTTACCTATTCATCTGGACATTGCTTCTGGCATTTGAAAACATGAGCAATGATCAGTCTTACTCCACTTACATGAATGCTTCATGGCTTATTCTCAACCCTCACTATCAATATCTCTCTTCTTCTTCTGCTGCTGCTGCTTCTTCTTCTTCTTCTGTTCATCCTCCTCTTTCATATTCTTCTCTCACTAACTACCATCAACTGTCACCTCCCTCTCCACCTCTAAGAGAAGCTCTTCCTCTCCTCAGCTTAAGCCCAACAAGAAGACCTAATCCTAACCATCAACAAACCACTAGTACTACCAATAATGCTTGTAGTACAACTACCACAGCCATGGGAGTTCATCGTCACAAGAATACTGACAATAATTGCAATGACAATACTGTAACTGTATCTTTACATCTTGGACTCCCAAGCCTTACACTTTCTGAAGCTGATCTCATTTCAAGACTCTCCTCCACCAACGATGATTATAAACAAATGGAAGGGGGAGAAGATGAGGAAGAAGAAGAAGATCAAGATGGTACAAACAGTGTTGGGCTTGTTACAAGCACACTCAATAAGGGTCAGTATTGGATCCCTACTCCATCTCAGATTCTCATTGGTCCAAATCAGTTCTCTTGTCCTCTCTGCTTCAAATCTTTCAACAGATACAATAACATGCAGGTTTTGAACCCTAAATCTCTATAATTATATACATGAATTCTTTACTTATCCATTCATTTGAATTTCTTAACCCCTTTTTCTTGTTTGCATATATAAAATACAACCAAAAGCAGACCTCTTTCTTTCTGCACTTCTAAATCTTGCTAATTTTCAACCTCTTCACCATTTCCAGTCCATATAACATGGGTCTTTAGGGTTAGGGTTAGGGTTAATCACCTCTTATTTATTCTTTCAATTCTGCATGATTTGTGAAATTGTGGTCTTTTTGGGGATTTGAACAAATCTAGACTTTCATCCAACCGATAAAGATAGCAAATTTGGTCAGAAGCGAAGGGGGTTTATATATATATACATATACATATATATATATATATCTGATTGGACAAGACATGTTATGCTTTTTGTTTCTTGGAGTTTGTGTTCTTTCTTTTACTTCTTGTCTTTGCCAACTGAAAGGAAAGCAAGCTTCATGGCCATTAATCTGTTACATCTCTTATCATTTTGATTAAAAACCTACATGGAAAGTCCCACCTTTAAACCCCACATAGAACTCTTGTGTGGTAGGGAGAGTTTCAGGTTTCATATTCACTATAATTTCTTAAAGATTGCATTTAGTTTTTGCTAAATTCAACCATGATATAGTTAACAAAAACCACTTGAAGATGAAACATGATGCAGGAGTCAGAATAAACCAACTGACCTCTGTCATTCGTGCATTTCCATGTCTGTACGATCTAAAAGTAATGTCATTATTTACTAAGATTGTTGTTAACTAAAGATTGTTACTCCAAACTATCTGCAAAGCAGGTGGTCATTTTAGGATTAGTCGGCTTGCATAGCGGGTTGGATATCCAGGTTAATCAAAAAAAAAAAATATATATATATATATATATATATATATATTCATAAACTACTTTTAATTCCTTGATCATTTTATATACGTTTTCTACCATTGTTTAACATATGAAACTATTAACACTCCTTTGGTCCTTTCGTACTAGAGTTTGTCTTCTTCGAATGTGAGTCGTTTTCAGATAAGAGACGAGTACAACAACAACATAAATACAAATATTTTGGGGGGAATGAATCTTAAACTCATCATTATAGGTATAAAAATTATGTCACCGTACCAATTTGATCATGAAAAACCTAATAAATCGAAGATGATTTGTCGCATAAGATGCAAGTATTTCGTTCATGAATGTTCTTTAATAGGATAGTTTCGTAACCTATAATTTAACTTGAATCGTTTATAAACAATGATGTTGAAAATGTAGTTAAAAGACAATCAATCTGACCAATTTTCTTTGGGGGGGGGGAACTGAAGCCATGTGAATGCCTTAAGTTTTCTTAGTTTTATCCCTCCTGAGTGGTCCTTACAGAAATGGGTTACGATTTCCGCAACAATTCTCTTCGATTCAATGTGGTACTTCTTCTATATGGCGTTAGCTAACAACGTCGTTTTTGGTAATTTTTTACATGTATATTAATTGCTTATGTAGAAACGAATTAAAAAACCGATATTGGAAATTTTATTTACTCCATTAGGGTTTTTAATATAATCATGATCATATTAAGAATTCTTTAGGCTTGATTAATACACAAAGTTTCATGTGTACGTAGTGTCCTAATCCAATAAACTCAATACACAATATAACATGAACCGGGTTCCTATTGTCGATGAAGATTTAATTACCCATCAAATGCCATTATATTGGACTAGCTAGCGTTATTCGTGTTACCGGTAGAATCTTGGTTCAAAACTCATAAAAAATGAGGAGTGTATGTGTGAATTTTAGGGGGTGTTTGAGATTGTTTATACGAAACAATTTATGTTTTTCTACAAAAGCACTTATCAACTTATTATAAGTCAGAAGGGTTTAACTTCTTCAAAAACTCTTTATTACCGGTTTGGCACCAGTATAAGTTGTTTATCCAAACACTCAAAAATACTTATTACCGGTACCACACTGGAATAAGTCAATAAGTTGAATTTTCTTTTATAAGAAGATATTCCAGTCAATAAGTTGAATTTTCTTTTATAAGAAGATGGTATTCCAACTAATAATCAAAACTAGGTACTTGGTCAAACCTGCAAGTAAGTAATGAATATCCTAACACTACTGTGGATGCAGGAAAATTGCTAGTACTAAGTTAAGTTTGCATAAATCTTGAATAATTAAATCGTACAGATTAAATCTTTTATATATATTAATTGGTTTTTGTTTATATACAAATTAGATGCATATGTGGGGCCATGGATCTCAATACAGGAGAGGGCCTGAATCACTAAGAGGAAGACAACCAAGTGGAATGCTTAGACTACCATGCTACTGTTGTGCACCAGGGTGTTGCAACAACATCGACCACCCAAGGGCTAAACCACTCAAGGATTTCCGAACCCTTCAAACACATTACAAACGTAAACACGGGGACAAGCCGTTCATGTGCCATAAATGTGGTAAGCCGTTTGCGGTTCGCGGAGATTGGCGAACCCATGAGAAGAATTGTGGAAAGATTTGGTATTGCAGTTGTGGATCTGATTTTAAGCATAAAAGATCATTGAAAGATCATGTGAAGGCATTTGGGAATGGTCATGGAGCTTTTGAAGTTGATCATACTTGTTGCTTTGAGGTAGAACAAGAAGATGATACTGCTTCAGAGATTAATGAGCAATGATTTGTTTGAGTTTAATCCAACTGGTACCTGTTTTTGAGACTGAATTAAATGTGTGTTGAATTGAAAATATATATATATATACATTATTTGAAAATCACATATATATATATATATACATATATTAAGAGTAATGGATCATTGGTTATATATACATACATATATATATATATATATATATATGTGACTTAATTTTCTTGATTTGTTTTGTAATATTCTTGAAAAGTAGAAATGAATGGTATTGGTGGAGGAAAATGAAAGGTTGGTTTGGAGTGATGGCGACAAAGGGGAGGAACAAAGGGGATATTGCAGTGAAAGGTCAAATCAATACATCCAAACATTCAGATGTTATGTTCCATCCATCAGTTCTCATCTCTGAAACTTTAGTCATACACAGATACTACCACAAGCACTTTTTTGTAATCATTCAGATCAAACAACCAGTAAACATCCATCGCTATTGGGTTACGGGTTCTTTGTTTACCTCTTAATAGTTTTATTAAAAGATAATTTCTAAATTTTTAATAGGTGAATTTTGTTTGGCAAAAAAAAAAAGTCTGCCTCTTAATAGTTCTAAAACCCTCTGAATGATTTTATATCATGGATCTTCCTTAACTATTAAGAGCCATAATTTCATTGTACACAATTACCAAACAATTATATTTTATTTTACACTATATCATGAGAGCATGTTAATCATTCTGACCACTTAATCATTCTCCACCAAATCATTCAGCAATTGTCAAACAGCCCCTTAGATTAAATACATTCAGATGTTAAGGTTTTAGCTATGCTAAAATACAGAAAGAATGATTTTGACAAAAAAATTTCACTTCAACAGTTATTATATTTTGTATGTTAAAATAGAGAAAAGAAAACAAAAAAAATCTTCAAATAAAAGGAGAAATTATTATTTAAATACTTTCCACCAATAAGAGGTTTTTATAATAAATTTTAAGAGGTATTTATAATAAATTTTAAGGTATTTATTTAATATATGATGTATTGAATATTTTAATAATATAGTTAATGTTAGAATTGCTAAAATAAAGTATTGTTGGAGTTAAATATAATTTTTGTACAAATTTTAATTTTTAAATAAAATATAACATAGTTGTTAGAGATGCTCTAAAGTTTTTTCACAACTTTTTTTCTTTCACATCATCAGCAACCTCAACAACTTAAAAATCTCACCATACCACCACTATGTCAAAAATCTCACTCAAGTTTTTCATATCATTTTCAAACTTTTAGGGTCCATCATTTAAGTGTGTATTATTTATATTCTTATTTATAAAAATCAATATATTAAAATTTGTACAAATACATATTATTTATGTCGAAAAAATATTATTACTTTAGCTATGTGTTTATTTTACAAGAAAACCATATAAATTGTATATATTATATACAATAAAAAAAATAAAAATTGGATTATGTATAAACTATATACAATAAAAATTAAAAGTATGCACAATAAAAAAATAGATTATCAAAAAATGGGTAAAAATTGTATAAAAGTATGTAAAAAAAATTTAAAAAAGTTAAATTTAAAAGTATGTACAGATAAAAATTATTACTTTCATTATGTATTTATTAATTATTTAAATATGATTATTTTAATTATATAATAAATAAAAATTGATTAAAAATGAAACTTTTATAAAACTTTATAAAGTTAAACTGATTAAATATGAAAAAATTCTAAAAAAACAGGTCATGCAGCCTGTAAACAAATCGAACAGACACGAACAAAAAACTTGTTCATATTCGTTCGTTTAACTTAACCAAACAAAAGAACAAACACGAACGATAAACGAACAAAATTTTTGGTGTTTGTATTCGTTCGTTTAGAAAATGGGTATGTTCCTGTTAGTTCATATTCATTTATTAAGATGTTAGACGAAACGTAAACTGAAAAACACTAAAAAAAAATTAGACTTAAACAAACACAAGGTGCATTGGCTTATTTTTTGGGAAGAAACCATCAGCCAAGGAGCTGATCTAAGTTGGAAACCATTTCTTGGATTCAGTTTTTGTCCCGATTGTGGAAGGCGAGAGAGAAGAGAGAAAAAAAAATGCTTTCATGGTTAAAGCCTTGAAGGTCTAAGAAGTTGTGTAATCCAATGTAAAATGTTTGACAATTGTTGAATGGTTTGGTGCAGAATGATTAAGTGGTCAGAATGATTAAGAGGCTCTCATGATATAGTGCAAAATGAAATATAGTTGTTTGACATTTGTTTACGATGAAATTAGGGCGCTTAATGGTTAAGGGAGACCCATGATACAAAACCATTCAGAGGGTTTTAGAACCATTAAGAGACAGACCTTTTTTTTGCCAAACAAGATTCATATCTTAACGATTCAGATGTTGCATCTTAATGAAACTATTAAGAAGTAAACAACAACCCCTAAGATTATTGCTCTTTGTATGGTTTTCCATTCATTTATGGAGTTTGTCTTCTAGGTTAAGCTTTTTGATTGATTTCATTACATGTGGGTATGAGAGATTCCATGGTATAAGTGTTATTGTGATTGTTCTTCGAATGGAGTTTTGGGGTTTTTGACTCGATTATCCAATTTAGAAATCCTTTGAGAAATCTCACCATGAAAAATGATGGGGTTTTCATTTAGGAAAGAGTTATTGTTTAAAAGAGTTTGAGGACTTAATCTTTGTGTTTTTAGACTTTTGAGATCGACTTTGGAAAGCTTGATTGTGAGAAATCTGGAATTGGGTCAAGAAGTGAAATCGTGCAGGTCACACAGTAGGGTATGCGACCTCAGCTGCCACTTAGGTCGCATGGGAAAGACATCCAGTGGGTGGTGCGACTAGCGTCACGACTAACGCGTATTATTTGTTATTCAACTCAATTTCATCTCATCATTCGCCAGATTCAGCATGATAACCGATTAATGCTTCCAGCAGTTATCTGGGTACTTAAATGTTTAAAATTTTACATCTTAAGTTTCAAAATGAAAGTTTTTGAAAGTACGTTACCCAAAATAATAATCAAGTTAAACTATATCATTTTTTCATTCAATTTACCCAAATATTAAAACTTTGAATGTATAAAAAAGATAAACAATATATATATATATATATATATATATTTATATATATATATATTGTTTATCCTTTTTATACATGGAAGCTGTTTACTAAACATTTACCAGGTCAATTGCATTATTCAGGTGAGCATAGGAAAGACATGGATCTTATCCGGTAAAATGGAAGACAAGAATTGAGAGTTTTATCCAGTAAGTAAGATGGTGATTTTTACTTAGTAAGTCCTTAACAGGTGATAAATGCTTACCATCAATCTATTTTAATGTTCGATAATATAACTTAATAAGGTAAAAAAAGGATGATAATTAATATAACAAATGGGACAAGGAGGGATGGTGGTCATCAATTGGGGGCGGTGTGGTGGGGTGAGTGGGTCGAGGTGTATTTTATAAGTCATTAATGCTTACAAATTATAAAGGTTTTATTACTGATCATTTACTAACGTGTTACTTGTAAGTGCTTGTCGAGTGTCTTTAAGAACAGTTTTACTAAATACTTATGGGAAGCGTTTATATGAATAGTCATCGACCTCAATTATATTATTGGGTAAAATTCTCGACCATTAAAATGGATTTTTGGTAAACGTCTCTTGCCCTGTAAACATTGACCAAGTACGAGTCTTCTCCCTCACTAACCGGGTAAGATTATTGGTTCTTGTCATGTTTGACGGATAAAGTAAGGAGTCATTTACCGAATGCTTGCTAATAACCTTACCTTAATTGTCGGGCGAGCATGACAATAACTAAAAATCTTACCCGGTAAGTAAAAGAGAATACTTTTTACCTTGTTAACATTTAAGAGGCAGGATACACTATTCCATTTTGATGACCAATAATGTTATCCAACAACGTAAGTGAGGATTGTTACTCTTATCGATAAACGCTTACTCGTTAAACATCTACAAAAAGAACCCCTACATTTATAAAATGGTGAACCAACACACGTATTTTATCATTTATTGATTTTAAAATTGTAGAAACGAATTGAATGATATATTTATTGCTTCTATTATTTTTCACAACCATTTTGGCTTGATTTAATGTAAATGAACACTGATTGTAACGTGTTCAATGTATGTCTTCAACTTTTCATCTTAAAAACCCGTTTAAAACGTTATGTTTGAATTAATGATTTCCGCACTCATTTTTCTTTCTAATAACCCAAAATAAAAGGCTGTTTTCTTCTATTATACATGAGTGTTTTATTTTATTAAAAATAGTTGTCCGATTTTTTGAATCGCATATGATAATTGGCTAGTTATTTGTACCCAAAAACGATATAGGCCCTATCAGGTTGGTGATATGCAAGATTGAGTGTCGTTACAACAATCGTGAAATTTCATCAAATAAGATGGTGTTTTAATGTAATTGGCTACTTATAATTTTGATTGGTAGAAGTTGGTATTGGAGTACTAGTATAATAATAATATCACATAATATTCGGTTTATAACATCGTTGTTACAAGTACATAATATATGTAATTTGTTTTTTTTTTTTTTTTTGTTAAAACTTAAACATGGGTGTATGATTTAAGTTGTGCGTACATCGACCAATGCTATTAGGGTTTGAAAAATACTAACTAGGAAAATCCTGATCGAATGGCTATGAGGAGACTTGGAGTAGCGATCTATGAGAAGGAGCCTGAATGCCTGATATTTATTTGTCAGTTGAGTTAGCCCTCATACTTCAGAAAAATATTCGTAATATGTTTATAGGATATGTAACGTGTTCATACTTTATATGTGTGTGTGTATATATATATATATATATATATATATATATATATATATATATATATATATATATATATATATACACAGAGGAGTGATCATATGAAAACCGCCCTCATTTGAGTAAACCGTGCAAACCACCTTCATCTGTCGATTTCATTGTTTAATCTTATGAAATTTTTTCATGAAATTGTTTAATCTTGTGAAATTGTTTCATATAATACTTTTTTTGATGAAGTTGTTTCATATATGGTTGTGAAATTGTTTCATATAATACTTAATGAAACTGTTTCATGTATTTATCTAACATTAATGAAACTGTTTCATGTATTTCTCTAAAATTAAAATTATGAAGATGATAATATCTATGATTAACACCCTCCACAATAAAAATGATTAATCAACCTCTCATAATTACAAAAAAATGAACAAAATGAAAAATTATGATTGGTTGAATGCGGTTTGCACGGTTTGTACAAATTGAGTGGTTTGCATTTGATCGCTCCCCTATATACACACACACATATATAAGGGTTGGGTTCATGTGAGACTAACTTGTTTTCGTGAGACCCATGAGACCACTTTTTTACACTTGAAACTTCACAGTAAAACGCTGTGAAGATAAAAAAAATACTATAAAACCTTCATAGCGTTTTGTTGTGAAGTTTCAAGTACAAAAAATGGTCTCACGTAATCCCCAATTATACACCGTTGGATTCACGTGAGACCAACCCATTTTCGTGAGACCTATGAGACAACATTTTTACACTTGAAAACTTCATAGTAAAAAAATATTGTTAAGGTAAAAAAAATCCAAACTGTGAAGTTTTAAATGTAAAAAAGTGGTTTCATATGTCTCACGAAAACATGTTATTCTTACATGATCCCAAGCCTATACATAATTAAGGAATGGTTGAAACGAGAACATCTCTGTGTTTATGAAAATATGAGAACATTTTGGGCCTCCAAATTAATTAACACATAATAAAAATTAGAATAAATTAGTGTTTATCAACAATTTTCTTTTATCTTAGATTTGTTCTTATCACTTAATTATTGCAAGTATTATCGAAGACTTCTTATGTTGATGCCTCCATTATCGATAATGATGTGATAATAATCTGATTTTGCTGTGATAATGTTTTGATTATGTGATAATGTTTTGATTATGTGATTTTGTTATAATAACGATGATCAAAACATCGATGATCACATCCACAATCATCACTGTTTCTGTTTATCATTAAATTTTGTTGTGATAACGATTTGATAGATCGGTGAGTATATTTTCTAGACGTGATTTTACGGATAAGGACGTCGCCAAGATTACAGATAAATACAAAATCAAATGATTATTCTTAATTATTTAGTTTATGTTTTTTTTTAATTTTAATTATAAGTTAAATAATTTGAAGGCTTAGAATTATTCTCGTATTTTCATAAAATAAATGTGTTCTTGTTTGAATCCTCCAATAAAACACATTTTTTAATAAATCCAATCTCGTATTGCCATTTTATTTAAATAAATATTTATCGTGATAAATTGCTCTAATAATATAATAAAAACATCTCAATTTAATATTATTGTTATTTTTTTATTCGTTTTTAAAGCATATTTAACAAAATAGATAATATAGAGAATTTGATGAGTTTGGATATATTATTTTTATTTTAATAGATTCTTCAAAAAAAAAAAAATTAAAAAGCATGTGAAATTCTCAAATTTTTTTAAAAAATCTTTAAAATGATTAAAATAAAGAAAAATAATTAATTATTTAATCAATAAAAAATCATAAAATTAATATTTAATATCTTATTAAATATATAATATCTTTTATTGTATATCGAAAAATGGTACAACTTCTAAAAACAATTACAAAATATTCGGCTTTAAAATTATTAATAAAAATCATTGAGACACCTCAACGATTTAAAAATATAATGATTTAACAAATATTAAATCACTATATTTTGGAAAATATAATAATCCTTAAAGTTTCAGTTCAAAAAAATATACGTTTATTATGATAATTTTGAGGACAATATTTTGGACAAAACCGTTTTTTAGTGATTTAGATTTCTAGAAAGAAAATTAATTGAAATAATCATTTTTAGATATTGGTTTTATTTTTTAGGAGTCGTTTACCAAATACTTACCCGGTAAATGTTCACTGATAAATTTAACACTAAAATTTACTTATCGGATAAGATTTTAGTCCACCAAAATGGTATCGTATGCAACAATTTATCTGGTAAGTGCTTATCATGGTAAGAGTCGTCGCCCTCACTTACCGGGTAAAGACCCTTGGTTCTTGTCTCGCTCTTACACTGGTAAGATTCTTGATCCTTATCATATTCATCCGATAAGGTAAATTTTTTTTGGTGTTCACTTACCCGAATATGCGTTTGGTAAACGGCCCCTTAGTCATTTATCTTCCAATATTTTAAAAATATTTCTAGGTAGAAAATGACACCACTTCAGTTTGTAGAGCCATCAAAATGTACAAAAGGTTTTTGAATCAAGTCCACAATATAGGGACCAAATCAGTAAATTAGTGTAGAAATGCTCCTTGATTTGGACCCTATATTTTAGGATATGGTCCAAAAACCTTTTTTTTTTAAACTTTTATTGTTCCACAAATAGCAAAGGTGTTGTCACTTACGGAGGTAGTGACATTTTGTTGATTTTAGGTGAAAAATGACTATTTTACTACCTCCATAAGTGACGACACATTTGCAATTTGTGGAACAATAAAAGTTAAAAAAAAAAGATTTTTGGACCAGATCCTAAAATATAGGGTCCAAATCAAGGGGTATTTCTACACAAATTTATTGATTTGGATCCTATATTTTAGGATCGGGTCCAAAAACTTTTTTTTTTTTTAACTTTTATTGTTCCACAAATTGCAAAGGTTGTAGTGACATTTTGTTGATTTTAGGTGGAAAATGACTATTTTTGTTAATTTTCCTTTCTTGAAATAATTTTGAATCATAGGAATTTGAATATAGAAAAATTTAGAATTTTTGACGTGTTTGTTTAAATTTCATTATTTATAAAAACATATCACAAATAATTATAATGATAATTAAATTATTTTGTATTAATTTATTATTTCTAAAACAAATATTTTAATATATTTTTAAAACATTATTAAAGATAAATCCTAATAAAATTCTAACCCATCAAAATCATATGTTTATATTTTAATATATTCAATAATTTCAGATTCAAAAAATCAATCAAACTTCAAATCCTTTGGAATCAAATTTTATCTAAACCTGTGATTTTAATTAGTGTTTATAAAAGTTCCGTGTAATGTAAAATAAAGACAAGAGGTTGTTCTTAATAGTTTCATTAACCTGCAACATTTGAATAATTTAGAAAAAAAAATTAATTGTTTACCAAACAATTATATTTCATTTTGTATCATTTGAATAGTTAAGATGCAACATTTTTTTTGTTTGACAAAAAAAAAATCTGTCTCTTAATAGTTCTAAAACTTTCTAAATAATTTTGTATGATGTCTCTCTCTTGATCATTAAACACCCTAATTTCATTGTAAACAATTACCAAACAATTATATTTCATTTTGCACTATGTCATGAGAGTCTCTTAATCATTCTGATCACTTAATCATTATGCACTGAACCATTTAACAACTGCCAAACAACTCCGAAGCCACAGAGAAGAGAAGGAATTTGTAAAAATAAATCCAAAATCATAAATAATAAATTTAATATATAATGGAAATATAACACCCTGATTAGATATTAGGGCAAAAAGAGGGGTAACACTTGGGGATCCGGGAATCACAATCAATTTACCACAAAATAAAATCATTCCTCTCTCTCTCTCTCTCTAATTGAAGATGATTCCGGCGACAGAAACCAGCACCGAAGCGAAGACGACAACCATTGAAAGAGTCACCGGAACTGCAGATCCGGCTTCCATCGGAGCAGGAGCTGGTGCCAATGAAAACTCCGAGTATTCACGAGCAACGGCAGCGGTGAAGGAGATCACCAGAATAAAGAGAGTGACGATTAGAGCACCGGAAGCCATTTCTGAATCTCGATCGGAGAAAGCAAAAGCAAAAGCAAAGGGAGAGAGAATGAGCTGAAGAAGAGAGACGATGGTAAATTGGAGATGATTGATGAAGGAGATGAGAGAGGGTCTGATTACTTATAGTGGTTGGTTCCAACGGTCGAAAATGTGAACGTTTGGAAACGGCTTCATTGTACCTCTAAATACAAATTAAATATATATTTATTTATTTTCTTTTTCTTTATCATTATTAAAGAAATTAAATTTATAAAAGGAAAAATAATATTGTATAAGATTATTCAAACTGATTCTCTTTAATTTCTTTAAAATTAAAAATTAAAAATCAAAATTAAAAAAAAAATACATTTAACTCCAAAAGATTTTCTATTTTGAGATTTGAATATATATTATGTTATTAAAATCTTCTATAAAGACTAAGGGGCTGTTTGGCAGTTGCTGAATGATTTAGTTCAGAATAGTTAAGAGGTTAGAATGGCTAAGAGGATCAGAATGRTTAAGTGCTGAATGAAACAAGGTTGTTTGGTAATTGTTCTCTGAATGATAGCAAATTACCATTTTAACCTTAGTTATGATTTAGTACTGAATAAACCAACATACAATTACCAAAGATGATGTTTCTTCATATCAGTATCAAATCCTCAAGAAATTGCAAAATGTCGATAATCCAATCATTATTAACATTGTTACAAACATGAAATAAGCAATAAACACCATCAATTTCTAAAGAAAAATGATAAATTCCCTAAACC
>NC_037537.1:23110830-23112404 GCF_001531365.2 Cynara cardunculus var. scolymus | reverse complement strand
CGATTAAGAGGCTGCCTCTTAATGTCACCATTAAGAGGCAAACAAACAGCCCCTAAGGGGCCGTTTACCTAAACACTTACCATGTAAGCACTTATTGGTAAAATTCAACACTATAGTTTTTTTACCGGATAAGATTTTATTCACTAAAACGTATCGTATGCAACAATTTATCCCGATAAACGCTAACCATGGTAAGAGTTCTCGTACTCATTTACCGGGTAAGACTCTCGATTTTTGTCTTCGCTCTTACCAGGTAAGATTTTTAGTCATTGTCATATTCATCCGGTAAAGTAAAGTGACTTGATAAACACTTACCTGGATAAACGTTTAGTAAACGACACCTAGAATACGGATTTGAACCCCAAGGTTTTGTAATTTATAATGGATATGATCATTTGTATTTATTTATTACAAAAAATCATTCACCTATTCAATTTATATTGAATTTGGTTCCTCACGTTAGCGGTCATCCAACTTGACGGGTTAACTATAATAGTAAATTGATCTTTTATCAATTCATAAATTTTTTATTAAATCATATTTTATATTTTTATTTTATCGATTTATATATTTTTATAAATTATATTATATACTAATATTTTATAAATTAGAGTAAAATGTACAAAATAATAATCTACTTTCATAAAAAAATTTATTATTACATTGTACGTTCAATTTTTTCTTATTACAACAATTTACTTTCAAACTATTTTTTATTATGATATTGTATTTTGAAAAATTTACCCATTATAGCATTGAGTAAACTTTTGATTTAAATTTACTCATTACACCAGATTTTCATGCCACCTCATTGTCCATGTAGGTTGTCCACATGTACTATAGTGACGTGACTTTCTGCTTCCTATTTTGGAACCAACTTTCAAAATCGTCATTTTGTGGAACCAACTTGCACCTGATTCCTATTTTGGGGAACCAACTTACAAAATAATTATAGAAAAATAACTAAAATTCGTTTTTTTCCAAAAATTAATGCAATAAAATCTATTTTTCATTTCAAATCTCATTTTTTTAATTCAGATATCAAATTGAACATTTAAAAAAAAATCCAAATTACCACGATAAAAAAAGTTGATTCCTCTAAACTTTTCATTAATATACCAATATTAATAAAAATAGTAGAAGACAACTTATCTCGCTAATATTTAAAAAAATATGTGTTTTTTAAAAAAAGAAAATAAGAATTGTTTTTTTTTTAATCAAAAAATAATAATTTAAAGAATATGTTATATTATTAAAATATTTTATTAAAAATAAAATACGGATTTAGACCCTAAGGGTTGTAATTTTAATGGATCTGACCATTTGTATTTATTTATTACAAAAAAACTATTCATCTATGCAATATATATTGGATTCGGTTCCTCACGTTGGTGGTCATCCAACTTGACGGGTTAATTATAATAGTAAATTGATCTTTTTGGTATTTTTCTTTATTTTACTATTTTTCGGATCATAAAAATCAAATCTATAATTTATTAACTATATTATTATTTTATCGATTTATATGTTTTTTATTTATATTTTTATTGAATAATATTTTATACTTATATTTT
>NC_037537.1:23107742-23110116 GCF_001531365.2 Cynara cardunculus var. scolymus | reverse complement strand
TAATCTATATATACAGTATAAATAAAAATATATAAATCGATAAAATATAAATATAAAATATAATTCAATAAAAATTTATAATATAAAATAAAAATATAAAAATATTATCCAAATCACTATACAAATTGTATAGATGGAGGGTTATGTGATAACCGGGTTTTTTTTTCCGTTTATAAAATTCAGGGTTATTTTTGAAAAATAGTGGAAAGTGGATGGGCTAAATGTATTTATATGCTTAAATCAATTTAAAAAGCAATCCCGCCACTGCCTCTTAATTTCTTTTAATGCATATTATATGATATAATTCCGTTATTTCATTGATATGGTATTTTTAAAGAAGAAAAAGGCAATTAAGTTTTTTTTATGTGTGTGTTCTTCGTGCGAGGCAAAACAGAACCTGAAAGGGGAAGCTAGTAGGGAGTTGATTTTGTGATTTTTACTTGAAATTGTTGTTGTAATTAAAAATACAAATAAATGAAAATAATCGGGTTTTTTTACCCGAAATGCGTTGAGGCACAACAGTTGACTGGACATCTAGAGGTAAAGCACTGTTTCGGTGTGGGCCGCGAGAGCTGTAGCAAATTGAGGCAAACTTTGAATACTAGATATGACCTTAACAGGGGTCGAGGTCGGACAGGGATACGAGTTCATCCTTATATCATCTTCATCTACGTGAACACATAAGGTGAGTTTAAATTTTACCATATTTTCTTATTTGGATGCGACGATGCAATGGGGGACGGAGAGAGGAGAGGGGAGAGAAAATACTTAAAATGACATTGCATTAAAATTTTAATTCAAAATTATAAATTTTCTAATTTATCTATTGATTTATAGTTGCAATTGGATATCACGGTTACCACAAAGTAGTCAGTTATCCTTTAAATTAGCCCCTATATATATATATTGAAAGAAAAAACATTATATATTAAAATTAAACTTAAAGTATAATAATTAATCTATATATAAGTATAATAATTAATTAATTTAATAAACTTAGAGTATAAAAAATTAGTAATTTTTTATTATTTGGAGTTAATTACAAATTTGGTCCCATTGGTTTGTGTGGTTTTTATAAAACTGGTCCTTTGAGTAAAGACAAAAAAATGAACGAAAATATCCTCAAGTTAGATGGAAGAATTAGATGGCCATTAGAATGAGGGACCAATTCATTACAATACTACATACGAAGAGTCCTAATCTATAATAAATAAAGTCCAAGGACCATTTTCATAAATCATCAAACCACAAGGACCAAATCTGTAATTAACTTATTTATATATAATAAACACATATATTATATATAACACATAGTCTACTAAACTGCTACCCTTACCATGACCTCTTTCCTTTCTCCAAATTGAAACAACCATCGCGTGTCTCCATCTTTATTCTTGATAACAACCCTAAAGATGAAAAATCATCTCCAATTAATAGAAATCAACAGCAGCCATGAAATTAGACATGAGATTTAGTGGTAGAGGTGAGGTTTGGACCCCTGTGTTTATGGTTAGGATATTGGGTGGTTAACCCAAGAGCTAAAGAGTATGATACAAGGAGAAAAATGTCGGTGGCGCGTAACGCCAGTGATGGAGTCCGTCCAAATATATGATAAAGGTAAATTACATTCTTAGTCCCTATTGCTTTAATAGAAACTAGAGTCAATTACATCCTTGGTCGCTCTGGTTTTAGTAGAAAATAAAAAATAAATTAAATGACTAAAATACCCTCTAAACTAACTGAGTTAACAAAAAAAACCGAACGGAGTTAGGGTTAGAGACCAAAGATGTGTGGAAATGTAAACCACAAAGACGTTTTCCAAAATTATTTTGATTTAAAGACGCATAGTATGATTTTATGTAAACCATATGGACCAAATATGCAATTTACACTAAAAATTTGGTCACACCTTGTGCGTTGTGACATCATAATAGTCACCACTTGGTCATCAAATTATATTTTTGTAGCATAAGAATGTAATTTACTCATGATCCAAATATTCATATATTTACATAAACATGGAGTATTTTGCATAATTTTACACATGTTATAAAATTATGTAAGGATGGCAAGATATTGAAGAAATTATTATTACAACAATGTAATTTTATTAATTATGTTGATTTAATATTTAATACGAGTTAACCAATTTAATAATTGCAACTTGATCATGTTAAAAGTTTTAGAGAATTACTAGAAACGTACTCGCGCAATGCAGCGAGATACATCGTGATTTTAATATTTCATTTTATTTTTTATCTCAGTCGATGTTATAATATGGCTTTATGTTATTTTGAGAAATCAATGATGTTTTTATTTTTGAATATAATATATGTTTGAAGATATCATAAAAATTTGACAAAAATATATCGAT
>NC_037537.1:23104610-23106383 GCF_001531365.2 Cynara cardunculus var. scolymus | reverse complement strand
CGTTTAGGGATGAACGGGTTTAAGGGTGCGTTTGGTTTGCATGAATGTTTCTGAGGGATTTGAATTCCTAGAGGGATTTGGATTCCGTGGGATTTGGATTGGATTTAAAATCCATTCCTGTGTTTGGTTTGTAGGATTTGGATTTGATGTGAAATTCATTCCTCTGTTTGGTTTGTAGGATTTGGATTTAGATTTTTTTTTGTAATTATTTTAATCACCAAATCTCTTTCATTTTCTTAAATCTATCTATTTAACCAACAAACCTAAAAATTTAACAATCAAACCTTCCAAGCCCGCTTAAGCCCGAAAGTTGAGTTCTGGGGTGTTTATGGATGGTAAATTTTATGTAATAGGAGGGATTGGAGGGTCTGATATGGAGTCATTGACATGTGGAGAAGAGTATGATCTTGCATTTAGAGGATGTGGGGAGCATATCATCGTTATTGGTGGTCCTAAATGCGGGTTCAGACATATAGAAATATATTCTTGGGTCCATAGCTTATTAATTTAGGTAATGATGTGAAGAATTTGCTGATTTTGGATGACAAATGCATGTGATCTAGCTTATTAATTTAGGTAATGATGTGAAGAACCAATAAATTCAAGATCTATTTTAACCAAGTAGGACATTCTACAAGTGGGAGTTATAATTTATCGCATAATCTAGATAGTTTGAAATCATCATAACTTTTGAACTCTGTAGTCATCGGTTTAGCCTCAACTTCAGTAGTTTTACTTCTAACATGTCTTACATTCACCACCCATTGCTGCAATCGGACCATGCACAGGTCATTAGTTTAGATACGTGATATGTCAATTCCGCTTATAGGCGGTAGCAATGGTGTGATAGTGACGGTTTGGAATTGAGGTTTCATTGGCTAGGGTTTCCAATTTCAGGTATCCCAGTATTAGGCAAGGTTGCATCACTTAGCGGCTTCTAAAGTTCTCTTTTAAGGTTAGTCGTAAAGTATCCAGCAACARCAAGGTCGATGTTTACCAATGAATGGCTCAGCAGCAACAATGGTGGTTGTGACATTCTGGAGTCATAAAGATTGTAATGTAATAACGAGAAGATTGGAAAGGGAAGTCTTACCTGCTCAAGCGGGACGAAGAGACGAAGAGGCGAAGAGGATGAGCACCGGTTCAAGCGGGACGAAAAGCAGAGAAGAGGAGAGAACCGGCGAGAGCAGTGGGAAGTTGGAGGGGACCGGCGAGAGCAATGGGGAAAGTGACGAGAAGGTTGGGGCATGAAGATTGAAGCGTGGAAGAGGAGATGTCGCCTGGATTTGGATTTTAAATCCAGCCCATTTACTATGGATTTCAAAATCCCTTGTTTACGGGATTTTAAAAAATACACGGGATTTCAAATCCTGATCAGTTAGCAAACCAAACATGGGATTGGAATGAATTTTAAATCCAAATCCTCCCAAATCCATTCCATTCCGTCAAACCAAACGAACCCTTGAGTTTTTAAGAGTTTTAGGCAAATGCTTTATAAGATAGTATAGATGATCAATTTAGTTGCAATTAGTTGGTATATTCTCAAATTATATGGATTATCGTGTAAGTCGACGAATTTTGAATGACTTAGAGAACGAAATATGTTATATGTGTTGTCAGGGACGGACCCAGAAATTTTTTCAAACGGTGGCACCATATAATTAATATAGTATAATATACATCTAAAAATAATTACAAAAACTATGGTTTTTATAGTACCGATAGGGATGTAAACGAACCGAACGTTCAGCGAACCGTTCGTGAACCGTTCGG
>NC_037537.1:23100699-23104150 GCF_001531365.2 Cynara cardunculus var. scolymus | reverse complement strand
AACGAACACGAACACACCTTATTTCTAAACGAACGAACACGAACACAGATTTTCGTTCGTTTACCGTTCTTGTTCGTTTGTTTATTCAGTTAAGTTAAACGAACGAACATGAACAAACCTCTGTTCGTGTTCGTTCGTTCGGTTCATTTACAACCCTAGATACCGATAAACAACTCCTAAACTTGTACCCAACACATCTTCATCTTTTGAAAACGGTCGATATATACCAAAAAATAGTTACAAAAAGTATGGTTTTGGTTATTTGGGCTTTGTTTTGTTTGGGTTTTAGTTGCACCATTTGGATTTCAGGGAAATACGGTAGCACCTTCTAAAACGATACGGTAGCACCGTTAATAAACCTAAATTTTTTACCCTTCGGTGACGAAATAATACGGTGGCACGTGCCACCCATGCCACCTCTACAGGTCCGCCTATGTGTGTTGTGTTGTTTTATACAAAACATATCATACTGGTTTTATATATACACACACGATATGAAATTATGACCATCCTTTAAAATGATTGAATGAGAATATGTTCTCATATGAATTTCTACATGCAGAATTCACATATACGACCTATTTGATTTGATAATTAGAATTCTCTGCTTCGAAATTTTAGTATGTAATTGTAGGTACTATTAGTGTATGAGAACTAGTTAATGGTCGGTTGTAAAAGGTCACTTAATATGGAAACTTATGAGGACAAGAATGAGTGAGTATAATGGAAAACTAAGTCTACTCTATTTGTGACTCCAACAAGTAAAAATAACAAAGGAACGTTGTTGAACAAGTCCACCTGCAGTTTGCATAACCTATAAACTATTGACGTTTAAATGGGACGGAATATTACTTAGGTGGTGTTAGCAGGGATGTTGTACATGAAATCCTTAATTTGGGTTTGGAGTTGATCGAAGGAGAGAGTCTTCAATTAGCCATTGATACACCATCATAACCCTTGGCACCAATAGCACAAATTGATGGATATACGTTAGAAAAATTCACCTTTTAGCGATCCGAGGCGTTCAATCCTTAACTCAAGAAAGATGGAGAATCATTAGAACCATCAAGTTAATTGCGTTGGAGAGAAAATTCGTATGCATATACTGAGTATGTTTTGTATGTGTAGAGAGATGTGTTAGAGAGCTTGGTTTGTAGTATGCATTTGTATGTGAAATGAAATTTGGAGAAGGGAGACTACAAACTAAAAGCAGAGGACCCATCATAAATTCATAATGTAGAAAGTGAACACTTCTATTGTGCCCTTTACCATCAATACGCAATAGGCTCACAAATTGGGTCACGTGGAAGAAGACAACATTGCTAACCATTCCCTAAAAGAAAAGAAGAAAAGTGATGTGAAATTTGAAAATTACTCGTTACCTCTTCCACATGACTGATGCAGCACACGCTTCGATCCATAGGAGAAGCAAACAGGTTGATTAGCAAAATCCATCGAATCATCATCGAGTAACATTACATAGTTATCACAAGATACGAATTAATCTAATCGTGATTTGAAAGCGGAACAACATAATAGATTATAGAATATGTTCATAAATATTGAACCTTGAAAAAGGCAAAAGTACCACTACCAGTATCATATTTGACGATGATACCTTCCACCGTATTTCGAATTTCTAATGTCGCTACCGATGAACACGTCCAATCTTCCGATCTATCAAAGACATAGCCAAAAACTAGGAAGAAAAAGCGTGACGTAAGCAAGCCACGCACCTCTACCGTTTGGCGGCATATTTTTGCAACCGATGATCCGGAAAACAATGATTGATGATCGTTTTGTGTCGTTTCCATTTTGAATTAGACTTTTAGAATCTTCGCCGGTCTAACCATTGGATTCTCACGAGAGATCGCTTCACGTCCGGCAGCCTTGTAATCGTAACTACAGTCGTGTCGATCGGAGTACCGATGTTCGGAACAGAACATCTCACCGCAGCGACATCGGAATCCCGTTAATCCGACTTTCCGTCGACAACCTGAGCACCGATTCACATCGCGTCTCTTCGTCTTAGCATCATACGACGAATCAACCGCCACAGAAGGTGGTTTCAAATCTAGATACGGATTTCCCGGCGAGCTATTGGAGTTTGGTCTCATCTCAACGATGACTTCGCTGGAACCACAACTCTTCGGATCCGATCTTTGCTCATAGGAACCGGATATCTTCGACGGAGGCGTAGCAACCGGCGGTGAGCACAAGGTTAAAGTTTTCGGAACCTTGAGCTCCGTCTCCTCTTTCTCTGTGTTATGAGCCATAGCTTTTTGCAACGAGAGAGAGAGAGAGAGAAGGGGGTGGGATTGATGACATGACAAACAAAGGTCGAAACGATGGTTCTGGAATCTCCAATTCGATTTGAACACGTGACAAAGATTGTGGTTGAGGAAATGACCGTCTTGTCCTTACGAGTCAGACGCTGACGTGGAACATTCTGGAACAAGGAAAAGCAGTATGACCACCAGCTCAGCCCTACACGTGGGTTCCACCACATGGGACAGAAGTTACGATGTTTTTTTCAAATAATTTCACGGGATTCATACAAGCCAATTTATATTTATCGAATTATCGTTACTTATAATTGAAAAATAGGAATCCGTGTTATTAAAGATAATATTTAAATAAATAAAAACAAAAACATAAGTCATAAATTGATTTTTATCAAATAAAATACATCAATGGGTTTATTTATAAGATGTAAGAACGGATGACTCTTTCTTTCTAATATCTTTGATTTTATATTTTCTATATTGGATCCATCATTTTCCGAATATTTTTCAAAATTGCAATATCTTGGAAACTCCAAAGATTATCCGAACTCTCTAACATTATGATAACTCTTGGTATATGTACTTGTACAATGCGAGAAATGTAAAATTTTCTACATTGTTGTCATCAATGTGGGATTAAACAAATAAAGAGCAACAAAACACGGTTTTGTTACACCATTCAAGATATCTACAGAAATTAAGTACTTCATATTGCTAACTGATAAGTGCGTAAAAACATACACTTTAGCATATAATTATGTCTTTATTTCACTTCATTTTACATATTTCTCAATTCTATATTGAGTGTTTTGGTCTTATTTTATGGTTTCACATTCATTGGAGCTAGGATGCAGAATGATACTGTTTTATGTATTTGGTGAATAAAATGTTGAATTAAGCATTGTTGTAGCAGGTGTATACGTTGTTGCAGCACTGGACACTGAATATTGGCACAGCTGATTCAATCGCGTTGAATAATTTGAAAAGTCAAGTTTTGAAGAAAGACATCTTCTAGTACTGATAGTAGACGGTTTAGATGGAAGATGTCACTGCAAAGATAACTTAAACTTCTGTACTAAGACATCTTCTCTTTTACCCATTGGCTAATAACCAAAGAATATTACCCACTAGTACTTTTGATTCCCTCTTATTAGTGTATATATATA
>NC_037537.1:23092340-23100322 GCF_001531365.2 Cynara cardunculus var. scolymus | reverse complement strand
TATATATATATATATATATATATATATATATGAGGATAAAATTTTACTTTTACATAATTTATATTCATTTCCATTTATATCGATTATTTTCAAGCACTTATATTCAGCCATGTAGGCTAAATACTTTAGTATGGGTATAAGTAAATGTTGTGAGATTACACAAAATGTTAGTCTATGATTGTTTTGCTAATAGCATTTTATTTCACTATTCACAAGTGGTATTAATATTTCATCTGGTAGTCTTTAACAAATTTCATCAGATTTATTCAGAATCTGTGAATCAAACGCCACCTAAGAGCATCTCCAACAGTTATGCTATATTTTTCTAGAATGAAGAATTAAAAGTCAAAATCTCTAAAATAAATAAATTAATTCAACTCCAACAACTAGTGTATTTTGCAATTCTAGCATTAACTATGTTAATAAAATATTTAGTACATTTAAAAAAATTGTTTATCTCTTCTAAACATTTATTTTCAATAAGTTTTAGTATTAAAATAATAATTTCTCTCTTTATTTAGAGATTTTTACAATCTATCTCATCTTTTCTCTATTTTAGCATACAAGATGTCATAGACGTTGAAGCATAAAATTACTAACGTCCTTCATTTCTCCATTTAGCATGACTGTTGGAGATGGTCTAAAATAAATTACATTCAATTTCAATAGATTCTTTATTTTAGATATTACATCATTAATTATATAATATATAAATATTTTATAATTTTATGATCACAATATACTTTTTAGAAAGAAAAAAAAAACTTTATATGAAATGATATTAATTCAACCCTCATTAGTGGAATGAGTAAAAAAAAACTCATTTATCTCTTATGTTTTTACAGTGTTTATATATATATATATATATATATATATATATATATATTTCTGTCACGTTATTTCGAACTCACTAAATTAAAACCTACGTAAAATTTCACAATGGTAGTTCTTTTAACAGCCTATTTAGTGGGTTCAGTATATATTTTCAACATAAACATAAAAAAACAAACAAAAAAGTCGTTTCACATCAAGTTTAAGATAAGAATCAATTGTGTTGTACGAAAACTCAAAGGAGGTGATGTTCTTATAAGAACTCATTTCAATGATGGATTTTTTTAAAACTTACTCTTTTTGCTTATAAAAACTTTGCATTGAAAATAGGACTGTATCTTGGCAGGGCAACTCCAATGGTATGTCGTATTGAAACCTCCAACTAGTGTTTGCAGCCATGGTGGTGTTCACTCCCTTTTGTCGATGTAAAGCTACATATTTGAGCTTTGCTTGACAACACACATGGTCCAAGGCTTTCATTTATGTGATTTGATCTTATCTTTCTTAATTGGGAAAATTGCATTAAAATGGAACCAACTTGCACCTAATTCGATCATATTTTGGAGAATCAACTTTCAAAATCATCATTTTGGGGAACCAACTTGCACCTGATTCCTAGTTTGGGGAACCAACTTGCATCTGATTCCTATTTTGGGGAACCAACTTTCAAAATCGTCATTTTGGGGAGCCAACTTTCACCTGATTCCTATTTTGGGGAACCAACTTTCAAAATCGTCATTTTGGGAACCAACTTGCACCTGATTCCTATTTTGGGGAACCAACTTGCAAAATAATTATAGAAAAATAACTAAAATTCTTTTTTTTTCCAAAAATTAATGCAATAAAATCTATTTTTCATTTCAAATCTCGTTTTTTTTTTAATTCAGATATCAAATTGAACATTTAAAAAAAAATCCAAAATACCACAATAAAAATTGTTTTTTACTAATGCAAAAAAAATCAATTGATGCATTAAAAAATAAATATTAAATATCACATTCAAGATTTTTATATCTAACCAATTGCATCAATTAATTTTTTTTTCTATTAAATTGATTTTTTTGCATTAGTAAAAAACAATTTTTATTATGGTAATTTGGATTTTTTTTAAAATGTTCAATTTGATATCTGAATTAAAAAAATGATATTTGAAATGAAAAATAGATTTTATTGCATTAATTTTTGGAAAAAAAACGAATTTTAGTTATTTTTCTATAATTATTTTACAAGTTGGTTCCCCAAAATAGAAATCAGGTACAAGTTGGTTCCCCAAAATGACGATTTTGAAAGTTGGTTCCCTAAAATAGGAATGAGGTGAAAGTTGGTTTCATTTTGATGCAATTTTCCCTTCTTAATTAACTGCAACTTTATATTTCGTTTTATTATATTTTAATTTATGTGTGTTCTACAAAATTTAAAAAACAAATATCGAGTTTTCGTAAATTCTCTAAACTATGTGATGAATATAATTATGTATAAGCTACTATTTTCATGAACTCGAACAAATAAACCGACTAACCAATATACGTACTTTACACATAAAATCTAACACTTGAGGTATCAAAATGAAAGAAAGAAATATCAAAAAGTTGTTAAAACTATATAAATAAGTAATAATCATCATTCTATTAAATGCTATTTTTATATAAAGTCAAAAGAAGTCAATAAACGAAATTACAAGAGAATTTTTTGGATCATAGAGGGATGGATAAAGGAATTTCTGATTCTTTTATCGGTTAATCTTTGAAAAAGGTTTACCTACAAAACATTTTCGACAAACAAAATGTATATTGCATAACTTGAAGTGGGGAGTAAGGTGCCGTTTACCAAATGCTTACTCGGGTAAGCGCTTATCAAGTCAATTTACTTTACCAGATGAATATGACAAAGACTAAGAATCTTACCCATTAAGAACGAAAACAAGAATGATCAAGTCTTGCCCTATAAGTGAGGACAAGGACTTTTACCATGGTTAGCGCTTACCGGGATAAATTGTTGCACACACAATCGATCATATTTTTGTTTTACTATTAATGAAACGCACTAGTTTGGAGTTCTATTTGCCATTGTTGAATTTCTAATCAGACTTTGTATAAGTCGAATGTAAATCGGTATCAAAGTAAAAAAAAAGTCAAGTAATTATTCAAGTCCTTATGAGACGTTTGGTTTGATGGAATGATTTTGAGGGATTTGAATTTTATAGAAAGATTTGGAATTGAAGGGATTTAGAATTTTTGGTGTGTTTAGCTTGTCGGTTTTGGAATGCTATTGAATTCTATCGTTCATTAAAAAAATTATAAAAGTAATTAAATTATTATTTTTATTAATTGATTATTACAAAACAAATATTTTTAATATATTTTAAATTATTATTACATGAAAATCCTACGAAATCCTATGAAATACCAACCAACCAACCTCACTTCAAGTTATGCAAATAATTAAACTCTTTCATTTACGTACTTATATTTTATAATAATGTAAATTACGTTTATTAATCAATAACAATTTAGTTGATTTGCATTTTAAATTGTTTGTCTCCTTGTAATCATGCTTCAAATAATCATTTAAGTTTGTTAATATCAATAAATTAAATTAATATAAATAGGATATATAATTTATAAGTACGTTTAGTTATACTAGAAGGGTATTCGCACAATGCAACAAGATAAATCTCAATTTTAATGTTTAGTTTTTATTCTGTCTCTATCGATATAATACGATTTTATAAGGTTTTGGTAAAACAATAATGATTTTATTTTTAAATGAAATATAAGTTTGAAGATAACATAAAATTTTGAAAAAAATTTGATGTTAGTATCAACTTAACTATTTGGTAGTTCTCATTTTTTTTTTGTGTAACTTTTTTAATTTAATTTTTTATTATAAGTTAATTTAGATTTAATAACAAAATAATTTATTTTGGTTTAATAATACTGTTTTATAAAGATAATAATTAAACATTCTATTAGGACTCAACGATTATCTTTATTATATTTTAGATCTTCTATATATTAAATGGATGTTTATCATTTATTTAATTATGTTTATCTGCAGTTAGTTACACGAATTTAAAGATGAAGCTTTAATAAGTTGTACTTAAGCAAAATTACTTGTAGTCTTGAATTTTAAGTGATATGCACCAATAAACAGTATTTCATGTATAAAAAAATATTTTTTAAAAGTTTTTGTCAAATGCTTTATAATATAATATAGATATAGTTAGAGATATAAATCTTGAAAAAATAGGTTCGGGCAATTGAGAACTTGAGATGGTAAAGGCCCAATATAACTGGCCCATCACAAATATAACATTTGAGCAAACAAGCAATATTTAGCAACACAAAAGTTGATGTTACTAAGGGCCGTTTACCAAACGTTTATCTGGATAAATGTTTATCAAGTCACATTACCTTATGGAATGAATATGGCAAGGAACAAGAATTTTACCTAGTAAGAGGGAGAGAAGGACCAAGAGTCTTACCCTGTAAGTAAGAACGACGACTCTTAACGCAATAAGAGCTTACTGGGTAAATTGTTGTATACGATGCCGTTTTGGTTACTAAAGTCTTACCCGATAAATAAATGATAATGTTAAATTTTATCAATAAATGCTTACCAGATAAGTGTTTGATAAAGAGCCCCTAAAACAATATTTAGCAACATGAAAGTCGTTGGTAAGATATGGACAAATTCTTTTCTTAACAATTTATTAACCATTTAGTATTTAACAACAAATTATTTAAAACCATTGATACTTTAAGAATAAAAAACAACCAACATTGCTTATGCATTTGACACTTAATCCTAACACTAATAAATTCAAAGTTATCAAACGTTACATTTTATATAAAAACGTTGCAATAAATTGATACGACGTTTTGGGTATATTTTTAATGCAACGATATTTGAAAATTGTCTTACAACATAAAAATGTCATATAAAAACTAATATTCACATAGTACTTCTCAAAAATGCCATGTAAAAACTTTAGAAACTGATGTTTAAAAGATGAGGAAATTAGAAAAGGATAAATTGCATGAAAAAATAACGTACTTTAACTTGATTCCTACTTTGACTAACGTACTTTCAGAACTTCCATTTTGGTACCTAAGATGTAAGGTTTTAAWCATTTAAGTACCCGGGTAACCGGTTATCATGCTGATGTGGCGAGTGATGTGATATCCAACTCAGCATTATTTGCTATTCAACTCAATTTCATCCCATCGCTCGTCATATTAACATGGTAACTGGTTAATGCTTCAACCGATTACTCAGGTACTTAAATGTTTAAAACTTTACATCTTATGTACCAAATGGAAGTTTTGAAAGTACATTACTCAAAATAGGAATCAAGTTAAAGTACGTTACTTTTTCATGCAACTTGCCCAATTTGAAACATTAGTAAAATCGATGACCTCTCAAAGGGCAAGTAGTAACCTGACCATCTCGACATTTAGATTTCTATTAAAAAATTTGTTTTTAAATATTCAAGGGCACAACTTAGAATTAAACGTGTGCACCTTTAGGACCCCATAAAAAATTCATTGCGATGAGAAGATTGGATGGTTTGCCCATGCACTCCCTACCATCGTAGGTCATCTCCAACCGTTGTATTGAAGAGTTAACATTTGATAATATAACAAGTCGTCTCCAACCGATGTGCTAAATTGTCATATAAAATGTGTTAAAGTGTTTCTTGGTGGGTCAAAAATAACGGATTTGATGCCTCAGTTTAACTGAAATAAAATTTAAAGAATACATGTTTTGTTTTAATTGGTTGAAAATTTAAGAATATAAAAAGTTGTAAAACTAAATAATAATTAGGGGTTGTTTGTTTACCTCTTAATAGTTCCATTAAGAGACAGTATCTGAATCATTAAGAGATGAATCTTGTTTGACAAAATTTGTTTTGCCTCTTAATGGTTCTAAAAGCCTCTGAATAATTTTGTATCATGGGCCTCCCTTAACCATTAAGCGCGTTAATTTCATTGTAAACAATTATCAAATAATTATATTTCATTTTGCATTATATCATAAAAGTCTCTTAATCATTCTGATCACTTAATCATTCTGTACCAAACCATTCAGCAACTACCAAACAGTCCATAATATAAGTATATTGGTATGATAAAATATTAAAAATATAAGTTTAATTAATTTACTAAAACTAATTAATGTAAAAAATCTTATAGTTAAATAGAATATATAAATCTAAATTTAACTAATTTACTTAAACTAATTAATATACACAAGCAATGAATATATTTAAATAGCAAATTAATAAATATATTGAAACACCCGTAATTTTCTCGAAAAACAGTCGAGAAACGTTTGGAAAAAATAATCGAGGAACGGCCAAGTGAAACAGTTGGAAAAAAAACGTACTCAACAGCATACCTTAAGGAACCATGGTATGAACCACGTCTCAAAAAACGCTATGACAAAACGCTATGAACCATTTTGTAACGAAAAAAACGCATCTTACACTTGCTTCTTTAGAACACCGATGAAAACACACGATATCAATAATGAAATGTGAACTTTTTGGTCGGTACATGGTTTATTCACTATTGCATATTACGTGTCTCAATCCTAATTTTAACTATAAAAAGTTTTTTATATCAAAAAACATCATAAAAACTTATAAATGTTTGTTTATATATTTTTATTAGTTACATACATAAATGCAACTATTAATTTTATTTCAAAATGATTATTTATATATATATTTTTAATTTTAAAATTATTTTTCTACTCTTAAATTATTTATGGAATGGGCCAAAATAGAGTTAAAAAGCTTGGAATCATCAATGGGTGGTGATGGTCAAAAACCGGTTTCGGGACGGGTCGGGTCGGGTTAAATCGGTCCCAAGCTTTCTCCTAACCGGTCCCGGTCGAAAATGGTAAGACCAGTCAAGATACTTCATAACCGGTTATGGGCCGCCGGTTCCGACATTAAAAAAATAAGATTTTATTTTATTTTTTAATGATATATGTTTTTAATACATTATAAAATTTATAATTAGGTCACTCAAATACACTTTAAAAATACGTTTTAATATAATTAAAATTACATTGTCTTATAAAAATACATTATAAAATTATTAAAAAAATATATTTATTTATAAAATTATTTGAATTTTCGGGGTCGGGCCAGGCCGGTCCATAACCGGTCCCGGTTCCACGAAACTACCAAAAACCTCAACCGGTCCCGGTTTTCGGTCCCATAACTAATCCTTACCGGTCCCGGGCCGGACTGGTCCTTTGCCGGTCCTCCGACGGTCCCAAGCAGGGCCGATTTAGCCATCACTATGACAACGGGGAAAGAGAGTTGAGAGGTATAAGTTTAAAGACATGATAAATGGGGTTGTGGGGTTTGTTTTTATGCTAAAGGAGATGCATTCTCTTGTGTTACTATCAATCGTTGCTTTTCCCTTTTAATTCAGTCAACTTATTTATTAACCGTTATAAATCATGATGCATATGATTAAGTAGCAACAAACGGAATTTGTTGTAGTTGTAGTTCTCTATTTACGTATCATGTGATCATAAATATCAAACCGTGACATTACTCAAGAATATAACTCTGCCATCCAATTTTATTCAACATGTAATATCAAGTTAATACCTTCTTTTATCGTATCATGTGATCATGAATGTCTAAATCGAAGTGTTCAATTAATGAGACTCATGAAGCCAACTATGTCATCCAATTCTATTTAATATGTAATATTAACATGTAAAACTAAGGGGACATTTATCAAACACTTACCCGGGTAAGGGTTTACCAAGTCACACTACATCACCGGATAAATATGGTACGGACCAAAATTCTTATCCGGTAAGAACGATATAAGGACCAAGAGTCTTACCCGGTAAGTGAGGGAGATACCTCTTACCATGGTAAGCATTTACCCCACCGGGTAAATTGTTGCACGTGATGTCACTTATGTAGACCAAAATCTTACCCGGTAAATATTTCGTAAACGGCTCATAATATTTCTCGATTCATTAATGAGAATAATGACAATGTTGGGCAAAGTTTTCGACACTCTGTCACATATAACTTTCAATCTTTTTGTCAGCATAGCCATATATATATATATATATATATATATATATATATATATATAGGGAAGGGTTCAAAC
>NC_037537.1:23091996-23092272 GCF_001531365.2 Cynara cardunculus var. scolymus | reverse complement strand
TTCAAACGAGAACCCCTGTGATTTACGAGAACGCGAAAACAACCCAATAACCTCATATTGTGATAAAAAATAAAATTAAAAGATTTTTTAAATTAAAATTGAAATTGAAAATGAAAAAGATTCAAAAAATATTAAAATTAAAAGGGTAACAATGTCACTCGACTTGATCATGGTTTCAATGGGTTATGTTAGACATTATCACAACGATTTCGGATGGATTCGATAGGTTAGAATTAGACTAGGTGTGATAATCATGTGATATGGGTGTGATAATCA
>NC_037537.1:23089564-23090738 GCF_001531365.2 Cynara cardunculus var. scolymus | reverse complement strand
GTTGATAAGTTACATTTTTTGTGTAATCATGTGATATAGGTGTGATAATCATGTGATATGGGTGTGACAAATCAAACTTGATCGTGAATTTACGTTTGATCGTGCGTTAATTTTCAAATTCGGTTAAGGTATGGATTTCATATCTCACTTGACACGAGGATAGCCATTTGCGTAAGGCTTCCTAATCCGAATATATTGGTTCCAAATTCTCATTATGCTCATCAATTGCTATTAAGCTTTTGTTTCCTTTCGAAATATGATATACATTTTTATTTGGAATATGGATCATTTTGATCACTTGACTTGTTTTATTGCTTCATTTGTGAAACATTTTACTATAGACTCAATAACTGGAGCACCGGTATTGAGATGTTTCCATGGTGACTAAAACGATCATGTCGTCCTCATTTTGTAGTCCTTAAAGGTGGACTTGATTATGTACCAGTCGAATAAAGGGCGTATGGATCGATCCTAGGAACCGTTATCGAATAATAAATTGTGGCAGTGGTTAAATACACGGAGAGGATTGCTGTGTTGTGCTCACACCCCTTTCTTCACTTGTGCCTGAATTGACTGATCATCCTTTGGGAACAATGCGTCCTCGTGATGCAGTTTGGTCTTCTGACCCTTGACATGCTTTTGGGGCATTTTGACTTTCTTTTGGATTATCACTTGGCGTTATAAATTGTTTTTGAACTTGTTATCTCATATTCATTGTTTATTTATATTATTATTCGTTCACTAAGCATTAAGCTCAGCCAAGATTTTCTTGTCCTCGGCAGGTACATGATTTAGCAGGGATTTTAGAATGAGAGATACGGAGATGACAATATTGAAGATAACTCATTAAGTCATACTTTTGTTAAACTTTTGATGACTAATGTAGATATACTAGTATTTTGGGACCGTGTTTTGAGACATGTTATCTCCGTCTATGGTGATGTAATTATCTTTTGGTAAATTTTATTAGCTGCTCTGTTTTAAATAACGCGTTTTTTTTATTCCACTTGTGGCATCTCCCGTCTTTGACCACGCGGGACAGGGGTATTACAAGTTGTCATCACTTGAGTTATCGTTTTGGTTGATAAGTTACATTTTTTGTGTAATCATGTGATATAGGTGTGATAATCACCGTTATACATCACTTGGGTTATCGTTTTGGTTGATAAGTTAA
>NC_037537.1:23083121-23089434 GCF_001531365.2 Cynara cardunculus var. scolymus | reverse complement strand
TTTTTCGGTGTAATCATGTGATATGGGTGTGATAATCACCGTTATACATCACGTGGGTTATCGTTTTAGTTGTTAAGTTAAATTTTTGGTGTGATAATCATATGATATGGGTGTGATAATCACCGTTATACATAATTTGGGTTATCGTTTTGGTTGATAAGTTAAATTTTTGGAGTAATCATGTGATATGGAGAAGAAGAAAACTAACAAGAGTAAAACGTGGAAACGTGATAGGATAATTATGGTTAATTAAAATAAAATAAAAATCATAGAAATTATTTAATTACATTACTATCCTTATTAATTTATTTATATTTAATATAAGTTAATTTATTAATTAAAAAAATTTGAGGTTATTGGGTTGTTCTCGCGTTCTCGTAAATCATAAAAGTTATCGTTTGAATCTCCACCCCTCTCTCTCTCTCTCTCTCTCTATATATATATATATATATATAGTGTTTATTCATATCTCATATTAAATATCTACATTTCTATTTCAATTTATTTTAAAATAAGTGTTTATTTTCATAAATAAGTTTCCCACCTTTTAATTTTATCCTTAATTTTGATATGGAGAAAGTCTCTCTCTCTCTCTCTCTCTCTCTCTCTCTATTATCAAGGGTAAATACTAGGGGTGAGCATAGACGGGTACCCGACCTATTTGACAGGAACCGGAACCGAAACCGGTGGTTCTTGAGATATTGGAACCGGAACCGGTAAGAGCAGTTCTTGAATTTTTTGGAACCAGAACCGCCGGGAACCGGTTCCGGTTCCGGGTATCCGCTTCCTAAAATATTAAAATTTTGTTATTTAGAAATAAAAAATAAATCATTGTCAAAACTCTAATAAATAAACAAGAATACAAATTATACGGAATAATGGTTACAAATATTGTTTAACGATTACAAACCACAATAGACTAATAGTAAATGTTGAAAGTTTAACGATTACATACTATAATTGTAAAGGTTCAAAGTTTAACGATTACATACTACGAATCCAATTAAACACACAATTTGAAAAAAATCATTTTATCTCAAATTATGAATCTAGACTTCTAAATTCATGACCTAATTTAACCTAGTATTAATTATTATTTTTAATTGAAAAATATCGGGTACCCGCCGGTTCCGATTCAGGTACCCGCTGGTTCCGGGTACCCAGTCTATGAATCGGTTCCAGCGGGTACTCGGCGGGTAACGGTTCCGAAAAATTGAGAACCAGAACCATTCTCAATCGGTTCCGTATTTTAGGAACCGGAACCAGAACCACTCATATCGGTTCCGGTTCCGGAACCGACAGTTCCAAGGCAGTTCCAGTTCCGCAAGTGGGTACCCGGTTCCGCTGCTCACTCCTAGTAAATACCAGTTAGTTATTCCAAAATTATAATAATTACATACTCCTAAAACTGTGTGTCATTTTCATTGTCGACATTTACTTTAGAACGGATGCAATATTGTATATCTATGTAATATAATAAATTATTTAGGGGTTTTAAGAATTTTTTTAAAGAATACAAGTGTTAAAACATTATTTACAAGTCAATAATTCATACAAAATATTTCAACTTTTATAATATTTATGTTTTACCATATTTTAAACAATAAGATTGACCGTTTTAAGGTACCGTTTGGTACGCAAACATATAGAATTGGACCAGACAAGAGGGTAGGACAGTATTGGACAAGATTGGACAGAACAAATGTCTATATGATATTTGGTATGACTGGTATTGGACATGACATGACGATAAGTTGTCTTCAAAAGTTTTTTTTGATGATTTTATATATCATATAATAGTCATAATTAACACAAACAAAACAAATAAATTTTTTATAATTTTTTTTACTCAATTTTCATATACATAAATACATACATATATAATAATACCAAACTTGAGTGAAATTTTTTATATAATTTATGGTTGTTCGAAAAAACTTGATTCGTACAAATGAGAAATTATGTATTATTTGGTTTGGAATATCTTATTAATTGGCATAGGCACAATGGAGATTGTTGCAATAACAACGGTTGTGGAGGTAGAGCATTGATAATTGGTGAACGATGGTGGTTGTGGAAGACGTGAAGATGGTGGATAGTGGTGGTGGTGGCGACGGCCGACAGTGGTGGAGGAGGTAGTGGTCGTCGATGTGGTAGAGGTAGTTGTAGCCGATGGTGGAGGTGGTGGTTATGGTGGAGGTGGTGGTGAAGATGGTGGAGATAGAAGTGGTGGTGGCAATAGGCGGTGGTTGTCGGTAGCCGATATGGGCTGTGAAGGACGTGAAGATGGTGGATGGTAGTGGTAAAACAGTGGTGGAGGAGGTAATTATGACCAATGTGGTGGAGATAGTGGTGATGGTGAGTAGTGGTAGTAGTAGCTGCAGCGACTTTGATAGCATTTTCTCAATGAGAGAGCCAAATGTCTCTTCTATTACGAAGACCACCTAGGCGCAAAACTTATCCAGTAAGATATGGTAGATTCAAATGGGATACAAAAAAAGTTGACTGACCAGCCTATGAGGTAGGTAGAGGTGGTGATGGCCGACGGTACTAATGGTGGTGGCGATGGACGGTGGTGGTCGGTGGCCAACGGTGATTGTGAATGTAGAGGCAATAATAGTTAGTGGAAGACGGTGGTTGTGTAAAACGTGAAGATGTTTGATAGTGATGGTGGTGGAGTCGACAATGGTGGAGGAGGTAGTTGCGACCGATGCGGTAGAGGTAGTGGTGGTAGTGGGGCCAGTGGTAACCAATGGTGGTGGCGGTCATGGTGAAGGTGATGTGGACTACAATGGTAGTGGTTGGTGGTAGACGGTGGTTGTGAAGAAGGTTGTTGTAGTAGAGGAGGTGGAGGTGGCAAATAGTGGTAGTGGTGGTGGCGATGGACAGTGGTGGGTGGTGATGGATGGTGGTGTTGTCGGTGGTCGACGACAGTTGTGGAGGTCTTAGAAGAGGTGTTGTAGTGGAAGAGGAGGTAGAAGTGGCCGACGGTGGCAACAGTTGCGACTAGCAGTTTTGACCACTAAAACAAATATCATATTAAAGTTACATATCAATGATAAATTAGTAATATTTTAATTTATGTCTCATTCTTGTCCCATCTTGTTCCACCTATTTTGGTGGAATAAGAAAAAGCCTCTTTTGTCTAACGTTGTACTACCTTGTCTCAGTTCTTATCTCTGTCTAATGTCGTATCAAACGTAGAGCAGTAAATTTTCTCTTGTCCCATGTCGCTCCAACATGGAACAATGAGTTTTGTTCTATCATGTCCCGTCCCATATACTTAATGTAGCTTTACGGTTTTTGGAAACTCATCAAGTTTAAGAAATCTATTTATCTCGTTATAAAAAATATAAATTATCTTAAATATATAATTAATTTTCTAATTAAACAAATTATTTATTAAAAAAACGAATATTTTATCTCTATAATTTGATATCAAGATCGATAAATATATTTCTTCAATTTTTTTTTAATTCAGTTTCAAATTTTCACTACTGAGTATATCCATGTACAAATATATTCGTACAATATTTTTATTGTAGTACACAACTTATTAATATATTTAAACTTTATAAAACTAACTCAAAATCAACTGATTAACATGTTCAAATACAAGATAAATGTTAAACTCTACTAATACAACAAAATACTCATAAAACTAGTACATAACAAAAGACTCTCTTGTTCTTTCAAAATCACACAAATGTATACAATAAAATCAAAAGAGAAGTAAATTTACAGTGAGAATCGTAAGAAGAGATATGAACCACTTTTAATCTTATGTCCACCTATAAATTATGCTTTAGAACAAATGATCTGATGCATTTTCATGCAATGTTGACATTCAATTAGAATGAATTTAAGGGTCAAGATCTCCTTTCATATCATTTTCACCAGAACCCAACCCTTATATTATATGCATACACTTTTAATACAATATAAAAAGAGAACAACTTTGGAAAAAAAGAAATTAAATAATTTCTTTATGAAAACTTCATGGAAGAAAACCCATTTACGCATGCCCGACCTGACTTTTGTAATGATACTTCAATTCTATTATTTTTACTCATAATTAATAATTTGTAAAGTGATTTTCTTAATTAATTATATTATTATTATTATTATTACAATTATTATGGCTTCATCAAAGGCATTCAATTTTAGTTATGAAATGGATATGATTGTTGGTCACTAATTGTAGTGGTTAGGGATCAACTTAAGCCCTATATCAAAATATACTCCAATATTGATTATTTCTAACAGACGTTTTTGAAAAACAATGGATAATGCTCGATGCCTTTCAGACATCGAGCATTATCAAATTGCATCGAGGATGGAGAGATTTTATCGATCCCATTTGAGAAGGGTGTAAGGTACTTGCAACTAACCAATCTTTTTGGATCTTGAAAAGATTTTGCAACTTTGGGAGAATAACAAATATCAAGGACCAAATTTTAACGAAAGATAATTTATTAAACTAGGGGTTGTTTGTTTACCTCTTGATATTAAGAGGCAGTCTCTGAATCGTTAAGAGTTGAATCTTGTTTGGCAAAAGAAAAATCTGTCTCTTAATGGTTCTAAAATCCTCTGAATGATTTTGCATCATGGACCTTCCTTAACTATTCAGGGTCCTAATTTTCATTGTGAACAATTATCAAACAATTATATTTTATTTTGCACTATATCATGAGAGTCTCTTAATCATTCTGACTACTTAATTATTTTGCACCGAACCATTCAACAACTACCAAACAGCCCTTATAATTTTGGTCTCTATGGTCCGTCAAAAATAACATTTTTCATCCATATAGTTTCGAAATTACAAGATGGTCATCATGGTTTTTAAAAACGTCCACATTTAATCTATTTTTCTCTAACACCCGTTAGAAAATTCCGTTAAATAAGAAACATTTTTATCCTTTTATCGAGTTTTTGTCTTTACGATTTTGTTCCATGTGGGTTTTGATTTGATAAAAAAAAAACCGATAAAAGACAAAAATATCCTTCATTTAACAGTCATTAAAGAAAAGAATCGAATTCATACGTTTTTACAAACTACAATGGTCATCTTATAATTTTAAGAGTCTAAAATTTATCGTTTACTCGATTTTTTAAAAAGAAGTTTTTCTAATATAAAAAACACAAATATTTAATTAAAAAAATTGAAGTGTTTAACACTTCCATTAACGAATTTTTTAAATAATAAAGTATTGATATTCTTTCTAATCTTTCCACAGCCATTGCGATCGCATTTCACAGAAACTTCATGGGAGAAAAACGACTGCGCATGCTCTTACTTTTGATGGAATTTGCAGAATTTTGGTCCATTTTTACTTTGTTTATTCGAAAATAAAATTATCATGTTTAATAAATAATTTAATATATAAAAGCTATGCACAAAATGAAGTAAAAATGTTAGCGTGTCTTTATAACTCAACCAATAACTATGTCAGTATCATGGTAGAAGAGTATTCGTGCAATACAACAAGATATATCTTTATTTTAATATTTTGTTTTATTTTTAGTCTCTATTTATATAATACAGTTATGTGGTTTTGAGAAAGATAATGTCTTTACTATTGAAGAAAAATACATTTGAAGATATCATAAAATTTTGAAAAAAATATATCGATATTAATATCAAATTAATTATTTAAAAGTTTTATTTTTTATATAATTTCTTTAATTTAATTTTTTTATTATAATTTAAATTAAGTCCAATAGCGAAATAATTTATATTTGGCTTAACAATATAATTTTTATAAAGATAATGATTTTGTTTCAACTCAATAATTATTTTAATTATATTTTAGATTTTTTACATTTAAAATGAGATATTTATCCTATATTTGATTATATTTATCTGCAGTTAGTTATACAAGTTCAAAAATGGAGCTTTAATAAGTTGTACTTACGTACAATTACTTGTATTATTAAATTTTAAGTAATATGTATTAATAAACAGTACTTTATACATGAAAAATGAGTTTTAAAAGTTTTTATCATATGTTTTATAATATAGTATAAATAATTCGATCGAATTCTTATACTATAATATTCTTGAACCTTCCCAATTTAAATCATTTTTCTTTTTTGTATGTTATGTTTTCCAAAAACTTTTTTATTGGTTTTTTTAAAATTAAAATTTAATTATTCTTGTCAATAAAAATAAAATATTCTATATCATACTCGTATATTTCCTATCTATACTATATTATAAAGCATTTAAGAAAAACTATTAAAAACCATTTTTTATGCATGAAGTACTGTATATTGATGCATATTACTTAAAATTCAAAATTACAAGTAA
>NC_037537.1:23076260-23083106 GCF_001531365.2 Cynara cardunculus var. scolymus | reverse complement strand
ATAGAGCTTTAATAAGTTGTACTTATGCATAATTTACTTGTATTTTTAAATTTTAAGTAATATGCATTAATAAATAGTACTTCATGCATGAAAAATGAGTTTTAAGAGTTTTTGTCAAATGCTTTATAATATAGTATAGAAAAGACGTGTGTGTGTATATATATATACATGTGTGTGTGAATGAACTCATTTAGGAACCTTAAATATTTTAAGTACTTAATAACCACCTATTTTATGAGTATTCATGATAAATATCATTCATTATAAACTAGTTGTGTACCCGCGTAATACGGCGGGAGCCATGAATTTTAACGATTTTGAAGTTCCACTGGTTTTATAAGATAAGATTTAACGATGATATAGTTTACACTTGGTCTTTACATATTAATACAATTTTAATAAATAAGAGTTATGGTTCCAATTACAGACTATCGACAAAAAAAATTGTATGACAGTTTAAAATTAAATATATTTAAAATCCAACATATTTAAACGACTCCACAAATGTGTTCGATTTACACCAAGAGCGAAATCAAAAAACTTGAGTTTTAAGATAAACACTCAAAACCAATAAAGAAAACTACAAATTTGACAGATCATAAGCCATGAAAAGACCAAAAAAGATGAGTTTTAGAATGAAATTTCAACTGTTTACCCTCATTCTTGTCTAGAAACTCATATTAAGGTTGAATTAATACATGTATATATATATATATATATATATATATATATTTCAAAAAAACTCAAGAACATATTAATTTAGAATATATTATACAGTGCAATTTGGACAACCTAACCCCAAAATATAATGTGTATATATATATATATATAAATAAATAACTATAAAAGTATAAATCGTAAATATTAAAAATATTTTTTCATAGTATATATAATATATAATAATATAATTAAGTCAAAAACTATTAAATATTGGACTCATTTCGAATGTATTAACGAGAAGATTATAATGGTTTAACTTGTTAAAATAAAAAAGTATTTTTTAAACATGTTTTAATTTGTATACGATTATGTATGTTAATTTGATAAAGGTTTAAAATGAAACATTTAAAAGTAAATGACGTAAAATAAATTAATTAACTAATTATAAGGATATAAAGTGTAAATTTAAAATTATAATTTTAAAAAAATCGGTTGTGAGAGGGTGAGTGTATGTGAGGAGAGGAGGGGGTGAAAAGTGAAAAAGTGAGTAAGGGTGGTATAAATGGTATCTTGGTCATTTAATATTTTAAGACTTTAAGACTTTTGTTAAACTTGTTTAATAAGATAATATAGATATGAATATCTATCACGATATTTATCATGAGTATTTTATCATGATATTTATGATGATTACTCATGAACAACTGATGTATGTGTTCAAGAAAGTCTTCCTTTGCTTTTATATGTCTTTGCGAGAATATTTAATAAAATAGAATATTAATTTCACTCGGAGTTGAAATTAAATGAAAAGCATGCAATTTTACTTGAAGTTTACGTTTAAAATACCATAAAAAATGGGACTTTAATGGACAAGTTAATGCGATGGAATTTGGCAGCAAAGTGGAGTTAAAAGCTCGATGGTCATAAGTCTAAAGCGATGGATAATTGAGGTTGTGGGGGTATCATGTCTTCATGATCGAACAAGTTGTGCTGATATCCCTTTCCTTTCTCACCCACATCGTTTATTGGACCTTCCCACTAATATGGTGCATATGATATGAACGGCTAGAAATAAATCAGTTTGTTACGTATCTTGATTAGTCCCAATTTCTCAGAAGACCTAGAGAATCAGTAGAAAAATCCTCGAAGTAAAACTTTCAACTGAAATTGTGAAGTATATGATGAAAACGAACATTTAGATATAAACTCAGAATTAAATGATGGTTTCGTAAACGTACGTTTAGGGGGCCACCTTGGTGTCACGGTAGGCCGAGGTTTCCCCTGTGTTTAAATGAAAAGACCCATTATAGAAAAAACAAAGGAGTACATATATATATTTGACATCATCGATGGGCACGAAGCAGTAGGCACGCACTGAACATCACATGCTTGTCACCGACGCTCACCTCTGCCATTTTGGACAAACTTTCTTGGGATTTTCATCAGGGTTTTGTTTACAAGGCTCTTATAAAATTTCTCTTGATGTTCAAGTCATTTTTGACAACTAGGTAAGTTAGCTTGTTTTTTATTATTAATAATATGTAGTTGAAATTCGATCTCACGGTTGTCACAAACAACCGAGCTCTCCCTTGAATGACACCCCATATAAGCTAGCTTATTTTTTGAATTTATTGTACAAGTCTGATTCAGTTTGTCATAAGCTAGTTTATTGAAATGCTACTTGAAGTAGATTTCAACAAGTATTTGAGGGTTTTTTTTTTCATTCATGCCCCTATATACTATTCAAATTAGTTTTCAATATGTTATTTTACATCATTTTACATTGTCATATAGCTTATTAACTAGTTTTCATCAAATCTGATTAGTTTATCGGCTAACAACAAGCTTAACCAACAAAGTTCCACATTTCATACACCCTCACCTTTGGTATGAGGTTTAAGATCAAGTCAAAAGGTGTGAGCCAAGGTTTAAATTTTGTTGTGAGTATCAAGGTTTTCCATAAATTTCACGGTTGAAAATTGAGGATTATACTACAAAACAAAGAGGTTTTACCGACGGTAATTACAAACGGAATGACTATCATTAGCGGATTACCAACGGTTTTTTCTGTCGTAAATTGAAAATCCGTCAGTAATCACGACGACGGGCCATATTTTTCTTTAGCAATGAGATCCGTCAAATATCCACCAGTGACAACTTTTTCCAACGAATTACCTATGAAAAGTTGGTTGTTTTGTAGTTTAGTTGTTGAATTTACCTTGAAATTATCCCAATTTTGTTGAGTGCTCGTTAAAAAATTATTATCTATATTTATGTGTTTAAATAAATATATTTAAGGCTCCCTTTAATGTAAATTCTTCCCGCCCTGTGCACGTTATGAGATCAAAAAGCAACCTTGAAAGGTATTGGTCAAGTATGGAGCATGTGAGAGGTTAGGAATGGAAAATAATGGTTTCTATGAGACCGTTTTAATGGAATTCTGAATTAATGCATTATAAATATAAAATTGTGTAATTCGTATTATTCATATAAATTAATTTCAATCGTTCATTTAATTTAATAAATATCTGGTTTGATAAATATTTTGATTGTTTTTTGATCTAAATTATTAATCACTCTGCTTATCTTTCATAAATATTCAAACTATAACTTATCATTATCATACCTCATTTGATTAGTCATAACCCAATGATTATGTCACATTTATCCTGGTATACATCTCTCATTGATATGTCATTCTTATCCCAATATACACCTCTGCTTGATATGTCACTCTTATAACCCAAAATACAATTTTTCTTGATATGTCATCTTTATTTTCACATATGATATAAACATATCAAAAACCCACAAATTGTGCTAATTATAGCATCAAAACAGTTTTATATACAACAACTCACAAAAAGAACCATACGGTTCTACACCAAGTTTTCAAACAAGGAAAGTTGGTAAAATTAAACTCACCTTATAGATTCACAGCAAGATAAAGCTAAACAGCAACACATATTCATATTGATAAATACAGACTTAAATATTTCTTTCTTTCCTTTCGATTCTGCTTAAACAGGCTCCGGCAAAATACTCACCGACTTTTCCAACATAACATGAGATAATGTCAATTATCTAAATGAAAAGTAATTATATCACATAAGGTGGTGGGAGTTTTAAAACAATTTAGGCACATTAACGTATTAAACCCTTTCACTTATCATTGCTTTTCAAAAAACCCCCAAATTTTATAACCGAATAACCCGATTATCATATTTTTAAATGAGAAAAAAATTAAATATACCAAAATACCTCTCATTTAACGACTTAAGATTAAGAACCATTAACTGAATGTGACTAATTCTAATCAAAATTACAAACCATAATGACTATTCTGTAACAAAAAAAATTGTAAAGACTAAAACCAAGACAAACTAAAAATCCTAGGGACCAAAACTGTAATTTTTTCTATTTAATATTACATTATAGATGTACAGACAAAGAATATGTTCAATATATATATATATATATATATATATATATATATATATATATATCCAGACCTGACACTGTCACACACAAACACCCAATTTGGAAGCAGAGGAATGCACTGTAAAAAGTGACTCTCTCTGAGTGGTTCCATGTCCAGCCTCACAAACCGAACAAAAAGGCGGGGAGCAAAGAACACGACATATTTATCAGGAAAACCCTAATTCTTCACCCTTTTTCGGATCACAAATTCCCTATTTTTGAATTCATTCTGAAAACCTCCATTTGGTTCCATCTCTTTCTCTGTCAATCACAGCTATTTGTTTATGTTCACTCACTCTCGTCATCAATCCTCCATAGATAACGACATCCCATCCGTGAGTTTTTCCCCTGTCTTCTAGTATCTTGTACCTTTCATCTGCATCGAGAATCTCTTAACTTAGACGACATTATTCCTCTTTGATGATTAATTCCCACAAAAGGAATTGAGTCTCTGTAAATTCTTATAATCCATTCTTCTTTCTCCAATTATTTACTTTCGAAGAAATCCCATAAAAAGGGATCGTAAATCGTAATCTTCCCACACTGAATTTCGTTTTCGGAGTGTCTGATTTGGTTGTGAATGATGATTATTGATTCAATTGTTGCCCAAATTCCGTTTTTTGTTGCGGAAGTTAACAAGCTTTGTCTTCCACGAGACTTTATCGGTTTTGGCAGTCACATGTCTTATTCATTACTGATCATCCTTTAAGTAGTTACAAATTAGGTATTTCAATTGAATTTGAGATGGCTATTGACTCATATCAATAATAGGGTCTGGTGATTTCTTATATAAGCTATCCAAGTGTTCATATTTCTTCAAACCACAATGGAAGTCTTCATGTTGTTGAAGATGCTGGCTGTTGTGCTTTTGCTTTTGTTTTGTGATTGTGTTGTGGGCAAGGAATGCACCAACATTCCAACCGAGCTCTCGTCGCATACGTTTCGGTACCAATTACTGAATTCAGATAATGTCACTTGGAAAGAAGAGGTGGGGTTGTTTCATAACCATTTGACTCCCACTGATGATTCTGCTTGGGCCAGTTTGCTCCCTAGGAAAGTGTTGAAACAGGAAGATGAATATTCTTGGATGATGATGTATAAACAGATGAAAAAACTCGGGGTTAGGTCTCGTGTTTCTGGGAATTTCTTGAATGAAATTCCTTTGGGTGATGTGAGATTGGACCCTGATTCGATTCACGGTCAAGCTCAACAAACCAATTTGGAATACTTGTTGATGTTGGATGTTGATAGTTTGGTTTGGAGCTTTAGGAAGACTGCCGGTTTGCCGACTCCTGCCACTGCCTATGGAGGTTGGGAATCACCAAATCAAGAGCTTCGTGGTCACTTCGTAGGTTGGTGTACTTCAATAGTGTTACTTGAATCATTTGGTTTATACTTGTGTCTATTTATGTGATACAATGGATCATATTCCTTTGTTTTCTCTGATATGGAACCCATTCTATTTATGCAGCCATATTTCTCTATTTGATATATTGCCTTTTGTGACCAAACTTCCCTATTTACGTACGCATGTTTCAAAATACGACACAGGGTTTTGTATCTTTAATTTGTATAGTTTACCTAATTTGGAGTATGATGATGCTAGAAATTAGTCGAAGTGTTTGTGTGGAGGCACTTTTAGCCTTTTGTCGTGCACCTATCCTAATGGAGAAAGCCAAACTAAACGAACCCAATATACCCCACGTGGAGGTGGGCCCCGGAGAGGGTAAGATGTATGCATACCTGACCTCTATCTTAATAGCAAGAAACTTTCCATGAAATGTGAAGGGTAATCTTGTAGGCCATTTCTTGATCCCTTTGTCGGTACAATAAATCTAGTTACATTTGGATTTATTAGCCGTTGAAGGGAATAGCATAATGAGTTTGATTCATAACTTTGTTGAATATCATTATGAGTCCTCTTCTATGATGAAAATTTCACTAATGTAACATCTCTTTCGAAAATATAGGGCATTACTTGAGTGCCACAGCTCAAATGTGGGCTAGCACCAATAATGACACTCTCAAAGAGAAGATGACTGCAGTGGTATCAGCACTCGCTGCCTGTCAAGAAAAGATGGACTCGGGCTACCTCTCTGCTTTCCCAACCGAGTTTTTTGACCGTTTTGAAGCCATCAAGCAAGTCTGGGCTCCATATTACACCATTCACAAGGTAAAATTTTACCAGTTTTAAAGATTTTGTCTGTCTCTTTTATCATATCCCGTTCCTAATTTCTTGGAACCAGCAGATAATGGCTGGTCTAGTGGATCAATATGTTTTGGCTGGCAACAGTGAAGCTCTAAAAATGGTGACTCAGATGGCAGACTATTTCCGCAAACGTGTGGAAAATGTGATTACGAAGTACACTATTGAAAGACACTGGCGATCTTTAAACGAAGAAACGGGTGGAATGAATGATGTCATGTATAGGCTATACACCATTACAGTATGTTGAACTAATCCATCATGTTATATTTCTGTTAAGTCCGCTTTCATAGCTTATAATTCTGCCATTATGCATCAATCAAATATTAACCAGCTTCGTATTGTTACTAGGGAGATACAAAACATTTGTGGTTGGCTCATCTTTTTGACAAGCCCTGCTTTCTTGGATTATTGGCTGTAAAGGTAATTTCCATATATATATATATATATATATATATATATAAATATACATATATATATATATAAATATACATATATAT
>NC_037537.1:23060707-23076240 GCF_001531365.2 Cynara cardunculus var. scolymus | reverse complement strand
TATATATACATATATATATATATATAAATATACATATATATATATAAATATACATATATATATATATATATATATATATATTTGTTGAAGAACTCCTTTGAAACAAGATTTTTATTGAATAAAATGAGTATATTATCTGCCCGTTCTTCAGTTGTAACTTCTGCTAAAAATCTACTTGTAGGCCGATGAATTATCTGGTTTTCATGCCAATACGCATATTCCAATTGTTGTTGGATCGCAAATGCGGTATGAAATTACTGGTGATCCTCTCTACAAGGTATTTTTGCTTTAGGTCGTGCCGTAACTACGATATTCTTTTCACGTCCCGTACAAATTTCTTACAAATCCGTGTCGGCTTTTGCATTAATTGCAATTCAGGAAATCGGGATGTCTTTCATGGATATTGTGAACTCTTCTCACATGTATGCTTCAGGAGGGACATCGGTTGGCGAGTTTTGGTATGGAGTGTAAATGATTAGTAATTACTCAATCTCGTATGAAATTATTGTACTATGCGAAAGAAAGTGTTTATACAACATGCACATTGGTCTTTCTCGGAAACAACTGTTCTACTCTGTTGGGGTAGACAACAAGTATGTATAAATCCTCCGACCCCACCTCTAGGTGGGATATACTGGGCTCGTTTAGTTTTGTTTAAATGGGTGGTTGGTCTTTTCAGGTCGGATCCAAAAAGACTCGCCACCACCTTGCAAACGGAGAATGAAGAATCATGTACCACCTATAACATGTTAAAGGTGTGTCGATAATATGAAAAGTTCATCTAATGTTGTCATCTTCACATCTCGTTTATCAATAAATATAAATTATTTATCGCGATCATATGTGTGTGTGTGTGTGTTTAGGTCTCACGTAATTTGTTTAGATGGACCAAAGAAATGGCTTATGCGGATTATTACGAACGAGCATTGACTAATGGTGTCCTGAGCATTCAAAGAGGGAAAGAACCTGGAATTATGATATATATGCTTCCAATGGGACCTGGAGAATCAAAAGCTACGGGATACCATAAATGGGGAACAAAGTTTGATTCTTTCTGGTGCTGTTATGGAACCGGTTCGGCCATTTGATTTCTTACCTTTTCTCGTTATAGATTCTTGAAACCTTGTCTCGTGGGTCTCTCATTTACGTGAAATCTTGTTCTGTTTTTAAGTTTTGATCTTGAGCAAAAGACCAACATCTGACAGTTATACCCTTTTCCGTTTATGTTAGGAATTGAATCATTCTCGAAATTAGGCGATTCGATATACTTTGAAGAAGCAGGAAAAAATCCCGGGGTTTACATCATTCAGTACATATCTAGTTCGCTTAACTGGAAATCTGGGCAGATTCTTCTTGAACAGAAAGTAATTCCCGTTGCATCGTGGGACCCTCGCCTTCGAGTCACGATCACGATCGCCTCAAAGAAGGTATCACGTCTGTTTGAATCCGTTATAGCTAGATGTTAACAAGTGTGGTGATCGATGTGTGCCAAATTGTCGATTCTTCATTTTTGGTTGCTTGTTTATATGGAAAACACGACTCCCGTTATTGCAGGAAGGGTCATCGTCTACGTTGAATTTTAGAATACCATTTTGGACAACATCAAATGCAAAAGCAACACTTAATGGTCAGGGTATTCCTATAACATCTGCAGGTATGAATCTTTGAATCAAGATTAAATATTTAAAAGGAAAGTTCTTTCTTGAAGTTACAGAAACAACCACTCTACTATTTTTGGTAAAGATAAGGTCTGCATACATCTTACCCTTCCCAGGCCCCACCACAAGTGGGATATATTGGGTTCGTTTGGGTTGGTTCTTTAAGTCAAGAAGCTTCATATATTCTCTTGATGTAGGTAATTTCCTATCGGTCACAAAAAAATGGAGCTCGTCGGACATTATTATCCTTGAAATGCCGATAACTCTTAGAATGGAGGCCATTCAAGGTACCATTCTTGCCTCTTACGGGCTCTTGTCATTTTTGTATGTAGTTTTTGCTCATTAGTCTTTGGGAAATGTTATTTTTCCAGATGACCGATCCGATTACGCTTCTCTTCATGCAATCTTATATGGTCCCTATTTGCTCGTTGGCCTGACCACCGGTGATTGCGACCTAAAAGCAGAATCAGGTTCTCTTTCCAACTGGATCACTCCAATTCCATCGGATTACAATTCCCATCTAATTTCACTTTCTCAAGAAACCGGGAACTCAACCTTTGCTCTCTCGCACACAAACACGATCGTCACAATGGCAAAGTTCTCGAACCCTGGAACTAGCGATTCTGTTTTCTCGACATTTAGAATCATCTTAGCAGACTCCTCAACTTCAGCTGGTATATCGTCATATAAAGATGCTATCGGTAAGACCATCAAGCTAGAGCCGTACAACCTCCCCGGCATGTCGCTTGTAGCTCTGGGAAAAGAAATAAGGATTGGAATCAGTGATTCCCTCGATCCCAAGAATTCTTTATTCCGATTAGTGGATGGCAATGAAGGAACGGTTAGATTAGAGTCGGAAAGCCAGAAGGGTTGCTTTGTGTATAGTTCTGATGGATCGGTAAAACTGAGCTGTGATTCCGGTGGATCGGATTCCGGGTTCATGACATCAACCAGTTTCAAAGCGAACAATGGAATCAGCCAATACCATCCAATTAGCTTTGTGGCGAAAGGGTTGAACATGAATTTTGTTCTGCAGCCATTGTTTAGTTTGAGAGATGAACAGTATGCAGTTTATTTCAAACTTCATTCCTAAAGAGTGTACACTATGCATTTATTTATAGACAATGCTTGTGTTTTTATTATCACAATCGTTATATATTATTAAATAGTGTTTAATTTTTCGTTTTCATATTCATATATGATTCATTTGAGTAGGGTCTAATGGCAATGAAATTGACGATGGATTGGTGAGAAATCCGGATGAAATTGGTGTTCGAAATGGTAGGAAGAGATTTTCACCTTTGGATCAATCATGATTGAAAACTAAGGGGTTGTTAGGTTCGTTTTTCATTGAATGATGTATGGATAAAGTTGTCTGAATTGATAAATCTGTATGTATGATATTTGATAAGTTGTTGTTGAATAATAAGTCTGAATGGTGAAAACGACTATTTTACCCTTTGTTTTACATTGAACATACAATTCCACCAATTCAACCACTAAACACATCAATTGTTCCCTCTGTAACCAAAACAATCTATAGATCAAAAGCAAACCAAAAAAGAAATCATACTCAATACAAAACCCAAAATAGGAAACCAATCGATAAAATCAAAATTAAAAACTAAATTCGAACCCTAAATCAAAAAGTAAAACTTGAACCCTAAAGGGGAGTGAGGGTTTGAACAAGAAGGAAACTCGGGGAAAACGTTGGTCCGAAGGTTTGAACCAGAAGGGTTTGAACTAGAAGGAAACCCAGAAGATGAAGAACAGATGAGGGTGGAAACGAAGAAGGAAACCCAGAAGATGTAGTGGGAGCGATCTTCATGTTTCATTTCTGTAACGATGGAGAATAGATTTCATGTTACACAAACGCTTACCAAATCACATTACCTCATCGGACGAAGTAATAAAAACAAGGCAAATACAAGAGTCTTGAGGTAGTAAAATGCAGTCTATGCATAATTGAGGGAGAAAGTCCAAGCAGCAAAAAAGAGTGCAGTTTAATAAAACTTTTTTCTTTGTATCAAAGCCAGGTTTCGATCCTGGGACCTGTGGGTTATGGGCCCACCACGCTTCCGCTGCGCCACTTTGATTTGTTGGTATAAACTGGCAAATGGTTTTGAAAAACATGCTCTGTCTGTTATGAAAAAAGAACAACGCAGCTTAATTCAGAATCAACTGGACCTTTTCCTTTAATTATTTATCAAGAATATGACTGCCTTTTTTAATTGGAAATATTTACATTTATGGTGTATTTTGTTTGTTTTTAAGATAAATTATTTAATATGTTATCAGTTTTATTATTTAATGATTATAAATATTCATGAAATGCTCAAAATATATCTTAATAATATCAAATTAAACAATATTGTAACTCGTAATTCACTACAAAAATGCAATCGACCACATCCCGGTCTTTAGTCCATCTATAAAGCCATCAATGGCTTTAGTCCTTCAGCTATAGATTGTTACAATGGTGGTTTAAGTTAGTGGCCTAAACCCGAAACTATTCAAACAATTCACTTAAAAGCATTTGCTAACAAATGATACGTTCTTGCAAATTCAAACATGATTTCCACGCCAACAATGTCTTTTTCTATTTTTCTCTCAACAACTTTGCTACGTTTTTTTGCTTCGATTTAGAAGCCCGACAATGTGGGTCTCCAATCAGGTAAAGAAGATGATGACTTGAAAATAAATACTTCATACTATTTTAGTTTGTCCTAAAATAAGTGTTTATTTTTTAAAATAAATGGTCATTTTCTTATTTTACTCTTAATTATTAGACGTAGGAAATTTCTCTATCCATATAATTAAGGAAAAAATTGTTCATTTATTAATTAAAAGTATAACAATTATATATTTATAAAAATATGTGTCCTTTTCATAGCAGACATTTATTTTAGGACGGTGGAATATACGAGTATATGAATTGTATTTAGAACACATCTTTTTCTAGTTTAACCTCAAACAAATGAGTATAAAATAAAGGATATTTTTGTCATTTAGGTATAAATATACGGAATTTTATTGGGTCTTTTGATTGCTTTTTTTAGTTACCAATTGCACTTAAAACTAGTTTCGTGATGGAGGATCGTGTAAGAAAAAAAAAAGTTATGTTGAGAAACATAAAAAAAGATCAGAACCCTTGATCATTTTTAATCTCACCTCCTGCCTATGAATTGTGCTTGATACAATAATTGATCCAGTACATCTAATTACCGTTGATCTTCGATTAAGAGTGATTTAAAGTCTCAAAGATGAAGCTTCATTCTTATCGTTCTCATCATAACTTCCATTCTTTTGTTTGCTAACACAATTACTTATTTTTCATATGAAAAAATACATAAAACTAAAATACAGAGATTTTAGTTGTAGCGATTACAGAAAGCGGTGTACTAAATATACCATGAACATCTCACCATATAAATTCTCGAAATATAGTTTTTCTTTTTCCTTTTTTTTTTATGAAACTCCAGTGACCGGAAATTAGCACTTACTAACACACCATTACGAGTGAAATCACACGGTAAAAACCAACTGCTCAAACTTGCCGAACTGGAATCGGAAACTGAAACAGATTTCCGTTACTATGTTTATCCTTAGAACGGCGCCGACCGGCGACTAATTAACATATAACTATAATTAACAAGCTTGAAGAGGCTTTCCACACAGACAGTCATTGTAAGTAAACGACGATGCTTCAAGGTGTTCGAACCACGAACCGGCCGGAATCGCTCCACAAAGATGATTATGGCTCAGATCAAGATGTCCGACATATGATGCCGACGATATCGACTTTGGAATCGGACCTGTCAGTTTGTTATATGATAAATCCATCATCATGAAGTAAGATCTAGGCCCAAACACGTCCGGGATGCTGCCTTCGATAGCGTTTTTGCTAAGGTTCAGAATGCTAATGCCAGAATTTATCAATGTTGCCGGTAATTTACCGGAAATCATGTTTCCGTCTAGGTTCAACGTCGCCAGCACCGCCATTTTTCCAAGTGATTCAGGAATCGGTCCGGAGATCTGATTTAACGAGAGATCGAGATCGGACAGGCGATACATGTGAGGAACAGTGTTCGGAATCAGTCCGGAAATGCGGTTGCCGCTCAGCAGAAGACGACTTAGCATGCGAAGCCTACCAAAGTTTTGTGGTATAATTCCCGAGATCATGTTGTTTCGGAGATCCAAATGCATCAATGTAGATATATTTGCGAGCGACCTCGGGATCGTTCCAGTAATTTTGTTGTCTGCCAGGTTCAAAACCGTCAGGAGGCTAAGCTTGCCGATATCAAAAGGGATACCACCGGAGATTTGGTTTCCGACGAGATCTATGTGACGGAGGAAAGGCAGAGAGGTTATGCAGGGAGGTATAATACCAGAAATGCCCTTCCAATCGGCAAGAATGACATTGGATAGCCTCTCCAACTTGCATATAGCTGGAGAGATGGAACCGGTCATGTACCCCGTACGCTTAGCCTTCTGGAAAATCGGGTCTTCGGACTCTCCACGGAGGGCTATATCCGCAACCCGTTTCGTAGTCGGGTCACAAGTAATGCCGTACCAGTTACTACAACAATCGTTACCGGTCCACGAGTTGAAGATGCCCAAATAAGGCTCGTTTAAAGCAGCTTTGAAGGCCAGCAACGCTTCCATATCATGCGGCGCGCAAGCATTCACCGTCACACCGACGGCGAATACCAAAACAGCTGTAATCCACCACAAGAAGGTACCCATTTCACTCCCTAGCTAGCTCTTTCCTACTCAATTATATACTTGTTTTAGCTAGCTTTGATGTCTGAAATGACGTGTATGTATGTGCGGTGTTGGAAGTGAGAATAGCAAGTTTAGAGTGAGTGTGAAGAGTGAGGATGGGAAGGGTTGATATAGGGGTAATGGTGGAGACAGGAAATTACGGATATGACCCTCACGTGCGATGCGTAATTAAGGGTAAACAGGTCAACGTGGGTAGGATAAGACGAAGCTGAAGAAGGAAGGTGACAGCCAAAACACGTGGCAAGTGTTAAGCCTAGGTCGGTTACAGGAGCACAATTACATAGAGCTTAACTTGATACATACCATCCAATAAGACTAACTAGCTTAGAAGCCGTTGTATGTTGAAAGTTGTCGAATGATTTGGTATAAAATTAGTAAATAGTCAGAATGATTACGGGTAAGACTCTCATGATATATTGTAAAATGAAGTGTAATTATTTACAATGAAATTAGAAAGTTGAATAGTTAAGGGAGACTCATGATACAAAATAATTCAAAGGGTTTTAGAACCATTAAGAGATATACTTTTTTTTACCAAACAAGAATCACCTCTTACCAATTTAGATGTTGCATCTTAACAGAACTATTAAGAGATTAACTTATTAATCATTAGTAAAATTTAAAATTTATTAATATTTGTTTATACTCAATAATAATAAATATAATTAATATTAATGAGATGATAATTAGAAAAAGTGACAATAACCTAGCGCTTCAATAAGTTAGCTTATTTTTTCTCAAACAATACTTGAAATTATAGAGTATAAATAAAATGATATGTATCAGTTGCTGTGGAGTCACAATTCCATTAATGAAACAAGACGAAGGTATGTGTTATCACCTGTTACAATGTCGGTGACTAAACTAGTAGAAAAATGACGATTGAGCTATATGTCAATTAAGTATGTTACTCCTCAAAGTGATATCTATTTTGGAGATACTAGCTTGTGCCACAAGATGGTGTATTTGTCCCATTCTTAAGCCTATGTCTCCATGATACCTTGGTGTTAGTCAAAAACGCCTTGAAATGACTATCTTCTTTGAGCTTCAACTAATATGAGAGTGCGAGTTGTAGTACGAGAGTCTGAGTGGCCTCCACAACTCACACCCGATTTAGGCTAGCCTCGGGATTCATCAACCCAATTTCAACATAGCGTTCCTAGCAATTTAGCGCCAAACACCTAGGCTCTTTTTTTTGTTAACCGCAGATGTCAGGGTTAAGTTGTGTGCACCTCGACTAGTCACATGGATTTTGAGAAACAGCTAAAAATTTTACAGTGACCTTGTATGACTCGAAATGATGACCTGTAAAAAAAATCCGTAAAAACTCAAGATTTATTGTCAATCAAGTTAACTCATAGGCTATCGGTAAGTGAAGTCATTTAATATATAGTTAATATATTATATTATTATAAATTTGTTTCAATCATATTTTAAGATATTATAATTGATTGATTTTTTAATATATTTTTTTGGTCATTTTATATTTTTATCAATTAGTTTTATAACGTGATTTGTTCATCAGCTATCAATTAACTTATAAATTAACAGTTAACTTATAAGTATCAATTAAGTTATAATTAACTTACCAAATATAATCTAATAAGGTGAAATGAATAGTAAATTGTAAATTAGTAATTAGGTAGGAAGGCATATGAGTTGATTCTATGAGCGAATCTTGATGGAGTATGCGGTGTGATGGTTAATGGGCAGAGGAAGATGTGTGTTGATTGAATGCTCCACCACACATTAATGATTATATTATCATTATGGGTGTCATAGGAAATGGGGTCTTTGCATTTATTATGGGGATTTACAATTTACTGCAATGTTGGAGCAGAGCAGAGCCACATTCGTCAAGTCCCTTGATGCCGGACCCACCTACTGGCTAACTGGGCCCCGCAAATAAAGACTATTGATTCAACCACAGCCTGTTGCAGTAAACTTTAAACAAATATTATTATTGTACAGATTTAATATTTATATCATTAAATATACAATACTTTTTTTTACTCTGTTCATTACATAAAAAAATTCAACCATTATATTTTTAATTTTAATAAAGAGATTTTTTTTATTAATCTGGATATCCAACTCGTTATGTAAGCTTACTAATCTCAATGTAATCACCTGCTTTGTAGATAGTCTGAAGTCACCGCATTTAAACCTTCGTGGCCATAAGAGAATTTTTATTCCTTCTTGGATTTGAACCTGGGATCTCCAGACACTTTTGACCTTTGAAGACAAGCTCAATAAAAAAAATTAATTTCATAATTAAAATGTTTTAGAACTCTTATTATGGAAAATTCTTATAAGAACCTGACTCTTTTGAGTTCTTGAACAAGAACTTTGATTTTTATCTTAAAGTTTTGTGTAAAGTGATAATTTCCTATTGTTTATATATGTGTGTGTGTGTGTATATATATATATATATGTATATATATATATATATGTATATATATATATAGAGAGAGAGAGAGAGGAGACTTGGAATCATATGAGACCAAAGGTTTTTCGTGAGACCCATAAGACCGATTCTCAACCCTTAGATTAGATTTACAATCTGAACATTCATAATCACAAAATTGTTACGAGACTTCTCAATAATCACAAAATTGTCATCGTGCAACCTTAAACCATTAAATCATTAGCTTATAAAGTTGATCAATAAACATAAATTGGTCTTACGAGTCTCACAAAAAATCATTGGTCTCACGTGAACCCAACCATATATATATATATATATATATATATATAATTATATTGATTTTATAATTATTAATATTATACATATAATGCTAATCAAAATATCAAAAAAATGTATAAAACTTATAAAAAAGAGATTTTTATAAGAATTACTATTTTGAACTTTTATATGAGTTTTTAAGAACTACCAAGATGAGGAAGACAATGAGAAGATCTTGTTAGAAATTATAGTAAAAAAGGTGACACCAAAAAGTAACATCATCGTTCTTGAAAGATAAAGATAAAAGAAAGAGCCGTTTATTAGGTATTTTAAAATATGTACTCGCTTATAAACAAAAGTTGTTTTTAATTTTAAAAGACAAAAGAAGCATAAGTGAACAATAACAAATGTTAGTATATTAATATAAAGATTTGAGATTAGACATATGAGTCTTTCCAATTTTTATTAGTTTATTAATTATTTAGCTAAAAAATGTTTATAGACCATATATATATATATATATATATATATATATATATATATTATATTTAAGCTTGCTTATTTTTATTCTATTTTAGGTTATAATTAGTCAAATGATTTGTTGTACCATTTCATAAAGAATAAGATTCCTTACACTTTAATCTTTATTCAAACATATCCTACAGTCTCACATGCGTCAATGACCCTTTCATCCACATATCCCTGTTCCTCTCTTTCTTACCCCACATAATTTAATGGAAACCGTACGTATATTAAAAAAAGCAGTTTTAAAATATTTTTAATAAGATATTATGATTTATGATATTGTTTCATACAAAATAAATTAGATGTTTATTTGTGTGATTTGTGAAAGACCATCTTAGTAATTTTGAATTTTTTTTTTTAATTCTATTGATTTGTAAGTTATTGTTATGTCTGTCTTTATAGTTTATAATTCATTATTTCATCCTTAAAACTAAATCTATTAGAAATCTTTTATTTAACTTAGGGATTTAGTCTTTTTATTTTTTTTCCTTTTGTTCTATTAAATATTTTTTTAGTATTTTAGTTTTTTTTCATTTTAATAAAATTATATTTTTTTTATAAAAAGATAATACATGAAAAATGATATGTTCTGTTAATGTTTATGATAAGATAATTAAATATTTTTCATTCATTTCATTTTTAATATTTTTTTGTCATTATAGTTGTAGTTTCTTATTAGTCATTCAAGTACAAATCGTTAACTACCATTTACGTGATAATTTTTATTTCTTCTTTCTTCCATAAGAATCTAAAACTAGACCAAAAATAATAATAATAAACTAAGGGGCTGTTTACCAAACGCTTATCCAGGTATGCGTTTATCAAGTCACGTTACCTTACTGGATGAATATGGTAAGTACCAAGAATTTTACCCGGTAAGTGTGGGCGACGACTCTTACCATGGTAAGCGCTTACCGGGTAAATTGTTGCATACGATGTCGTTTTGGTGGACTAAGATCTTACCCGATAAGTAAATAATAGTGTTAGATTTTAACCGTAAACATTTATCGGGTAAGTGTTTGGTAAACGGCCCCTAATTGTATTAAAAATATTTAATTATTTTATCATAAACAATAACAAAATAATATAGTTTTTAATAAAAAAAATTATATAGTTTTATAAAATAAAAATAACAAAAAAAAATACAAAAAACTAAAATACTCCTAAGTTAATGGAAGATTTTAATATATTTAGTCTCGGAGACGAAAACAACTATAAATTATAAATCATTTAGATGAAAATCACAATTTCCAAACCATATAGACGAAAATAGCAGTCTTTCTCAAATCACAAGGACGGAAAATCGTATTTTACTCTTTTATATATGTTTGTGTTCACATCGTCAGCAAGCATTTTTTATTTACATTGAAGAAATCAATATTTTAAATTTCACTATGTAAAAATCAATATTTTACGAAATAAATATATGTAAAACAATAAATTAAATTCTAACCTTAAAAAAAAAAAAACACGTAAAATAATACGTTAATATTGGTTGTTACATACTTTCAACATTTCGATAGTTATAGTCATGTTCTTAATCTTATCCTCTCATATATGAAGATTAAGATGTATTTTTACGTTCCCAAACATTTTTAAATTTGCATTTAAACCCTTCTATCTCTATATGTAAAAGTTTAATGACTTTTGAAATTAATAAATATATGATAACTTCAATATAAGGGAGTGCTTTATGGAGTTAAGTGGAGACCATCTTTATGGTTTAGCTGACAAAAGCATTCGGCTACTTGTATTGTAGCCATACATTTTTTTTTTTTTGTTGTTTCGGTCTTTTAATAGGATTATTTTTTACTTTTGTTCTATAATTTTAAAGATTCACGAGACTTTATTTCTCTTGATATGCTGGTTTCTTTTCTTCAAATACAAAGTATCAATTAGATGTATATTTATACTACTAAAACAAACAAAGGAATATATGTATATATATATATATATACCAGAGATCATGTGAGATCACGGGTTTTTCATAAGATCCGTACGACCAATTCTGAATCTTTGGATTAGATTTACAATCTGAACATTAATAATCACAAAATTGCCACGAGACTTCTCAATAATCACAAAATTGCCACCGTGCAACTTTAGACCATTAGATCATTAGCTTATAAAGTTGATCAATGAACATAAATTGGTCTTACGAAAAACCTTTATTCTCACATGAACCCAACCCTATATAATGAGTTTTACGACGATACTTAAGTGGTAAGATTTCTTTAAATAGTATAACAAATATTTTGCAACAGATTAAAACTGAATTAAAAACAAAACATTATCTGTATTTAAAATCAGTTAAAAGAAATTGAAAATTGAGAGAGACAATTAATGAATGATATGGGGGGTGTCCATACTGTGGAGACTAAAGAGGAATGGAATGTAAATTGAAGTGATGGGAAGAGATACCATATACCAACTCACATGCAATTGCTCACCCAGATTTTAGGAATCAGGAGGGGAGCAACCAAATGTGCATTCAACCATGCAATAAAACATGGCCCTATCTTGCTCCTTATTTTTTAAGTTTTTAACAGTTGTGATATCTATTCCATTCAATAAGAATTATTTATTTATATAAAAACTAAATCAAATGAAAATCATAAAAAAGTTGTAAATATTTGTTTTATTAAGTGAATATTGTTTGTATATTTTTTTAGTATATAATATTTATATACGGTAAATAGAACAAATAAGTTTACACACCTTCTTTACCTATTTGTGAGGTTTGAACCTTTGACCTCCTAGAAGACCAAAAACTCACATACTGCTAGGTCAAAGGTCCTTTGGTTGTGTATGTGTATCTTTTGTTTCAATAAGTGAACAAAAAACATTACATGTAAATTTTTCACAATATGAACACATTCATATTATGTGAAACAATATCTTAAATGATCACTTTTAATAAAAGAAACTCATGTAAATAATATTATATCATTTTTTAAGGGTTTATGATATTTTTATGGTTCTGATTTGATTATTGTTCTATCTATATAAATAGTTTTTATTTTTACGTGATCTGTAAAAAATGTGTTTTATGTTAAAATTTTATTTTTTTTGAGTAGCAAGTCCACATTTCCATTTCTTCTTAAATTCAGCTATCCCGATTAAAAGGCTTGTGCTCCACTATTGTTTTTATTAATGTTTACTGTACATTGTAGTCAAAGAATTAATAGCATTTAACACGATTCTAATTCCAAATCTGGAGACAATGATTGACTACTACATCATCCTTTTCGATTGGTCCACATTCTTTAGTTTGAATATAAGAAAATTCATTATTTAATACCGGAAATTAAGTGGAAACTTATGAGCCGTTTACCAAACGCTTACTCGAGTAAGTGAACACCAAGTCACATTACCTTACCGGATAAATATGGTAGGGACCAAGAATCTTACCCGGTGAGAGCGAGACAAGGACCAATAGTCTTACCTAGTAAGTGGGGCGACGACTCTTACAACGGTAAGCGCTTACAGAGTAATTTGTTGTATACGATGCCCTTTTTGTGGACTAAAATCTTACCCGTTGAGTAAATGATAGTATTAAATTTTATTGGTAAGTGTCTATCAAGTAAGTATTTGGTAAACAGACCCTTAAATCTGTAATAGAAAACTTGGTATTGAAACAATTCATACATCTCATACCCATACCGAAATAGAGTAAAATAAAGATGGAACAACCACCGCCCATGAATCGATTACAACTTCCCTTTATTCTTGCTAGTGCTTGTCAAACCTTCCCTTGAGATAGTTAGCTAATAGACTCAGTAAATTCATGGTTTGCATAAAAAAATATCCGGAAATCATTCTATCTTGATCATACTATAAAGACACTATAACTTTATATGCAAACATGCTTTTTACTACGACAAACACTTTCTCAGAACATGTTTTTCAAATTTTGAACATTGTTAAAACACTGATACATAAATAATGTATATGTTGTTGCACGTTGTTGAAACAATGGTGCATAGATATTAGGGGTGCACAAAAAACCGATCAACCCGTCAACTCATCCAACCCAAATCGTTGGTTTATGAAATATTCAAACCAAGGATAGTAGGACTGGTTATGGGTTAGGCTCATGTAAAAAGAGAACCAACCCGTCAAAGTTTTTGTTCATATTATTAAATGCCTACTTTCTAGTCCATTGACATACGGTGTCATTTCAATTCAAGTCCTTATGATAATATGTATCTTGAAACTTATGTAAAGCTAACTAAGACATAAACTTGAATGATTATAATATTTTACTTGTTTTTTTTTGGTTTTGAAATTGTAATGTAATCGTCGTTTTAAACATATATTCAAACCACCATGACTGAAAACTGAAATGCAATGGGTTGGGTTATAAATTAGAATATATGTTTATTTGAGAGGTCCAAAATCTCAAGCGTTAGAGCAGTAAACTCCTTATATACTTGTGAATTGACCCCGAATTTAGGACCGGCTTTTTCCCTCATGAATGTTCTCATATAAAATTCTCTCTTTTTAACTTAGAAACTAACTCATGCCAAGATATTGTGGCACACGTACCTCTTTTAATGTCCCATGATGATGACAACACCCCAAAGTTGCCATTGTCCTTCAAGTCATGATGGTGGTGTGGATCTTCGTTGCATCATCTAAGATTTTCTATAACTTCGGAGTACCTAGTGACTTCCCAATGCTTCTCTCTTGCCTACAAAGATTTTTTTTATTAACCTGGATATCTAACCCACTATGCGAGCAGACTAATTCCATGACGACCACCTGTTTTGTAAATAGCCCGGAGTCATCGCATTTGAACCTCTGTGGCCACAAGAGGATTTTTATTCCTCCTTCGATTTGAACCTGGAACCTCCTGGTACTTTTAACCTTTGAAGCCAAGTTCAAACCAATCAGACACCACACTTGTGGTTCAAAGATTTTAGGTTCATGAACTTCCATTATTAGTGTGGATGTACCGCTACTTGCTCCATTTGCCACAGTTCATTTGCAAACGCCCAGAACTTTTTTAAAGTTGGATACAAGTAATGAATTGTTCTTTGTCCATCCATTTTTTGTGATTCCTCTAAGATTGTCAACTTCTCTTTGAAAATTTCTTCTTAAGATTTTAAGCATGCTCTTGATATCTTCTAGAACTTCCATGTCTTCCGCCTCGAATACACCAATTACGTTGGTGGTGGAAACTCACAAGATGATGACTGGTATCATCAACCTGTTCCTTCTATTCTCCGGTTGAAATCTCAACTTCAATGCCTCTAGCATCCATGCAAGCCATCAACTTCTTTGATTGACAAGCCTCATTTCGTCCTCAGGTCTCCTCATGTCCCCCAACAAGACTCAGTTCTCTATTGCTTGTCACTGCCTCAACCTTTAGATCGAAACATGCTCTAATACCATTAACTAGTTATCACAAAGTTATCTCTAGAAGCCCTTGGTACTCGTACCAAGGCAGCAAAACTTGGAAACATTTACCCAAGGGCTTTGGCCTAAGGGTATCGTAGCCCTTGGCCTTCTAGGAGGTCAGGGGTTTAAACCTCTCCATAGGTGAGGAGGGTGTGTGAGTTTATTTGTTGCATTTGCCGTATATAAATATTATATACTTAAAAAAGAAAAAAAAAACTTGGAAACACAAAGCCAAATGAACAAACAAGAGCTAGAGAGAGAGAGAGGGGGAGAGAGTGGGGAAAACTCAATATTTCTATTGCTAAGGGCATCTCCAGTGCATGACACTCTACCAGAGTGTCATGGACTGCCACATCAGCATTCCACTCACCATACAACTCTATCATTTTATACCCACACTCCATAACACTCCAATGAGTTTAATGGATTTCCACATCATATATATATATATATATATATATATATATATTATCTAT
>NC_037537.1:23024473-23059617 GCF_001531365.2 Cynara cardunculus var. scolymus | reverse complement strand
ATGAAACTGTTTCATGTATTTCTCTAAAATTAAAATAATGAAGATGATAATATCCATGATTAACACCCTCCACAATAAAAATGGTTAACCAACCTCTCATAATTACAAAAAAATGAACAAAATGAAAAATTATTATTGGTTGAATGAGGTTTTCACGGTTTTTACAAATTGAGTGGTTTTTTATTTGAACGCTCCCCTATATATATATATATATATATATATATATATATATAGAGAGAGAGAGAGAGAGAGAGAGAGAGATAATCTTCATGTTGTAAACTCAACATTTATGGTCCAATTAAAAAAATATAAGTCCAAGACATTAGATTTTTGGTTTTCATTTCTCAATTGTCCGTTACCTAAATTGACAAAAATGGGTCGAAAATCAATATCCAAAGTTTCAAATCATCCATTGACTTGCTCAATGTTTGTCCAAAAATCAATTATTGTTGGTGGACTTATATAATTTTGTTCAACTTGCTCAATGTTTTTTTAATTTTTGAGATAGATGCTACTTTTATAATTCGGTATAGTATATTTTTTTTAATAATGCTACATGGGTAGATATTTCTATTTTGGAGATATATGTTGTATCTTTTTAGTTTAGGCCCATAATAGCCTAAACCAGTCAAACCAGACCCCTGGTTTGACCGGTTTGGTCGCTTGCTGTGAAACTGCTTGGTTTGGAAATTTTCATAAACTGACATTACGGTTTGGTTTGTGGTTTGGAGGGTTAAACCGCCAAATCGGACCACAAACACCACTAGGGTGCTTCTTGATTTCTCTCCTAAGTTCATGCATAATCTTGAAGGGTCTAGAATAATCTGGCCTCTCGGGAAACCTTCCTATGGAAGTGACACTGAGGATCTAAGTGATCTAAACTAGTTTGGCAGTATATTAAAATTAGGAAAAAAAAAAACTTATCTATCATCATTTCTCATTCTAAATATGTTCTTTAAAATGGTGTTAGCCTTCCTTGTATGTACCATAGAGCTCATGAAACACAATAAGAGTACTAGAAAAGATGGTAGATGTAAGCAAATTGTCGAATCATGTAAATCATGTCCTTGATTTTTCTATTTCACTAAAAAGTAGTGTTTATGACTATCAATCCTAGCAAGCATGCAAGCACAAAATCAATAGTTTTCCCTTGGTCTCTCTCCCCTTGAGGTCTACAAAACAAGTTTTAGAATTTCAGCCCATACAAAAGTTGAAAAAGAATATTAAAAATGCAAGTATAAAGCAGGTTTTCTACCATACAAACCACAAGGATAACTCATAACAGTACGAAGATCTAGTAGCCACATGCAAATGATACCATAAGTCTAAACACTGAAGGATAATAAGAAAATTCAACCATGAAAAAGCAATATATTTCTGTAATTGCACAACAAAAGAACTCCTACCTTTCATTGGAGATCTGTATGCTCGTGAATTGTGTGTTCCACTGTTCCAGTACTTCAAGCCAAGATTGAAGCCCTTCATGGTCTTTCCTGAAATCACAAAGCACTTGTACAATACGATAAAATCTGAAGAAAAAAATGTATATAACTAACTTGAGCAAAAGAGATACATCCTAATTGTATTGATAGAGACTGGAATCACTGAATGCAGAAACTCAAATTTATATCTCAATAATTGACCAAGGAAGCAAAAATAGGGCATGATTTCTTCTCAAATTAGAGGTATAAACTAATGTTGATAGATTACAAGAAATATTATCCACAAGAGGAAAAAGACCGAACTCAAGCTAATGCGGAAGACGAGAATTCTGCAATTGTGCTGAAGCTACATTGTGGAACTGTGTAGATGCCACATTCTGGAACATAGTCGGTACTACACCATGCAAGTGAGGTGGCATCATGTTGTGAAACTGTAACAGCCGCGTGTTAGGAAGTTCCTGCAACAGACATGGAAAACACATAACGAGTTAGCCAAACAAGAAACTACAAGTACTAGTAAAAACTTGAAATCATGTACAAGCCCAACTATAGTTCTTCACTTAAAGAATAGAAGGAAAAATTGAACGCTGTGCTGCTTACTATCAACTAAAATATTTCAGCAGAACATGGATCATAGCAGTTACTCACAGCCATTAATGGCATATGGTACCCGACCCCAGTACCAACCAAGGGCTTCGTGTGCCTCCAACCTGCCCGAAGCACGGCTTTGGCTCAACAGAATGTCGTCAGATACAGGAGAAAGTAAAACACTGACCAGAAGCCGTAAACAGGGGATGATAAGGAACATTCAGAATCTGTAAACAACTTGAAGTTGAACGTCCAAATTCTTTTCATCTCTACTAGTGTACCTCGTCGGTTTACCTCTCCAGCCTGGGAACTAGCATATGAACTACCAGGGAAGAGGTATACTAGCAGGGAGAGAATGTATCTAAAGTCTTCAAGTTGTTAAGAGATTTAAAATGCTCCTTATCACCCCCAATTTGTAGGTAATGGCCCATCTGCTTTTACATCCCATAAAGCAATTTTTTATGATATGTTGAGCCATGCTCCAGTCTGATGTATGGCCCTTGATTGGTCCTCGAGTTGGGTAGCATATACCCTCACCCACCTACTCCCAAATATGTAAAAGCTACACACCAGCCTACTCAAACAAAAATGCATGTATGGAAGTTCTGCAACGGGAGGGATGCTCATATGCTTGTGGTGCTGCCTACTTGTCTCTCATGTGGTGCCATTATTCCGACCTTTATGCATCTAAGTTAGTTTTCAACAAAATGCTAATCAAATATTCACTTTGATCTTGTAGTGGGATTGATAAAAAGAAGCTCGCTTTAAGTTATGCTTTCATTCTTTGACATATTTAGATTGGTTACAACTGACAGCCCATATAACAATTGGACATTGTTTCAACAGCTAATGAATTCTTCAAGAAGCACCAATACTGTGAAGCGCATTTATAATACATATGCATGATAAGCATGGATGAGCAAGACAAACCATTTGGTGAAAACTGGCATCAATCCCGATGTTTACAACTTCTGGCTGTGCAGGTACCTGATCCATGTCAGATAAGCTTATTTAGACAGATGTGAACTTGAAGTCATGAAAGATGGAAAAACATGTAGATCATTCCAAAGAAAATAAAAAAACCTTCTCTTTAACAATTGCAGTGTTATCGTATTTTGACTTTTCTTTCCCAGATTCTGTTCTCTTAACACCTTTGTTCAACTTGTTCACATTTAAGTTTGGCACTGGCTCTTTAGAAACTGTAGCTACACCTTGGTCTTCTTCCTCAGTACCATAAATGCCGAGAGACGTGGATGTTGAAGGTCTTAATTCATTCTCAGCAGAGTTATTTGCATTTGAGCATTGCAGCAAAGCGTCTTTTATGGCACTTAATGCAATCTTGTAACTCTCTTGTGAAATCGACCCCTCTTCACCCAAAATGATAGCCCGACGACACAAATCATTAAAGCGGCGGGTCTTTGTTTGTACATTTTCCAATTTTTCACTAATAGGATACCTACTTGCAGCTGCATTTGTCCATCTTTGCAGTACATATTTGAACGGGATAGTGAAAACACCAGACATTTGGAGAACAACAACAGCATGCCTGCACAGATAACCTTTAAATTCAAATGAACGGCAAGAACAACAGATATCCAACTGTGTTCCATTCCATTCCACCATGTAATCCTGACTACTTTCAAAGTCTTTTACAATATATGTTATTGAATTTCCATCTTCTTTTTCTATCTTAAGATGGCATGCAGCAGCTCCCAAAACCTCAACTTGGAACTTCTTAAAGATCTCATGAGTATATACAATAGACAACTGTTTTTCAAAGGGTGATGGAGATTTTAACTCAGGTGCCTCGTGCCAGGCATCAAAATCTGCTTTGGCTTGTTCTTCATACCTATCTTCCATGATGACTTTGTATTGTTCTACAAAGTCTCTCAAAGAAGTTTCTGCATGGATATATTTGTCAAAGAAGGAGGTTGGACTCTGAGATCGAGAAGGTGTAGACAACCCAGCAAGAGATATATTTTTTATAAACGTAGGTGCCCAAAGTTTGCGATCTTGGTACAATGATTGAAACCACGTATCGTCACCAAGATTAAATTTGTTGACTAGTTTCGCCCACCTCCTGTCAAATTCTTCGTCAGTCCAAGACTTGTGTATGCATTTACCAAACTTTGCCATGAAAGTATCATGCCACGGGTTCAAATAATCAAGCTGCCTTGAAACCTTTTCCAGCACATGCCAAAGACCATAACAGTGACGTGTCTCGGGGAAAACTGCCGCAATAGCTGTTTCTATAGAATTGCTCTGATCACTAAGTATTACATTTGGAGCCCGGCTGCCTATTGCCAAATACCATGTCTGAAATAACCAAATGAATGTGAATAATGTCTCATCTGAAATCAATGCACACCCAAGCAATGTAGGCTGACAATGCTGGTTGACTCCAATAAAAAGAACCAATGGTAATTTGTATTTGTTCACGAAATACGTAGTGTCAAAAGAAACCGCATCACTAAAGTTCGTATAATCATCCATGCCCTTGGCATCAACCCAGAAGACATTTCTCAGTTGATGTTCTTCATTTAAATCCACTGCATAAAAGAATTTTGGATTCTCTTCCTGCATGGTTACAAAGAGTTCAAGAAGAAGCTGCGCATCTCCCTCCTCCAGTGTCAAATTACGACCCCTGTCATTTTGATTTCGAATATAATTCTCCAAACCGCTACATTGATATACACCATATTGTTTGGACATGGCAGCTAATATCGTTTTTCTACGTACCTTAGCATCATTCTTAAGTGGATCAGAATTCCTGTGGCTACGGAAAAAATGTGACTGAGATGGCAAAAGTTCATGGTTATGCTCCTTTATGAAACTATGAATGTACCATTTCCCATTTGGTTTTCTCTTGACATGCATACTTGCCTTACAACCTATCTTAGGTGATGGTCGTGGATTGATTGCATCATCAGATTGTTGTTTGTTTCCATATCTTATGCAAGAAAACTTAGCATCGATGAACTCCTTTGATGCCCTAGAACGACGACTGCTCAGTTTGGCCGTTCCAAACCCCACAGATTTGGCATATTCTTTGTAAAACTCATATGCTGCCTCATTTGAATCAAACTCCATATTGTCTTGAGGTTCTGAGTTAGGAACCCCTGAAACAGCAGTAACGTTCATATTTGCAGTGGCAATGCTCAGCTGTTGTCCAATTTAACCACAATAGAGGTTCACATTTGGTCTATCACTTTTAGTGATACATGAATTCGTGTCTCGGTGATCCCTCATGGATAACCTAGACCTAGAAAGACCAAAACTCAAATCAATATCAATTATATTGTAAGTACTACATTTCCTACTTAAGAACACATCAAATTAATGATAAAAAGCATCTCAATCATCAAAAACATACTATACCCTCCCTCCCTCACAGTGAAAGAGCTACACTTCCAATTTCCATGTCATATCTAATACTATCCAAAAAAGTAATTCATATGACCGGTGATGGAACTTAGCACAATTTTTATGTCACTTCCTAATGTAGTTGGCAATCTTTCTAGGGAACTTCAAATTTTGAACTGAACATGGAGGCGTTTGACAAAAAATCGTAAAAGTATCATGAATCGACGATCCAGACATAACAACCTGAACTATAAATGTAAGCGTGCGTAACATCAAAACTTTAAACTACTATACGAGTCTTCAACTTGTTTAATAGCTTCAATCATCAAAAATCATACGTAAAAACGGAAATAACTAAATCCAATTACCGGCAAATAGACGAGATGTGATGAGAAAGATTCCACCAAAATTACGGATAGATCAAGAGAGATATGAAGAGCTACCGAAGATATGGAGATGTAGGTAGCAAGATTTCAATTGAGATCACAAGGTTGCAGATGTATTCGCAGTTTCAGTAATTTTAGGGTTTCTCTGTTAATTTGGGGGAGGAAGAAGAAGAAAGAAGGTTTAAAAAAGAAAAAAGTGGGTCACAGTTCGATCGGTTTCCCGACTCGCGGTTGTCTTAGCTTTAGAGTGCACTTGTAATTAGGGACTGACACGTGTCATCATTTGGTTGAAGAAAGGGTCATTGAATTAATATGAAAGCCTTCCCAGCACCCTCCGTGTACGTTGACCATGGTTTTATGCAATGTTCTTACAAAAATGCGTCATTATACGCGACCTTCTCATCATATTAACCACCTTCGGATGGATACAAATGGGTCGAGTGTGGCTTAATGGATTGTATAAGCCTTATAGCTTATTCGCTTAGCTATAAAAAGTTGTTTGGTTGCGGCTTATTTGCTTAGCCGAGGGCTTAATTGGTCAGCTAGAAACCATTTGTCGTTTACACTCAACCATTTAATTTCCCATCTAATTTTCACCTCTTCTTTTTTAGCCCAACTCTACAAACTACAGCCACCGTTGCTCAGGATGAGGGATAGACAACAACATCAACACCGTTGTTTGATTCAACACCTTCGAGGCCTCAAATATGTTCCTCCTTATTCGCCTCTCATTGTTTCTTTGATTTCTCCTATTCCGTGTTCCTTCGATTTCACCACAGTGACAAAGATCAACCTTGGTTCTCCTTATTTCTTTGATTGCACCTCTTCTTTGTTTGGCGTTTCTCTTTTGGTATTCGTAGTGGTTGAACCTCAAATGAGGCGGTGGTTTCTTAAATTAGGTTGACTTCGTTAATTCTTGAACATCAAAGCTCACATAATCAGATAAGTTTACGTAATTCTTTAAGGTAGATTTGGGTGTAATTGATCATGACAATTTTTTTTAATTGGAGTTGAATTTACCTATGATGTATCAATACAGGGGTAAAATGGTCATATATATCATTCAGAGTGTTTATTCAGCACTACAACCAAACAACAACTTATCTATTATCATACATACAGTTTTATCCATACAGATCTTGACAGAGAACAAACCGAACAGCCCCTAAAACGTGGAGCTCGTCATGGGGTGTTATTGCGTGCTACAACATTACAAGTGATATGGTGTCACAAGGCGTGAGGAAAACGTCATGGGGTGTTATAACGCGTTACAACATTATAATGTATATAGATTTTCAGTCTTAAGTCACGACTTGGAAAACGTCATGACCTCGTCATAACTCATAAAGCTTGAGACTTGACCTCGCTGCCACGCTATGTCTCACGTCATTTAGAACTTTGGTTTTATGGGTGTTTGCATTATGATAAAAGGCATTGGCCAGCCAAGCAATATTTTTGAATGGAAGTATTTTTAAAGTGGATCAACGATCCGCAAAATTACAATCTGACCTGAGGAAATCAACACGGTGTGACATAGGGAAAAGTAAATTATGCCGATTTTGGAAATAAAATATAATTTTTTCAAATGGAATTAATTTTGATCTTTAAAATAAATATACATTGCCTTGAAAATGAGAATAAAAAACGAAAATGTTTAAGATCAATTGCCATTGAGAAGGAAAAATAATAACAAAACCAAAATGGAAGAAAAATTAACAAAAAGAATTGTCTTGGAATAATGGTAATTATGTTTATAATTGTATTTGAAGTAAGATTCGCACGTGTGACCAGCGGCAAACTTAGAAGAAAGGGGCGGAGGAAAGGCCCCGAGTCAAAGTCAACTTTTTAAAAGTAACTTAGCTAAAAGAATTACTTCTATGCGTTTAATCCCCGAATAATTTATGACGGTTCCCTCATAGACACAGTCTACTTTTGACGAAACCACCCACTTCCTCGCTTGATCGTCGTTCTCCTTGCATATCGATATCAAGTGTTCATGTCCTTTTAGTTTAAAAACCAGTTTACTTACTTTTAACTTTTTTACATGCTCAAACCAATTCATGTAGAAGAAATTATACAAAACAATGGTATAACTTGTTATTCTGTTAACCGAAATGGTAAAAAAAAAAACTGATCGAAATCGAAACTTATCTTCTTCTGTTAATGAACTGTTTAACCTATAAACTGGATAACCCACAACCGTTTTGGTTCGGGTAAGTTATTCAGCTTCAGATTTCTTTACACCCTTAAAGCCCTCAGTCACCTAAGTTTTTGGATCCGTCACTACATGTGACCTTCGACATATGAGTGTTAATCCTATTATCTCACCCATGTTTAATTCCTATTATAAATTTGGTTTTAATGTATTTAAGAGTACCACTCAAAATCAAGTTTGTGAATCTTTCTCATGCCTAATTTTTTTTCTCGTATAATAACCAAGTGAGTGGGAATACGGGAGCCCACTTGATTCCTAATAGCTTCGCCCCTAGAGATGGGGGCATGAGCATTGTATGTCTCGTAAACTAAACTGCAACGATGCGTTCACGAATTGTTCTTGAGTCGATGCACTTTTAACGAGAATCAAAAGCGTACAAAGTCATGGTTTAATTAAGAAGAAAAGTCAAAACCGTTTGACCAAAAAAAAATTATTATATAGATTTAATACAATATGTTTTTACAAATGGAATCGATCTTGACTTTTTGAGCAATACGCTATTTACATCTTACATCGGACATGTTTTTGGCCAAATTTTACCGTTAGAGGGGACATTTTTGTTGATTTTGTAATCGAGAGAAAATACAACAACGAAATAGATTTGTATAAAGTTCTTACATAAACATGTTTAATTGACGACATCATATACAAATGAATAATAACCGGTCTTCAAGTATTGTCAAAAAAAACCATACGTAGTCTTAACTGTCAAATGTGACTAATTTTATTCCCTTTTCAATTTATTCCAACTGCATATTTTCTTTACATTTGTTTAGTAACGGAATTCTAAAACTAGAAAAACTAGAATTTTGTTATAACAAGAATTGAGCAGATGATAATTTATTGACTTATTCCGGTGTGGCAGCGGTAATAAGCACTTTTGAGTGTTTGGATAAACAGCTTATGCCGATGTCAAACCGGTAATAACGAGTTTTTTGAAAAGTTAAATCATTCTAACTTATAATAAGTTGATAAAGATTTTTATAAAAAACATAATTGTTATAAAAAAAACATAATTATTTCAAATAAGCAATCTCAACGAGTAATTTACTCAATAATATAACTTCCCATATAAAATTGAAAAACCCCAACGGCCACAAGTATAGCGTATTCCCTCTCTCAATTCTTCTTCAAAATTTAAATACATTTCTGAACGGTAAAACGGTTGGATTCCGTCACCGCCATGGAAGACGCCGACGAAGAAATTAACTCCAGAGGGTCCTCCTTTGCACCGCCGACATGGATATCCTTTTCATCATTTCCTCCTCAAGCTTCTCCATCCCCGCGCCGGATCTCCAGCAACTTCACCCCTCCGACCCGACCAGTACGAGCGGCCAAACAGCTAGCTTGGGTGTGTGGAGCTGAAGAAGCAAGCTCAGCTAAATCCATAGGAGGAGGATTGAATTCTGAGGAAGCTGCTGCTTGGGAGCTCTTCAGTCCAATACATAGGGTTCTGATCGTTGCTGTAATTGCCGTTGCAGCTGCCAATTCGAAGAAGAACAAGCAGATTATTCAACTAAAAAAATCTGTCGAAATTAGGGTACGTATTTCAACCAAATTATTCTGTTTACACAATCTAATGCTACAGAAATCATTGTGTTCTTCCGAATTTGATTGTGCGATTTAAATCTTCACAGTACAGATTTTCAGGATGAATTATATCCATTTTAGAGTTAATAAATTGCTCAGATGTCGATCAGAAACTTGCTAAACTATGATCTAGTTATCAATTCTGCTCTAAATTAGGTTTGGAGTTGAACAGCCTCGCTGTTAGGTTAATTGAATGATAGCAGATACTGGATTTTCGATCTTAATTCTGATTGTAATCAATGGATTTTAGGCTTCAAAACCTTTAAATCTGCACTGATTTATATAACTGAAGCTATTAAATTTCAGCATTGATTAATTTAATTGGACTGTTATTGTGTGTCATATGATAGTACTTGTGTATGCTATCTTTTACTTCAATTTTTAATTTAAGAACTGAGATCAATATATGGAATTATAGCATACCGGATTACCAGTAAAGATGCATAATCATTTATGAAATCAATCAATCAATCGTACAAATTTACAAACTGATTTTCATATGTTGTTTCACATATGAAACAATACGTGTAAAAATCAGTATTATTTCATATGTAAAACATTCAGGACTGACTTGTATTTGGGAAAAAAAATCCTGAATATTTCACATATGAAACAACATTGTATAAACATTGTAAACACATGAAAATTGATTTGTTAGTTTGTATGAATTATTAGGTTTGTAAAAGAATGGGACTCTACAGGTAAATTGGCAAAAATCCATCCTTCTTTTTTGATGATTAACCTATAACAGTTTCTTGTATACAGTAGATATGATTCTAAAAGTCCATGTTATTATGGTATTTGATTTGCTTATTTGAGGTTATAAATAACTATCTTTATATTTATTTGGATCTATGAATTTGAATTTGGAAGTTACAACAATTTTTGTATTGATTCTATTATGAGCTAACAAAGATATTATGAATGTACCTTTTTTGTCTCAAAACTATTTTCAGGATCAGGTGCTTTTAGGCATGCAGCAAAAGCTCGAGAGCATATGCAAGCAGGTGGATTGCTTTAAGGATCAGCCCGATATTCCGTCCTATAATTTCATGATTTCGGGTTGTGGGTGTCGGCTATGTGGGAATCATCAACTTCCATCGGTACCTAAAAAGGTAAGAAATCTTGTGGTGACACATAACCTCTCCGTAAGTTTCTTCAAAGCTGAAATGCTGACTTTGGTGCACCAAGGCTCCTTGGATTGTGCTGAGTAGCCTTTTCATGACATTTCTGTAAAGACACTTGTTGGAGTGTTAGGTCGGCTACAGTTACCATTTCTACTTAATATATGTTGAACCCTCTTTTCTTTTTCAAGGGCTCTTTTGAAAAATAATTTAACTAGGTTTCACATATTCTCAAGATAAAAGAGCCAAAGTCTACCGGTGTAGGACTCGATACTCTGAGACAATCTATGCATGTCTAGCCCCCTTCCAACACCCTAGGACAATCTCTTCCCAACTAGCCTCAATGACATGTTGGAGTCCTACATCAGCTAGACTTGGATCATTTCTTCTTGATATGTTAGAACTTCCATTCTCTTCCAAAGGGTTTTTTGAAGAGTAATCTAATAGGGTTCTATATATTCATTTTGGTCATGGGGATCGGCACATATGCCATATATTTGTTGCTTTGAACAAAATAGTCGTTGACGATATTTGTTACTTTTGTGCTAACCCAGGCAAATTCTAGCGCCAAGGCTGTTGATGATGAAGCCATGATCAAGTGTAGAATACCAGTGGAAAATGACACAGAACCAGAAGAATGCCGCATGTCTGATCTGTCGGATTGGGCTCCCAGTGTCAGTTCCACAGTAGATGGTCAGGTAATATCTTCTTTTTTCACATCAAGCGTATAGCCCATTTCTATTCTAGCCTTTCAAGTTTCAATGTAGCTTTTTCATTGTCAATTTGTATACGAAAAACAAGCTATAAGAGCATCTCCAATAACTATGCTAAATTTTTCCTATAATAGAGTATAAAAAGTAAAATCTCTAAGAAAAATTACATTCAACTCCAAAAGCTATTCTATTTTAATAAAATATTCAATAAATTTAATAAAATATTATTTCTCTCTCTTGCGCATTTAATTTTAATAAGTTTAATTGGTTGGATATGATCAAAATATTGTTTCTCTATCTTCTCTAAAGTTTTAGGAATTTCTCTAAATTTATAGATTTTTACAATTTTTATCCCCTTTTCTCCATTTTAGCATAGTTGTTGGAGACGCTCTTAGAATATGCTCCAAGTTTCTAAACATTTCATTGTTCTAACCATGTGCCATGTTTTGAATTCATAAACGTCTGTATCTTGTATAGTGGAGTACTACATCAATTGAATTAGATCTCTGCAAGGAACTTAAAGACAAGGATGCCATAGTCAATGAGCTGTTGGCTTTTCTCAACACAACCGAATCCAATGGTTCTAAGGTATCTTTTGTAACTTTTTCTTACAATAGTTGGTCCGAGTCCGTTAAGCCTTTGTACTTTCATACATTTTTGTTATCGGTATTCTATGTTCTTCTGTACATAAACAGAGAATTTCAGAGTTGGAAGACATTATCCAACACAAAAACATGATAATCACAAAGCTTAGAAAGGATTCGCTCGTTCTTGAGCAGAAGGTACATTTCATTCTTCAAAAATTGCAGTTTCAAACATACAATTCCAATCTTTATCTATTGCATACATATCATTCTGCAGGTCATGCACCTCACAAGGCTTAGGAGAGCCTCGACTTCTAAATCAAGCCTGAGATCAAGAAAACTTCCCACCATGACAGATAATCTAGTTTATGACATGGATAGCACAACCAGTCCATCTTCTGATTCAGATAGCTCTACAAAAAAGCACCAGGTTTCTAGACTGAAGAACGAAGATCAAGTTCTTTCTGTAAAGACCAATAATGACCAAAGCAACACCAGCTCTTCAAGAGGAAAACAAAAAACCAGACAGCCCAATTGTGCTGAACTCATGGTGAAATCAACCAAAAAACCACCCAGGCCAATCAGTCCTCTAAAAGATAAGCCTATGAATCAACAAGCTCATTCATTGAATGTTTCTAGAGATTTTAAGAGTAGAAGTGGTACAACCAAAACTAGAGTTTCATCTTCACATATAAGATGGGTATAGATTAGGCTAAGGTTTTATTAAGCACAAAAATGGCTTGTAAACAAGGAAGTAGCAGTACGTATATATGTGGTGCAAATGTATAATCATTTAAAACAAATATGTTATACTCAGAGAAATCTCATATGAGCTTAAACTCATTTTGAGAACTTCCTTGAATCGATTACCAATGTTCTTTTTGGGCCAAATCACTCAACATTATAGCTTTTGATTTGTAGTTGAAATATTTCAAGATCTTAAAATTTAAAACAGTAATAACACAAATGATCCAAAACATCAAGAGAAATAAGTACTCTATCAGATTGGATTATTAAAATCCATTGAGATACATCACTTTACAGCAACCGCAGATAGAAATCGCAAAACCTAACACAATTCTAGGAACAGAAAAATGGAATACGAGCAAATACCTAACACGATTCTGAAACATACGAAGAACACCGTACCAGATCAAATCGTCAAGCCTATGCTCTCTCCCCACGGATCCTACGAGCAAGTTGAATATCCTTAGGCATAATAGTGACTCTCTTAGCATGAATCGCACAGAGATTAGTATCCTCAAAGAGTCCAACTAAGTACGCCTCAGCCGCCTCCTGAAGTGCAGCAACCGCAGAGCTCTGAAATCGCAGATCCGTTTTGAAATCCTGTGCGATTTCCCTCACAAGCCTCTGGAAAGGTAATTTTCTGATCAACAATTCCGTGCTCTTCTGATACTTTCTGATTTCTCTCAAAGCAACGGTTCCAGGCCTAAATCTGTGTGGCTTCTTCACTCCTCCGGTTGCCGGAGCCGACTTCCTAGCTGCCTTGGTGGCCAGCTGCTTCCTCGGAGCCTTTCCTCCGGTTGATTTCCTCGCCGTCTGCTTAGTACGAGCCATTTGGTATAAAATGATATGTCAGAGAGTGTATAGAAAGGGAGGATTTGGAAGTATGAATATTTGGATGAATGCAAGGATTATATGGAGCCTGGTGGGGTACTTATATTCTTTAAAAAGCGGGAAGTTTTGAATTTTGGAGGTTCTGGGAATTTTGTACACCGTTGGATTGAAAAGAAATCGACGGTCTGTAAGGACGTAGATCACGATCCGTGTGATGTGATTTTACACCAATAAGATCTCGTGATTGATGTGGGAGCCGTTCTCTCTCACTCTTTTTTAATTTTATTATATATTTTCCTAAAAACTAGAAGTTATTTATACGTTTAAATGTCTCTAACAAAAATACATGTATACAAGTATACAAACTGGTATCGATTATTATCGGTTGATAATATTGTATCAAGTATACAAACTTGGTTGATAATGGTTGATACACGGTATTGAAAGTCACATACCACAATAATACCATGGTACCAACTTATTTATCTTTCATTAGTTTTTTGTATGTTTATGTATTAGATATTAAACTTTGTAATTTTAATTATTTTATTTGAATGTTTGCAAGTTTAATTCTTGCAATTAAAACTCATTAAACATCACATGTGTTGTCTGAAAACTTAAAATTTGAAAACAAACAAGTTTTCATATTTAACGTGATGCAGGTACAAAACAATACCAACTGAAAAAAGTTGGCACTGATTAAGTCGGTACCAAATACAATTGATTTGTACACGATATAAGATATTGTGTACCAATTATATTTGGTTGGTACATGGTACTGGAGAAAAAAACTTGGTTTCGTACCAACTACCAAGTCCACCCCTACATGTATTGAATTAACTAAGGGGGATTGTTTTCAACTTAATAAGCTTAATGAGTGGTTAACTTAATCAGTTAAGTTAGCCGATGTTATCTTAATGTGTTAAGCTATAAACTTTTTCAAAATTATCTTGTCCTACAGTTTTTAATCAAGTCTCATTAAAAAATAAATAGTTTACTAACATGAATAAACAAAATTGTAATCAAACAATAATACTCTATTTTTTTAATATATTTTAAGTTATTAAGGGGCCGTTTACCAAACACTTACCTGGTAAGTGCTTACCGGTAATATTTAACACTATTAATTACTTACCAAGTAAGGTTTTAGTCCATCAAAACGACATTGTATGCAATAATTCACCCGGTAAGCGTTTCCCGTGGTAAGAGTCAATCGCCCTCACTTACCGGGTAAGACTCATGGTCCTTGTCTCCCTCTTACTGGGTAAGATTTTTAGTCCTTACCATATTCATCCGGTGAGGTAATGTGAGTTGGTAAGCGCTTACCCGGGTAAGTGTTTGGTAAACGACCCATAAATGTGTCTTGAACACGTTGAACTCATATTATTTATGTTGTTTTAAATAATTCATATTCTTTTTGCTATTTCAAATATTTATTTGAATGTTTTTTTTTATTCAACACGTGTGAATACATATAATGTTATAATGGTAATTTTTGTTGTTCAGACCATTTATTCAAGTCAAAAATTCGTGTAACTAACTATAGATAAACATAATCAAATAGAGGATAGATATCTCATTTTAAAATATAAAAAATCTAAAATATAATTAAAAAAAATACTGAGTTCTAATAAAATACTTAATTATTATATTTATAATAATTATATTATTAAACCTGAATTAAGTTATTTCGTTACGATAAATTAAATTATAATAGAACTTTTGAATTAAAAAAATACACAAATAAAAACTTTCAAACAGTTAATTTGATACTAATATTAATATATTTTTTTACAAATTTTATATGATATTTTCAAATTTATATTTTATTCAAAAGAAAAACATTATCGCTTTCTCAAAACCATATATAATCGTATTATATCGACATAGATAAAAAAAAATAAAACAAAATATTAAAATTGAAATGTGTCTCGATGTATTGATAGAGTAAGTCCTTTATATATATATAAAAGAGTTATAGCTATCTTGAATATTTAAGAGAGAATTAATCAAGCATAATGTGTAACCTCTTAAAGCTCATAACCTCCCACATCTTAATATATTAAAAATTAAATCAATTTTTTATTTCTAAATAACACTTTATACCCTTGTAATTAGTGATTTATATTACTTTATATCTCTTACTTTTTAATTTTTAATTTTTCACTTTTATCATATTAACATAAATAATCGTGTGTGTGTATATATATATATATATATATATATATATATATAACATTTGACAAACCTTTTAAAAACCATTTTTTATGCATGAAGTATTGTATATTGATGCATATTACTTAAATTTCAAGATTACAAGTAATTATGCATAAGTACAACTTATTGAAGCTCCATGTTTGAATTTGTGTAACTAATTGTGGATAAACATAATCAAATAGAGAATAAACATCTCATTTTAAAATATAAAAAATCTAAAATATAATTAGAATCATTATCGAGTTATAACAAAATAATTAATTATTATTTTTATAAAAAAAATTATATTATTAAACCAAATATAAATTTTATCGTTATTGAACCTAAATTAAATTATAGTAAAAAAATTAATTAAAAAATTACACAAAAAATATGAATTTTAAATAGTTAATTTGATACTAATATTGATATATTTTTGTCAAATTTTTATGATATTTTCAAGTTTATATTTTATTCAAAAATAAAAACATCATCGTTTTTTCAAAATCACATAAGACCATACTATAACATCGACTGAGATAAAGAATAAAATGAAATATTAAAATGAAGATGTATCTCGCTGCATTGCACGAATACCCTTTCTAGCTAACTAAAATATATTTAAAAATACATTTATTCACAAAGTATACCATAATAATCGTCTCGATAATATTTTCAAATTCAGCTCAACATTGAATATTTTTGCTTTTAATCTTATAACTAAATATCATAAATACCTATGAATTAACTTGTTTTATAGCAAGAACAACAAACGGTATGGTCTAAAAACATTGTTATCGAACTACTCTGTTTCAAATAAAATTTGAGACAATATTGTCGTTTCGGGTAAGTCTTTTTCCTCACTTACCGCATAAGATTCTTGATCTTTTTCTTGTCTTTTACCAGGTAAGATTCTCGGTCCTTGCCTTAGGGGCCGTTTACCAATGCTTACCCGGTAAGCACCTACCATTAATAGTCAACTCTTTCACCTAACTTATTGGTAAAATTTTAGTCCATTAAAACGACATTGTATACTACATTTTATCCGACAAACATTTATTAGGTAAGAGTCATCAGTCTCATATACCAGGTAAGACTCTGGATCCTTATCATCGCTCTTATCGGATAAGATTCTCGATATTTGTTATATTTATCTGATAAGGTAAAATAAGCTGATGAAAACGTTAAGTAACGATTTCTTACTCACCCTCTTTGGAAAATGGCCCTAGATGTCAAATAATTTGAACAAGTGACATCTATCCATTTCATATGTGATAGGTTCTTGTCACTATAAGGGTATTCGTACAATACATCGAGACACGACTTGATTTTAGTATTTCGTTTTATTATTGTTGTATGTCGATATAATACGGTTTTATGTGACTTTGAAAAAACGTTAATATTTATATTTTTGAATAAAATATAAATTTAAAAATATCATAAAATTTTGAATTTTTTTTATCAATATCAGTATCAAATTAATCTTTTTAATAGTTCTTGTGTTTTGGTGTAATTTTCTTAATTTGATTTTTTTAATTATAACTTAATTTAGATTTACTAACAAATAAATTTAATTTAGGTTTAATAATATAATTTTGTATAAAGATAATAACTAAGTATTATGCTAGAAATCAATGATTATCCTAATTATATTTTAGATTTTTTATATTTAAAATGAGATGTTTATCGAATATTTGATTATGTTTATCTACAGTTAGTTATATGAATTCAAATATGGAGCTTTAATAAGTTGTACGTATGCACGATTTACTTGTAATCTTAAATTTTAAGTAATATGCATCAATAAACAGTACTTCATGCATAAAAAATTGTTTTTAAGAGTTTTTGTCAAATGTTTTATAATATAGTATAGATATCATCTCGATTCCGATCAATACCCTAAATGATAAATTACTACTCTTTTGTTAGAAAACGATAAGGCTTTCAGACTACAGATAAATTTATACGGTTTAATTTTTGATCGTTATTAATTATATAAAATACAACACAAATTTAAGAAATTTATGGTGGGATTCAATTATGGGTAAGCTAACCTCATCATATTTGCTAACGTTACACAACCATGGTACACAACACATGTTATTGCAACATATCTCCATGGTACTAATGAGGTTTTCATCTTCATTCCTTTCAATTTTTTCATCAAATCCATTCGTTTTCTTCGAATTTTCGATCTCCCTGGACAATTCTTGATCATCTCGATATAAGTTTGCATGTCGTGAACGCACAAAATGTCATCGATCTTGAAGAAATTCATCACATTCATCCCATTTTTCTCACCATGGTCGATTGTAGTATCAGATATTCCGTTGGTTTCATCTTCGTCTTTCTTTTGACGATCGAGAACCAACTCGATACCGACATGAGCATAACTAGCACACCCCCAAACCCTAAAAGTCTCATTGAATATAAATCCTGGGAGTTTCGTTATAGGATCGTTCGCGTTAACGATTCTAAGAACTTTCACTCCCAACTCCTCACACCGTTCCTTGAAATGGACGTTCCCAACTCTCGGCCCTGCAAATGAAAAAACCGTTAACGAAACGGTGGGTCGTTTTAGTCCTAGTTCCGCGATGTCATATGCGAGTAGCAGAGCTAGGGAACTACCCATGCTATGTCCTGCTAACGTTATGCTCAGTTCTTCATTTTTATACCTTCTTAAAAGCCGAGAAACTTCTGAAAGAAGCTGTTCTCGACAACTTTGGAGACCAAACCTGATGTTCGTCTCGGAAGAAGTGTAGAGGTTGAGGAATCCAGCCTCCACCATGATATCAGGTTTGGGATCATCAGGATCCAACCTGGCAGGAGATAGCAAACTCATTAAGTTTGCTATCCACTCGGGATAAGTAACTGTCCCACGGAAAGTTACCAAAATATCCCTCCTCCCAATCCTCTTCATCTCTTCATCTGATGACACCGCAATGTACCCCACCCACCGGGCGGACGAACCACCATTCTGGATCGGAATGCTGATGTCAGCGGTGGCGTAAACATACTTGGTAACCTCATAACCCGAGTCACCCAACCCTACCTCCGAAAACAGGCGGTTCTTGCCGTACTTGCAGTTCAGGTAGCGGCTCGAATTAGGGTTCAGATCAAAAGCATCGTAGCAGGCGGTGACAAACTTTCCGTATCGGATGATTTCACGTTGGAGAAGAGGATTTAAGGGTTGAATGAGATCTTCCCAGTTGTTTAAACCTTGAACATCTCTCCAGTTAAGAGCTAAACAGCTTGGAGGAACAGAAGAAACCCTAGTTGCAGATGAAAGTGATGAGGGTAAAGACGTAATTTGAACAGTAGTACTACAACAGATCTTCTTGGTGAAATTAGACCTAGAAGAGTATCGTCTTTCTGGGGTGTTGATCATGGCAGGATCAACAGCTGGGAACTTAACAAGATTGATCATGCATGGATTGTTCATCATCACGTTAAGCAAAGATTTACAAGCCATGCGGGCAAGAGAAAGATCAATGAAATTAATCTAAGGAAGGTCTTGACTCACGATGAAGCAAAGCTCAACAATGGAGAAGAGAAGCCATACATGTCTGTATCTATATATATATATATATGTGTGTGTGTGTATGTGTGTGTCTGCTTGTATGTACATACACACTGATCACATATAGGTAAAGGATGTCAACCTTTCCTCAGAAAATGCAAAATATATGGACGAAAATGGAAAACAGTGTCATATATTTTTTGTATAAAATGATATATTTTTTATACTTTTAAGACATTTGAATCCTAAAAGGTGCGTTTAATTATTGCTGCATAAATTTTAGTGGATGTTTGCATAATTAGCGTTTTTAACATATAAATTGGTTTTGCATTATTTTATACCTTAAAAATAAAATAAAAAGGTAATTCTTTACATATGGATCCAAGTTGTTTACATAAATGCTTATTTAATATCTATCTGTAAGCACGGATACTAATGAGTTGAGTTGATCGAGTTAAAAACATATCAACAACTCAATTTAATGTTTGCTGTTTGAAAAAATCTTAACTCAACCCAAACCGTATGGGTTGGTCGGGTTGATACTTTGGTATATTAAAATATTCTTCAAACCTTGAATATGTTATTTCTCTACTCATAATTTATTTTTCATCATCAACTAATTGATACAACTTATTCATACTTCTTAAATCTTACGTATATCGCATTCAATTAATTTTCCCAATTTACATATATATGTTCACGGTTACTAAACATATATACGAATGAGTTATATATAGATGGAGAATAGATTGAAAATATGTGTATATGAAAAAGGCACGTGATAGTGTAATTGTCTAATGTATTAAATCCAAGAAATACAAGGATATCGAGTTCATCAGGTTGAGTTGGGTTCAAATAATAATAACCCAATTTCAACTCAATTCCTACGGTTTGGAAATTTTACAACTCGATTAGACATCGAGTTGCTTCGTGTTAAGTTATTTTGTGTTGGGTTAGGTTGGTCAGGTTTTTGAGCAACCTTACTTGTAAAAATCACCACTTTAATCTTATTTTATCAGGATTGTAGCTTATCAAAATAGTATTGTATACAACAATTTACCATGTAAATACAAGATTTTCTTGAATTACAAAAAAAACAAAGGTGATGTTTTATAGGAAAACGTACGTTTTCAAGGGACTTAAAGAAAAACAATAATTTAATTAGTAATTAAAAAAATAGGGAAAGAGAAGCAAGTCGCATGGATGGCGAGGAGTTTGACCGGAATTAAATAAAAGAAGGGAATCAGGAAATTTGGTTGGATTAGTGGTCGGTGGGGTTTAAAACAATTAATTTGAATGTTGCGGCTGAGAGTTGAAAACCACAGCGGGAAGCATAATTATAAGCCTCATCACTTGTTTCTTCTTCCTCTTTCTTTTCTCCTTTTTTTAAATTAATATATTTTATACAAAATATTTATATTTTGTTTAAATAAATATTTTATTTAAATTAATTATCCCATCAGATGTTTTATATGATGATTGTTCATATTAATCATTTTCATTATAAACTTTTTCTTGCTTCGTATATTTAGTGGGTGTTTAAGATTGCTTACAAAACAACTTATTGACTTGTTTCGATGTGATATCCGTAATAATCACTTTTGAGTGTTTAGATAAACAGCTTGTATCAGTGCCAAACCGATAATAAGAAGTTTTTGAAGAAGTTAAACCATGTTAAGTTATAATAAGTTAATAAGGAGTTTCATAAGTTGTTTCAAATAACACTTAATAAAATATGTTTTACATTTTGAGTGAATCAGATATTGTAGTAAAAAAAAGTTTAACAAAATACTCTTTTTTTCTTTATACAAATTATATTGAAAGGTAACTAGTCTGATAGTAACCGGTAAATTTTATATTATATGAAGGTTAAATGTGTAAATCTCATCAATATTAATAAGTGTGTGTGAGTATTGACCGTATATAAAAGTTAGAGCCCCCCATGTGTGAGAATATGTGAAACCTTATATTAATCTCCAAAAGAGCCTTTGAGGAGAGAAGGGAATTCCAACATATATAAAGAAAAATTGTCCAAGTCTAGCTGATGTGGGACTCTAACACCATGTTCACTTTATATACAGTAAAGTGAGTAGGGGTATAATTTGTATATGTCGGATAAATTTTTGTTCGAGAAAAGTTCATTGAATAGTATAAATGTTTGAAGATGCAAACAATTTAGCGATCAACCATCCTTAAAACAAAAGTAAAAACCGCATAACCCTTAGGCCACTTAAAATCTACTATCACCAATAAGAGAGCAATACAAAGTTTGTCCTAGATAAATCATCAAGATGTATGGAATCAAAATAAACCAGACACAAAAAAGCATCACCTAGAATTAATATTCTATCGATGTTTGCACTTTGTGGTCCAACAATAAGTGACCAAACGCTACAAAGACGTTCCATTAATTTACAACTGGAGAAAATAATGGATGTACGATTCTACACTGTTACCACCTAAAGAGCTTGATTCTTTTGCTCCATCATCTACAGCCCCACAGATTATAGATTGTGAGGTTAAGGACAATGATGACACAAAAACATAAGGTTGACTTATGTTAAATGACTTCAAGTAGCAAAAGTTAAGCGGAAATGATAGGTTGTATGCAACTTCTATGAGAAGAAATTAAGAAGAAGAAACGAAAATGTGACCAAACATTTACACGAACATTTCAATATATGTCATCCCAGAAAGCATCATAGCATAAAACAACCCTAATAAGAAAACAGATGGAGCTGCTCGAGTTGGTGCTCAATCATTTGATCTGTAATTCTCAAGAGAAGAACTTGTTAAAAAGACAATCTTGTATCAGTATCCATTTAACATGGTGGGACATATTGAACTTAGAAGTTGTGAACTTGATTAACTCATCGTTCAAGCATGTCTCTTGACCTACTCATAGAAGTGATGATATTCTACAGATATACGAGAGTTAGAAGACCAGCACTGAGAAATTTTTTGAGAATCAATCATGGTATTATTGGTATATTTGCAAAGACAACGACATGTGGACAGCCATCGTCCACAGACCAGAAAAGAGGCCACATGATAGTAACTACACCCCTATCATAAAGTTTTCATAATAAAATTATAAGGTTTATTGTTTTTATATTCTATTGTAGGATTAACATATACACCCTTCAAGCTCAAAAATTCCTACAAGCAGCCAGCGGGTGGATCGGGGAAATGGGAGAAGAACAACTTTTTCGCAAGGAAGGGATCAACTACGAGTACAAAATGCTTTTCACATACAAGTCGGATAATACGATATAATGCTAACGCACTAACAAAAGAGTTGATGGAGTGTCTGATTGCATGCTTTCTATTGATCTTGTAAGTTATCTACTACTTGTATTCAGATAATTGTGGTCTTAATATATTCATGATGGATAAGATGAAGGAAAACATATGAAATGATCATTTACTATTGAAAGGGGAATTACTTCATATTAAATGTTATGCGCATGTCTTAATTTTGATTGTTTAACAAGGAATAGGTGCGTTTAAGTTGGGATATGAATTATTTATCATGGTGTAATTTATTGGACTGTAACACCTAAATGAAAAGATTTGAGATGGTTAAGTATCGATTATTTATTTCAAGTAAGAAAAAGTTCTTGATTGTAAAAGCAGGTAAATTTAGACTCATATGTTACTAATTAGCAGTTTTTCCGTATATAAAAATGCTTAATTATATGGTACACACTGAAAGAACTGTTGATCGAGATTGGCTTTTTATCAAAATTGATGCATGACAAGTTGAAATTCCGTTTACACTATGACTTTAATGTTTTATGGGGCCAAATTTACAACTACTGATATTTTTCTATAAATTTGTGAATTCCAGTTGGTATTTAGTGAGTGTCTTAGATCATGACATGTGGATACCAAAGTGATGGTTAAATTGAGGAATTTTAGCAAATATTGGTTTGTCATACAAATAATAATAGTCTTAACTGCTACTTTCGGTTTAAGATTTAAAATTAAGCAGTTTGATTATATTATTTCCCCAAATGTATGGTTTCGAGTCCCGAATATATAATCGAGCAAATCAGAAAGTTGATTTACAGTTTGGTTAAAGAATACAAACGAAATAATGATGAAGAAACTCTTTGTAATTTCTCATTGCATAGTTCTGAATGGATGAGAATTCTTTTCTCTAGAACCCGCTAGGATTAATGGGGTGGATTGTTTCCTGAACCGTTCTGGACGATCTTGATGCAAGACTTCGAACCTAAGTTTTGAAGATCAATGCCTTACTCGGAGATCCGAAGATCCATTCTGCACATACGATATGTCACTTTAACGATTCAAACCCACAAATATCTTTCTAATTATCACTAGACTCAGATAAATTTTTGAGTTTCAAAATGAGCATAAACCCCAATTTTAATTTCGTGAAAATTCTCACGTTAAAAATACATTTTACAAACGTATATTGATTGTATTTATCGGTTTTATATATTTTAAAGGTAAATTGAAATGGTACCTGATAAATGTTTTTAACAAACGAAAATGTAATTTTTTTCGTAGCTTTTGGTTATTTTAAATAAAATATTAAATTTTAAGGTCACTTTTTTTAAAAGAAAAAAGAAAAGGGATTTGAACAGAATTTTTCTATTTTCCGCCCAACACACATATATATATATATATATATATATATATATATATATATATATATATATATATATGATATATTCACCTGGACATTGGAAGAAATGGCGTGAATCACAACACAACACAACTCTTCTTTTTTATTTATTTATGAGTAAATTACATATTTAGTCCATGTGGTTATATGGGAAGTATAAATTAAGACCTCCAAACAAAATAATTACATCTACATTGTTTCACTTTTAATGGATTAGATCCTTTACCCTAAATCCACTTACGCATACTCCGTTAAATCAAGGGCAATATGATCCTTTTACTTTTTTCTTTTAAAAACATAAAAACAACACACACACACACACACACACACATATATATATATATATATATATATGCCTACAATGTCGTTCCCCCCAAGAAAGTCCCCCAATGCCACTCCTTTTTCTCCATCGGCCTAACTCTTTATTCCATCTCCGGTCATTAACCACCGCCTCTTTCCCTTTCATCCCCCCTTTTCCTACGACTCGAATAGTGGCGGAAGGCCATATAGGCCTTTAGGAGCCATGGCCCCTAGGCTTTTTGATTCATTAAGTGAATATATGTGTGTGTGTGTGTGTGTATATATATATATATATATATGTGTGTGTGTGTGTATATATATATTGTGGGGGGGGAGGGGGTTTCCATAATTCCCATATTTATTTATTATTTATGTAGGGGGTTTTGTGATAAAAGGGTTTTGTAATTTAGAAGTCCAGGAACTGTTGTGTATTTACTTTGAGCCGAAAGGGTTTAGTTGGAAAGTGGGTCCATATTTAAGTTCGTAGCTTCTATTTTGTTCCAGTTGCGTATTTTAGAAATCCAAAGCCATTAATGGTGTGGTGGTGGGGGTTAGGTTAGGGGCGTGACAGTAACGGTAGTAGCATGATCATAGTAGGGATATGCAGTGAGTGACCAAGGGGTGGGCAGGTGTGATGATAACAGTATTGGCATGATGGTTAATGATGGGATAGGGTGGGTGGCGGCAATAATAGTGGTGTGGTGGTGGTGGGAGGTTAGGGGTGGGGCATGACGAACAATAGTAGCATGATCGTGGTGGATAGTGATAGAATTCAATTCCTTCCATTATGCCCATGAATGATAAATTCATTAATTTATGGAATTCAACAAAATTTGAAGAATTTCATCCATTTTCAAGAAATGCACCAAACAAAGGAATTTGACATTCCAATTCCATCAAATTCTTTCGAATTCCGAGTTTAAAAATCAATATATTTTTTTAAATAATACTAAAACTCGTATTTTTTAATTCTCTACAAATAAATACCAATATTATTATATTTTCTATATAATCAATCTCTTTCTTTATTTCAATATTGTTGTTATCTTAAAAATTCCCAACTTTTTATTTCTTTCGATTTTTTAACAAAATTCGAAATTACAAATTATTATGTCTTTTACATCATGCAATTTAGTGTTTTTTTGAAATTGTTTGCAACCTGGTTTCATTTATTTTATAAGTGTATGATAAATATATAATCTTTATAAAACGATAGTCTAAAAACAGTAAAAAAAAAGTTGGTTTGGATTGAATTTAAAAATTGGATAGACGGATGAAAAAGATTGTAATGTTGTCCATATTGATTTTTTTGACATTTTAAAATTATTATTTTTACTTATTTGGATGTAATATTAAAATTACATAAATTGTACGATCTACAGTATTCTTTTGAACATTATCTCGCATGTCTTCAAAGAAATGATGTATGACCGTATCATTTATGTAATTTTAATGATTACATCCAAATAAACAAAAAAATAATTTAAAAAAAATCAATATTGGCCAACATCGTCGATAAATTAAACTATCTCTTCCATTCACCTACCCAATCTTTAAATCTAACCTAACCCAACTTTTTTTTTTTCCGTTCATTAGTGATTCAACTCGACTTTAAGATGTCGTTTTATACAAATTATATATTTAATAGTTTATTATATATAATTATTTTTTTACTTTATATTATACTACAAAAAGTATATGAAAAATAGCTTAAATTATGAAGTCGTGGTTATAGTTATAAAATAAACTTGCCATATACTTAGAAAATAATGAAACCATGTTACACACAATTAAAAAAAAAAAAAAAAACCTAAATTACAGATGCAAAAGAAATTATCGGTTTCGAATTTTTGTTGAAAATTGAAAAAAATAAAAACTTGGGAATTTTCAAGATAATAAGAGTGTTGAAATGAAGAAAAAAGATTGATATAACGGAAATATATCAATAGTGGTGTCTATTTATAGAAAATTGAAAAATACGAATTTTAATATTTTTTCAAAAATGTATTAATTTTTAAAGTCAAATTTTAATGAAATAAGTTTATATAATAAATCTAAAAGAAAAAACAATAATAAAAACAAGCTACTGTTTTGTAGAGGTGTGCAAAATCCGAATGGTCTATAATTCAAACCCGAGCCAATAAGTGTTTGTGCAAAACCCGAATGTTGTGAAATACGAAAATCCAAAACCCGACCTTCGGGGGATATTTGGGTTTGGTTGGGTTTGATTTTTGACCACCCGACCTGTCCGAAAATCCGATATATATATATATATATTATTTCTAATTTTGGTCAAAAAGGTCTGATATTGCAAGCAAAAATAGGTTTGTGGTGTCAGATTTGATGGTTAATTTTTTTTTGGTCAAGATGGTTATTTGAATCAATTACCTTGTGTTCATACAGTTTCTTCTTTATCAATAACTAGTATGGGAACCGTGCGTTACGCGGTAGTATGAGTGCTCTGATTAATGATCTGAGGATTGTCTATATAAATATATATTAATTGTTAATAGAATCATCAACAAATCATATTCAAATAATTTGAAAAAGTTAAATAAAATATAGTTAGTGAAATTTTAATATACACACACAYAYAYATATATATATATATATATATTGAGAGATAGATTTGTTTAGTAATAAAGTTGTAAAACTAAATAAAATGAGTAATAATAACAACGGAAATATTAAGGAATTTGACACAAACTTAAGAATAAAAAATACTCCACATAAAGATATGTCTCCTTCAAAGGAAGATGTACATATACTATTTTTCATCTTCAACACACACCTTGACTTTAAAAACACAATAGTGAATGGACCAACCATACGATATGTAAAAAATCACATACCAAACTTAAAGACTTCAAATCTTTATATCCCAATAGATAAAATTATAATGCAATCAAAATCATACATGAACATACATAAAATTATAATACGACTAAACTTACGATAAGAACATACTTAAAAATATAATCCAATCAAAATCATGATACAAACATACAAACATTCTAATACACTTTAAATTACAAAACAAACTTGCATAAAATCCTTACCTTAGATCATAATAAAAAATTCTCACAACCCAAACTTGAAAAGTTCAAATTTTCAAGACTTGATAAACGTTAAAGAACTCGAAAACCTGCAAACCAAAAAACGTTCAACATAAGTAAAAATTACATGGTGAACTTGAACATTTTAAATCTTTATCTAATACATAAGAGTTATAATGCAAACAAAAATCATGATACAAACATAAATAAAATTATAATGCAATCAAAATAATGAAACAAATCAGTATAAATTTTTTACCTTATATTGCAACCAAAAAATCAAATATTGAACTTGAAGACTTCTTCAAATCTTCATGACATAATGCATAAAAACTATAATGCAACCTAAATAACGATACAAACATACATAAACTTATGGGAGAAGTGAAAAAAAATTATGAAGATTATCAATAGTAAAATAGAAGAAAAACCAAAGAGAAAAAAATAAATTTAGAGATGTATAAGATAGAGATAGAATTTGAAAGGGTGTGAGAGATGAAGATGAATAAATAGTTGTTGTTTATATGTATATAAATAAATGATTGATGGGAAAAGATGAAGGGTTTAGAGTTATGTCATTTGAATTAATATAGAAGGAGATGAATGGTTTGGAGTTGAATGCAAACATTTAACAAAAAAACATAAATTGACAAAAAAAATATATATATAGTAGTGGATATTGAGAGAATGAAGGAGAAAAAAGAAAAATGAGGTTCTAGGCTTTAGGAGAGGCTACTTCAAACGCTCATGGTTTATTCTTTAATATATATAATAATACATAAGAGTCATAATGCAAACAAAAATCACGATACAAACATAAATAAAACTATAATGCAATCAAAATCATAAAACAAATCAATATAAAATTATTACTTTATATTGCAACCAAAAAATCAAATATTGAACTTGAATACTTCTTCAAATCTTCATGACATAATGCATAAAAACTATAATGCAATCTAAATAACGATACAAACATACATAAAATATGGGAGAAGTGAAAAAAAAAAACTATGAAGATTATCAATAGTAAAATAGAAAAAAACCAAAGAGAAAATAAATAAATTTAGAGATGTATAAGATATAGATAGAATTTGAGAGGGTGTGAGAGATGAAGATGAATAAATAGTTGTTGTGTATAAATAGTTATTGTTAATGAAGCTTAAATTCAAAAAAAGTTTATCATATCTTGTGATTATAATATATCAAAATTTTATTCAAATTTATATGATCAAATCGTAAACATTATCCAATCGTAAACACAATTATATTCTATGATAACAACACATCCAACAATATTGAAAAAGAAACATGTAATAACAAATAACATTTTTTAATGAATATAATTTCTACATACCTTTTAAAATCTTTGAATTCTTCTTCAACTCTCACTTTCTTCATCCCTTACCAAAGGATTTTATATGATTTCATTTTGTTTATTATTGAAACTTTAAAAAACAAATTTCATTAAGAAATTAAAAAAAAAGTAAATGGAATAGCAAATCAAGAGTTGGAGGTTAAACTTGAGTATACAAAATTAAAAAAATAACCCGGGTTAATTATGAGCTATACATTTTTCATCCAAGGGCAAAAAAGTCTTTAACATATTCAACGTTTAAAAAAATCAAAAAAATGAGAAAAAAGATAGGAGGGGTTCTAAGCATTAGAAGGTGTCACTTCATTACCTTTGGTTTCTTCTTTAATATATATATATATAGATTAATCATCAGTCATTATCTTTATTAGATATATTTAAACAACATAGAACTATATTATATTTTCATTAAAAGGTAAAATAACCTTTAACTTACTTTATTCATCACTATGTTACAAGTCTTCTTGTGATATGATTGATTTCGTTTCCAAAAAATGTTAGATGATCCAAAAGCTAATATTTGATCGACTCATCATGAATCTTTAAAGCATTCTTGTGATATGATCGATTTCCTTTCCATGAAAATGTCATATGATCTAGAAGCTGACATTTGATCGATCAATCATGTATCCAACGGTTAAACGATAATCTTTGCTTTTTACATCAACAGTTTGAAAATCCACTGATATATCAATATATATATATATATAAAATAGTGTGGTCTAACTACTCATTCACTTGGTCAAAAGCTTACAAATTGTTCCTATTATATTTCTACATTTGATGTTCGGTATGTTTTGGGATGTTTAAATTTTTAAGTTTTGATATTGTACGCTTAAATTATATAACTACAACAAATTTTATGATATGACAATATCAGAGGCGGACCCAGTGTATAAGATATGGTGGCGTACGACACCGTTTTGTTCCTTCATTATAAGGCAAAAAACTTAGAGTCGTGAAAGGCGTCACCATATATATATTTTTTGATATGGAGAAGGGAGATCCCTCCTATCAAGTAAAAAACCATAAACACTAGAACATATTACGCGATCGGGTGGGGGCGAACCACATCCACCGGAATAACCAAGGCATCCTGAAGAAGAGGGAGAAAAAAGAGAAACCAACCACAAGGTAAGGTCCCAGGCTGGCCAAGCTTGGGAAGCAAACGGGAGGACAACAAATGAAGGAAAAGGAGCCTAAATCAGGCACACCCATTAAAGGAAACCAAGAAAACAAGGGAACTCAAAGGACATCACCAAAAACAAGACCAAGGGGATGCCACAGGGCAAAAAACATCAGTGAACACCAGGGGAGGAATCCATTTGCTCAGACATCTGAGATGACTTCGGATCAACCTGGGAGGGAGAGATATCATTGGTAAGAAACCGAGCGTATATATTTTGAAACTATAATAAAAATACAAGTTTGTTTTGACAAAGTTCGTTTTTGAACGATTTTTCTCCCATTCTAGGTGTGAGTTCAAGTCTTGTTTCACTCATTTTATTAGTTTTTAGTTGTTAATTTGATGTTTATTGTCGAAAGAAATTACAATAAGAAATTCGAACACATAAACTCACATACAAAAAGTAAGGAACTAATTAATAGGCCAACGATGATTTTTTTTAAAATATCCATAGTTTCATTTCTTATAATCAAATGGTGTCATCACTCAAAAAATTCATAGGTCCGCCTCTGACAATACTTGAGTTCTACAAACACTTTTCAAATAAACTTTTAGCAACACTTTTCACTTTTGTTGTCGAATATTTCTCCAAAAACGTACATTCAGTTATGTTTTGAAACTCTCCTATGAAAAATTTCATTTGAGAAAATACCAGTTTATTATAATGTTTAGCGGGATGATGAAAGCAGTCATTTATTCATATAATATATTAAAATCCATTTGAGATCGAGTGTTTGAAATTTTATCGAACATTGATGACATAATAGTTTAAGCTGGTGGTATAAAGAGTGGTTTAACCATTCAGACCGTTATCTAATGATGATTATATTTATAAAGTATCAAAAACAAACATTTTCATCATAAAACTTGGACAATATTCACATTTATGTGTTTGTGGGTAGACCTACATGTTTCACCTCGCAACTTTTTGTTTTAGTGCAAATAAACTATGAATATTTGTTATACCATAATGTATCATTTTAAGAAGACCCGTGAGACGAATTGAAATTTCATAGCAAAACATTGTGAAGATAACCTTCAAATTTGAAGGTTATCTTCACAACATTTTGCTATGAAGTTTCAACTGTAAAAATTTGGTCTCATAGGTGTCACGAAAACAAGACGGTCACATGTGAACCCAACCTTGTATGTTTGTGTATGTATATATGTATGTCACATAATGGTAACAAGGTTATATTTAATTAGTTATTAATACAAAATTATAATTTATCTTTACTATATTAGAAAGTATTCGGTACAAACTACCAAAAACAACTTATTAGTATTGATATCTTAAAAATGATGTTAAGGGTTATAAACCACAAGGGTGGTGCTTGATTGGTTTGAGCTTGACTCCAAAGGTCAAAAGTACCAGGAGGTCTCATGTTCAAATCCAAAGAGAAATAAAAATCCTTTTATGGTCACGGAGGTTCAAATGCGGACTCCCGGCTATCTATAAAGCAGATGGTCGTCCTGAGATTAGTCGGCCCTTATAACGGGTTGGATATCCAGGTTAATCAAAAAAAGAATGATGTTACGGGTTATTTTAAAATATGTATAATTTTTAAAACTTATATAAAAATAACTGGTGGACTCCATAAATTTACCTTATCTTTTCTAAATTTAAATTATATGAATATATATATATATTTTTTAAACCAATTTTATATTAAAAAAAAACAAAGATTTTATTCTTTTTGAATTACAATACTCATATTGATATAGATATATTTCAGTTTTTCAATATGAATTTTAATTTTTGATGACAAGTATATTCATATGAGGGTATTGTAACAACCCATTAAATCCAAATCCCAAAAACCATGCTATTACATATAACAGGTTTCAATTACACAAATAGATCAGTATTATTCATACATATTAGCCAAAAATATGGTCTAAAAAAAAAACTTTTCTAATAAAGACTAAACCAAGAGCCAATTACATCTTTTCTTTACCTTTATTCTCCAACCTGAGTTGACCTGCAAAAATACATTTACAACAACCGAGGGTTAGACCGAAAGGTCTAGTGAGTAATATCTCTCATATAAAAACATGTCATAAATATGATAATAATTTCAGTTCAAATTTCAACTTATTTAAACTGTTGTGGATGCCCCACCATCTATCGCGGTTAAACCCGCCAACTATCGCGGCTGCCCCGCCATCTATCGCGATTAAACCCGCCAACTACTGGTTAAAACGATGAACAAACTCATAGGTCAAAGCTTAGCCGATGAATTCCCTCATCTCCCAAGGCGTGGGAGATGAGTACCCTTCATCTCCCAAAAACATGGGAGATGAATACAATTTACCGGATATAAATTTTTGAATCCAAAAAGGTCACATAATTTCATGTATCAAAGAAATCACGTGTAACGTAACAACACATAATTTACCAAAAAATTGTTAAAACTCACATCGTTCGACGTTAACCGAATTTATCTGGATCAACGCAAACACTTCTCAAACATCTCTTAAGAAAACTTCCGAGCAAAACCAACCTTCTCAAGTTTTCCCAAACCATCTATACATATACCGATAAAAGGAAATAGGTGAGGCGGTGCATGGGCATGCACCAGCTTCCTCCTCCCCATGTGGCAATCCCCATAAACACGATACCACCGGACCAAAATTATAATACCACAAGGCGGTGACCAAAATTTCACCATTGATTATCTCTTTCAACAATTGCCAGATTTTACCCTTGAACTTTCTATTGCTATTTATATTCGAAAGCTGATCAATTATCACTTAAAATCGAACACTACAGGTATATCCATACTAATATCTTTAATATATTATGAAGCATGTACAATTTATTGTTGCATACGAACAACTTCAAAAACCTCGGCGTTTGAACTCCATGAAACAAAATCATAACTAAATGATAAACATATTCAAATACATGATAAATGTTAAACCTTATTAATACAGAAAATACTCCATAAAACTGATAATTAACCAAAACCCTCTCGCTTTTTTCAAAACGATAAAACAAAATCGAAAGAGACAAAAAAATAAAACGAACCATGAATCTTAATTAAGGGTTTAAAATCTCAACTTTAAAATCGAGATAATAGTAAATGTTGCATACAATTATAAATAATGGCTTTTATTAAGTAATTTAAATATGTAGGGCTTGTGATCGAGTTAGACTGTTATAGTAGGGTTAAGGAAGAAGCTTTTATGGAACACACTCATTCAAGAAAGTATATCACGATCTTCCTTTAAAACTTTATATGAAGAAGAAACTAAATAAAAATATCACCGTATTTAAAAATAAGCAGTATAACTAGACATAAATAGTCAAAAACCTTCCAGCCTAGTGGTAAAGGCTTGGGTATGGCATAGTCATGAACCCGAGTTCGAGCTCTGGGAGGGGAGTGTTGGCGACATTTAAGTGAGGTCATGTTTAGCCTCCAAATTTGCCCGGGATTAGTCGGACTTTGGCCCGGACACCCTTACAAAAAAAAAAAAAAAAAACTAGACATAAATATATAGTAGTCGTCTCGTCCATCACAAACACAAATAAACTAACGTATACATATGTATGTAGGTAAGTAGATGAAGGTATTATAAGTAGACGAATCTTAGGGGGTGTTTGGGATTGCTTATTTGAAACAACTTATGCTTTTCTACAAAAGCAATTATCATCAGAAAGATTTAACTTCTTCAAAAACTTCTTATTACCGGTTTGACACCGGTATAAGTTGTTTATCCGAACACTCAAAAATGATTATTATCGGAACCACACCGAAATAAGTCAATAAGTTGTTTTTATAAGCAATTCTAAACACCCCCTTAGATCCACCTTATAAACCATGCTCATGAATTTTATTTATTTACATAAATTAAATGTTACCAAGTTTTTATGAGCCGTCAGATAAAAAAGCATAATTAAGGGTTTAGAAATGTTCTCATCGTTTTTATCAAATTCGGTTATTCTAACATGGTCCCAGTTAACTCATACATATATATACACACATATATGTGTATGTATAGAGGCTTAACTAAATGAGAACCCTAGAAATTTATAAGATCCATAAGATATGAGCCACTTATTTAAGATAATTATGTTATTTATTATATAAGCAGAAAAGGGTACTTTAGTATAAGAATAAACTTAATTAATTAATTTCCCTCCATAAATAGAAAATTCATAACTTTTTTAGAAAATCATGAATTAATTGTTCACAATGTATATTCAAGTTTGTACATAATGTTTTTAGTGATCTTATAATATATTTTTTGTTTTTGGTGTTGTGTCACATTGAGTAAAAAATAAGTGGTCACAATATTTAGTTGGAAAAAATATATTTGATAATAGTTTATGTCATGCCACTATAAGTTTTTGGTTCTGGATTCACTGAGATGCTTGACGGTTGTTCATATTTGATTATTAATTTGTTCACAATGTGTTTTCTAAGTTCTTATGAAATATTTCTTAGGATTTGTAGTTTTTTTTTGTTTGGGTTTTTTGTTTTTGTATCCAAAAGGTGATCACAATATGTTATTATAATGTGTTATATTACTTGTTAGGTTGGTTTTATGGAGGTAGAGCAATAGATTCATCTTGTCCTCGACTGTAGATTATGTCATTAAAATTTTTAACTTAAAATTATCAAAATCACTAATTTCCTAATTTATATTTTGATTAATATGATTTATGGTTTATATTAAATCTTACAGAAATCATACAAATTTCAAAAGAAGACTTCTATATATATATATATATATATATATATATATATATATATATGTCCACGAATAATGTACAATGGTTATGAAATAGTAGGATGAGGTGATGCTAGTAAACATTTACTCATGACTTGCACAAAGTTGAAGTGGTTAATTGGGGAGTGCTAATGGATCCCCTTAATAGGGATGTTGAATGCTTAAAAATTGTGTATCTCTAAAATCTATAAAAATCAAATCGATTTAATAATATATTATATTTAAAATTGATATAATATTTTTTATTTATAAAATTGTTATAATTTTATTATCTTCACTCATTCATATATATATATATATATATATTAGAAGCGTACTCGCGTAATGCAGCGAGACACATTGTGATTTTAATATTTCATTTTATTCTTTATCTCAATCGATGTTATAATAAACGATGATATTTTATTTTTGAATAAAATATATGTTTGAAGATATAATAAAAATTTGACAAAAATATATCGATATTAGTATCAAATTAATTATTTGAAATTCCTCATTTTTTTTGTGTAATTTTGTAATTCAATTTTTTTATAATTT